>NC_041232.1:44335724-44350214 GCF_002837175.3 Physeter macrocephalus
ATGCTAGCTGTTGTCCTGTACTATTGTACTTTTCAAAGTACTGTACTGTAAAATTAAAAATGTTTAATTTTTGTGGGGTTTTTTTTAACGTATTATTTATGTGAAAAGTATTATAAACCTATTACAGTTCAGTACTACATAGCTGATTCTTTCAGTTGGGTACCTAGGCTAACTCTGTTGGCCTTATGAACGTGCTGTCGGAAAGGAACTCATTCGTATGCAGGTGACTTACTATAGCTGCTGGGGGCATATTTTTCTTCCAAACAGACTTTAAGATATTTTTATCCTCCATCTTTGTCCTTCACATAGGCTATGGGTCAAGTCTGAGACTGCATTGAGAATTTGTCTTTGAGGAACTGACATGGTAATTCATTTCATCCAGGAACACATTAATATCTTTCTATTTTCTTAGATCTTATTTCACGTCCTTCATTAATAGTCTTCTAACCATTCTTAAGAAAATTACTTCCAAATATTTTACTGCTTTTACCTGAGACTATGAATGAATTATTTTTCTCATTTCACTTTCTAGACTCTTATTACTAGGGTAAAAAAGTTACTGATTTATTATACAAAAATCCACCTTAAAATTTCTAAGAAAAGTGCTACATGCAAATGTGTGATAATAAATTTGAAAACTCTAGAAGATATGGATAATTTCCTTGCAAAATATAAATTATCAAAATGTAGCCCCCAAAATGGAAAGCCTCAACAGACCAACTGACCATTGAGAAGCTTCATATAGTGAAACTTGGAGTAACTGGAGATAAATTTCATAAGCTCAAAACACTTCCTTAAAACTCAGGCTGACTTACCAAAATTAGTATAAACTGCATCACTTCAAAGTCTGAAGGAATAAAAAGGTGTTGAGAATTTGTCAATCCTGACTTCACATGGAGAATTGAAGATTAAGTCAGCATGTTGCACAAGTTAATCAACAGGCACAAACATCCATAAAATTAGCCGTGTGTCTAAGGCATCAAAAATGAAGCCCAAACTGACTCATGAACATGCTGTGCGAACAAGAGAGACTAGAGGTGGAGTTTTCTCTACCTTTAATCTCTCCTTAGGTGTATCCTTCCAGAAAAAGACCAAATATGCTGCAGCTGTGCCGGCACTGGATCAAAAAAATAAAATCATACTGTAAAGATGTGCTTTGAGAAACGTTCAGCCTAAATGAATCCATAGGAATGTTCAGAAGTTTCAATAAAGAAAAGTAAATTGAAATGATGTTCAAAAATTTAATGTGAAATAATATAGAACAAAATTCTATAAGCTAAACAACATTTTGCTGTAAGACATGGATTTATTCCCTATTCAGGTAGGTAATGGATTCTGATCGTCTTCTTATTGTCAGCAAATAGAATAAGGGTGTTTATTCAAAGGAAGGCCAACTAGATATGTCCAAAATTGTAGAAGAAACACGTTCATATGTTTGAACGGGAAGTTCAGTGCCTTCCTAAGTACTATGTGAATACAAAACAGATCCACATGATCAGGAGTTACTGTGCCCCTGAAAAACAAAAGCAACAAAATACACTTGAAATTTGTTTCCTCTCATTAATCTTCTCAGGAGGCTTTGTAGCTCCTAGTCAGGACTCCAGTGGTAAAATGCCCAGGACAATAAGTTGTGCAAGTTTTACAGGTTTGAAACTTACTTGCAACTTACTAATCATAAAAGTATCAGCGTATGATGCCTCATGTAAAAAGCCAGTAACACATGAGTCTTTGGTAGAAAAGATTAAACACATCAGTCTCTGACCCAGAAGAATAAAGAATGACAGACGGGTCATTTTTCAGAAGCATCCTTCCTTTCCACACTAGAGCTAGGAGTTCTTAACCACAAATACTCCTGTAATCCTTGGAGATCATTTTTGAAAATGTTCCATGCTGTTTTCAGATCCCATCTACAGATTGGTGTCTAAGGCAGACCAGGGAGCGTAGATGCTGTTGTGTATGATGCAGTGTATCCATTCCACTGGCAGCCACGCCTCATGGTGTGTGGTTTTCTTCCCATGGGTGGAGTGGTGGGTTGAGATTTAAATTTTTTTAATTATAAAAAAGTTTTGTTTTCTTTCCTTAGGAATTACCTATAATAATACTGGTACAATTTGACTACTAGGAAAACATAAGTCATGGCTCCCATGATACTTAAAAATATTCAAGGACTTCTGTGAAATGTGTGCTTTATCATCAAAAGGAATATATATATACAAATAAAGGGATGTAACAAGAACTAGAGAGTACAGGAAATTAATATTTGACTTTGCATATTTGATTGTCTTATCTTTTCAAATCTTTTTTTTTGTATTTTTTCACTGTTTTCAAGTTTGACATGTCATTTATTAACCAACGTAATGAGTCTTTTTTTTTAACATTTTTTAAAGTCAAACAGAAAGTCACAAAAATTATAATCATCCTCATCAGTTCACTCAGTCCCATGTAATTAATTTTTTTCACCTTGATCTTTTGTTAGCACTTTTATGAATTCATCAGTTTTCCATTAGAGTTCTTAGACATTTCTCCAAAGAAGACATACAGATGGCCTAGAAGCACATGAAAAGCTGTTCAACATCACTAATTATTAGAGAAATTCAAATCAAAACTACAATGAGATATCATCTCACACCAGTCAGAATGGCCATCATTAAAAAATCTACAAACAATAAATGCTAGAGAGGGTGTGGAGAAAAGGGAACCCTCTTGCACTGTTGGTGGGAATGTAAGTTGATACAGCCACTATGGAGAACAGTATGGAGGTTCCTTAAAAAACTAAAAATAGAATTACCATATGACCCAGCAATCCCACTCCTAGGCATATATCCGGAGAAAAGCAGAATTCGAAATGCACCCCGATGTTCATTGCAGCACTATTTACAATAGCCAGGTCATGGAAGCAACCTAAATGTCCGTCGACAGAGGAATAGATAAAGAAGATGTGGTACATATATACAATGGAATATTACTCAGCCATAAAAAGTAACAAAATTGTGCCATTTGCAGAGACGGGAATGGACCTAGAGATTGTCATACGGAGTGAAGTAAGTCAGAAAGAGGAAAACAAGTATTGCATATTAACGCATATATGTGGAATCTAGGAAAATGGTTGGTGAGGAGTGGTGGGATGAACTGGGAGATTGGGATTGACATATATACACTAATATGTATTAAATAAATAAATAAGAACCTGCTGTATAAAAATAAATAAATAAAATTAAATTTTAAAAAATTAACTTTTATAATTGAAAAACTAACTAAATATATTCCATATACATGGAAAATATACTTGATTGAATTACCCGTATTCAATCAATTCTTAACATTGTTATCAAAATTGTCTCTTCCAGTAGCTGTAGATTATGGGAGGATCTATGCTTCTAAAAGAAAAATCATGAAGAGATATTATTAAACGTCTACGTTCCAAGGCTTGCAGCTCTGCATAACTAGACTAAGAATTCTATTCATATTTGGGTTCAATTCTTGGACAAGTCACTTAAGTTTCTTCACCGTACTTTGCTTATTTGTGAAATTAGAGAATTGGACTAAATCAATGTTTTTATACTGTGGGTCACACCCCCCAATAATGAGTCATGAAGTCAATTTAGCAAGCCTGTACAGGGAAATATTTTTAATGGAATTAGATAGAACATAAAAGAAAAGGAAATAGCAGAGTATATCACACATAGTAAGAGTATAAGTTTGTATATGTGTGTATTGGTTGTTGACATAACTATATTTTTGACCATGGTTATAAAACGTTTGAACACCACTAGACTAGATCATCTTAAGTTTCCTCAGAGTCTCAAATGGTTGAATTTTAGGAATAAGTTGAAAGAGGAATAGGAAGGCCTTTAGTGGTAGGAATGGGAAGTTAGAGTGACAGAGGACAGTGTCTCTTGGAGCAGAGCAAAAGCTGTGCAGGTAAGAGATAATTCAGTGCCTTTAATATTATCCACATCATATGAAGATAAGCAGTTGGTAAATCTTTTATACAGAATACTTCTTCCTGGAGAGCACTGGGGAAATAAGAAAGTTATCAAATCTCTGGAGGACTATAGAAGAGTTTGTAAAAATTAGTACACAGCGATCCTCATTTACCAAAGGCCTATTATAATTGTTACTAAGGGAAGACCGTTTATGTATATGGAGGAAAGGGAGGCTCCATGTAGATTGTAGGTATATCCTATCTTCATTCATTTAAATTGAACCTAGCAAACCCCACTTCTGACTCTCTTTGCTTTGATCTTCAACTTCTGGAGTATGAAATAGCTTGACGAGACACGTGCCCATAATTCCTGCCCAGTAGTGACTTGTCATCCTAACCTGGACACCGGGGATGGGACTGGTGCCCAGTCTCCACCATAGACGAACCATGCAGTGATAGGCAAGTCCCATACCCCTCTGGGCTTCACAAGCATCCCCTTCAAAATGTGAGTTTCTTGGACAACATATGTCTCTGTGTATGAAATTGGCCAGATCTCATCTGCTCTCACTATATCAAGTCTTTCCTAAAATGAGAATCACCTGAGGCATTCCAGGCATTTTGTTCAAGAAGAAACCAGTTTCAGAGGATCCCCTTTGGGAGTAAAACCACAGGTATGCAATTTCCAGGATATTTTATGGTCAACTGAGAAAATTAGGAATGAAGCTTCATGGAGAGAAATGAACTGTTGTTCCCTGAGGGATAAGTTTTCTGAAAGAAACTTAAGAATTACTTGAGATTTTGTGTTACCCCGCCCCTTTCTGTGTGCTGCCCTTCTTAATGGACTCGAGAGGGGGCATCAGACTTAGTGCGTCCACTCCCAAACGCTCAATCCCCTCCCCCCCACCCCAAATACACACAGTAGCTTGCTTTTCTTCAGGCTCTAGCAGAATGGGTTTTAATTAAGTCTAAATGAATACCAAGCAATTTTATTAGTTGGATCTTCTTTAAGAGTGAAAAAAGTTTGGAAGAGGGGGCATTTACATTTTCTAGTGAAAATACAGAACGTAAAATTTCCTCTGATAAATAGAGTAATACAAATTTCAGATCTACATTCTGCCCACAGGTAGTGTGGAAAAGGGGAAACTAATAGAAAGAAAAGACAGAATGGATGGAGGTGGTGAGGACGGCTTTCCTCCTGAAGCAGCAGGAAGAAAAGTGTTGAGAGGGAGGGAGAGGGACTAGGAATCAGGAATGGAGAGAGCAAGCTGCATCCAGACAGCAGACTGGAAGAAGGGTGCACCCTGAAAGGCGAGCAGGAGACAGTGCTGTGCTCACTAGCCCCAAGGAGCCTGCCACACTCGAACCAGTCACACTGGCCCAACCTGATCTCTGACCTCACCAGGAAGCCTGCACAAGACAGAGCAGAGATAATCCTGTTCTAGGATAGACAGTCATTTCCTGGTTTGGAGCTTGTTAAACTGACTAGTTGCCTGTGCTGATTCTTGTTCCTAATTTGTACTCCATTCCCATTTTTGTCGTCGTTGTTTTTCTCATATGAGTCCTAAATGCCAAACTCTTGACTTCTATTCTGACTGCTTCTCCCTTAGACCTGACTTGGATTTCTGAGTGCTAGCTCAACAAGAACTTTTCCAGATACTGAAAGATGACCGCATCCTACAGTCTGACCTGGTAGTTCTGACCCTGATCTTAGACTTTCTCCCAGGATTCCCAGATCTGTTCTTTCAATGGACCACTCCGCAGCATGATTCCGAACCCACATTTTGTTTACACTTTCAATCCACTGACTTCATTTCATTTCAAAAATATTTATTGAGTATCTGGCATGAACAGGCGAGGCACTGGGGCTACAAAGAGGAACCAGACACAGCCCCACCCTTGGGGATGCTACAGACTATTAAGAGGGATCAACTCTTAAGCAAACATTTCAGGATAATCTTTAAGAAATCTCTACCTATGTGCTACGTATGGACATGCAGACCCAGAGCACAGGCTAGTTTGGGAGATCAGAGATGGTATCTGGAGAGGATGAATCCTCATCTCATTGTTAGGGAAGAATGTAGCAAGGTGGTGAGGAGGTGGTGGAATGGGGTGGGGCAACCACCAGCAGTGAGCAGCCTGTTGTGACACCGGCATAAAGAGCATCAAGTACATCTGGGAAATGGTGGCCATGAGACCTAGATGTCCATTGGAACAAATCATGGAAAAGCTTGTGTCCACGGTAAAGGGCTGGCAGTTTATCTTACAGCAGTTGAGGAGACACTGAAGGATTTAAGCAAGGAAAGCAAACGCTCAGATTTGTATTTCACATTTGTCTTTTCAGTGCCTCTGTGGTGCTAAATTTGTGGAGAGTAAACCTTGATGAAGAGAAGGAATTGGGCTGATTCTGCTTTCAGTTCTGCACCTCCCAGCCCACCTCCTCCTGTGACAGTCTGTGACCAACTGAGCACAGCTGGAGGCAGCTTCACAAGCAAACTGCTTTGTCTTTTGACATTGAAGGGTATTGCTAATTAGCCAGTTTAATATCTAATACATATATATATTTTTTAATTGAAGTATAGTTGATGTACAATATTATATGTTACCAATGTACATTAGTAATTCACGAGTTTTAAAGGTTATACTCCATTTATATTTATTATAAAATATTGGCTCTATTCCCTGTGTTGTACAATATATCCTTGTAGCTTATTTTATACTTAGTAGTTTGTACCTCTTAATCCCCTACTCCTATGTTGCCCCCCCCTCCCCACTGGTAACCACAAGTGTGAGTCTGTTTCATTATGTTCACTAGTTTGTTGTAGTGTTTAGATTCCACATATAGGTGATATCATACAGTATTTGTCTTCTCTGTCTGACTTATTTCATTTCACATGATACCCCAAGTCCGGGCTTCCCTGCTGGTGCAGTGGTTAAGAATCTGCCCACCAATGCAGGGGACACGGGTTGGAACCCTGGTCCAGGAAGACTCCACATGCTATGGAGCAACTAAGCCCGTGCTCCACAACTACTGAGCCTGCATGCCTAGACCCCATGCTCTGCAATAAGAGAAGCCACTGCAATGAGAAGCCTGTGCACTGCAAGGAAGAGTAGCCCCCACTCACCGCAACTAGAGAAAGCCCGCATGCAGCAACAGAGACCCAATACAGCCAAAAAATAAATAAATAAATAAATTTATTTTAAAAAATACCCCCAAATCCATCCATGTTGTTGCAAATGGCAAATTTTCATTCTTTTTTATGGCTCAGTAGTATTCTATTCTATATATATATATATATATATATATATATATACATCACTCTTCTTTGTCCATTCAACTGTTAATGTACACTTGGGTTGCTTCCATATGTTGGCAATTGTAAATAATGCTGCTATGACCATCAGGGTGCATGTATCTTTTTGAAGTATTGTTTTTGGGTTTTTTCAGACAAATACCCAGGAGTAGAATTTCTGGGTCATATAGTAGTTCTATTTTTAGTTTTTTGAGAAACCTCCACATTGTTTTCCACAGTGACTGTACCAATTTACATTCCCATCAACAGTGTATGCAGGTTCCCTTTTCTCCACATCCTCGCCAACATTTGTTATTTGTGTTCTTTTTGATGACAGCCATTCTGACAGCTGTGAGGTGATGTCTCGTTATAGTTTTGATTTGCATTTCCATGATTATTAGTGATGTTGAGCATCTTTTCATGTGCCTGTTGGCCATCTGCCTGTTCTCTTCGTAAAAATGTCTGTTCAGGTCTCCTGCCCATTTTTCAATTGAGTTGTTTTCTTTTCTGACGTTGAGTTGTACGAGCTGTTATATTTTTTAGATATTAACCCCTTATCAGTCATATCATTAGCAAATATTTTCTCCCATTCAGTAGGTTGTCTTTTTGTTTTGTTAATGGTTTCCTTTGCTGTGCAAAAGCTTTTAAGTCTAATTAGGTCCCATTTGTTCATTTTTTAATTTTATTTCCTTTGCTTTAGGAGACAGATCCAAAAAAATATTGCTACGATTTATGTCCAAGAGTGTTCTGTCTATGTTTTCTTCTAGGAGCTTTACAGTTTCTGGTCTTACATTTAGGTCTTTAATCCATTTTGAGTCTTTTGGGATTTTTTTGTATATGGTATGAGGAAATGTTCTGGTTTCATTCTTTCACATGTAGCTGTCCAGTTTTCCCACAATATTCTTCTTAATCATTTTTAATTACAGTAAGCCCCATACATGCGAACCTTCAAGTTGCGAACTTTCAAAGATGTGAACGTGCATTCCATCCACGTCAGGTGTGAGTGAAATTGCAGCTTGCCCTCCATCTCCTATTGCTGACGATCCTTCAAGGACACCGGCATAAAGAGCATCAAGTACATCTGGGAAATGGTGGCCATGAGACCTAGATGTCCATTGGAACAAATCATGGAAAAGCTTGTGTCCACGGTAAAGGGCTGGCAGTTTATCTTACAGCAGTTGAGGAGACACTGAAGGATTTAAGCAAGGAAAGCAAACGCTCAGATTTGTATTTCACATTTGTCTTTTCAGTGCCTCTGTGGTGCTAAATTTGTGGAGAGTAAACCTTGATGAAGAGAAGGAATTGGGCTGATTCTGCTTTCAGTTCTGCACCTCCCAGCCCACCTCCTCCTGTGACAGTCTGTGACCAACTGAGCACAGCTGGAGGCAGCTTCACAAGCAAACTGCTTTGTCTTTTGACATTGAAGGGTATTGCTAATTAGCCAGTTTAATATCTAATACATATATATATTTTTTAATTGAAGTATAGTTGATGTACAATATTATATGTTACCAATGTACATTAGTAATTCACGAGTTTTAAAGGTTATACTCCATTTATATTTATTATAAAATATTGGCTCTATTCCCTGTGTTGTACAATATATCCTTGTAGCTTATTTTATACTTAGTAGTTTGTACCTCTTAATCCCCTACTCCTATGTTGCCCCCCCCTCCCCACTGGTAACCACAAGTGTGAGTCTGTTTCATTATGTTCACTAGTTTGTTGTAGTGTTTAGATTCCACATATAGGTGATATCATACAGTATTTGTCTTCTCTGTCTGACTTATTTCATTTCACATGATACCCCAAGTCCGGGCTTCCCTGCTGGTGCAGTGGTTAAGAATCTGCCCACCAATGCAGGGGACACGGGTTGGAACCCTGGTCCAGGAAGACTCCACATGCTATGGAGCAACTAAGCCCGTGCTCCACAACTACTGAGCCTGCATGCCTAGACCCCATGCTCTGCAATAAGAGAAGCCACTGCAATGAGAAGCCTGTGCACTGCAAGGAAGAGTAGCCCCCACTCACCGCAACTAGAGAAAGCCCGCATGCAGCAACAGAGACCCAATACAGCCAAAAAATAAATAAATAAATAAATTTATTTTAAAAAATACCCCCAAATCCATCCATGTTGTTGCAAATGGCAAATTTTCATTCTTTTTTATGGCTCAGTAGTATTCTATTATATATATATATATATATATATATATATACATCACTCTTCTTTGTCCATTCAACTGTTAATGTACACTTGGGTTGCTTCCATATGTTGGCAATTGTAAATAATGCTGCTATGACCATCAGGGTGCATGTATCTTTTTGAAGTATTGTTTTTGGGTTTTTTCAGACAAATACCCAGGAGTAGAATTTCTGGGTCATATAGTAGTTCTATTTTTAGTTTTTTGAGAAACCTCCACATTGTTTTCCACAGTGACTGTACCAATTTACATTCCCATCAACAGTGTATGCAGGTTCCCTTTTCTCCACATCCTCGCCAACATTTGTTATTTGTGTTCTTTTTGATGACAGCCATTCTGACAGCTGTGAGGTGATGTCTCGTTATAGTTTTGATTTGCATTTCCATGATTATTAGTGATGTTGAGCATCTTTTCATGTGCCTGTTGGCCATCTGCCTGTTCTCTTCGTAAAAATGTCTGTTCAGGTCTCCTGCCCATTTTTCAATTGAGTTGTTTTCTTTTCTGACGTTGAGTTGTACGAGCTGTTATATTTTTTAGATATTAACCCCTTATCAGTCATATCATTAGCAAATATTTTCTCCCATTCAGTAGGTTGTCTTTTTGTTTTGTTAATGGTTTCCTTTGCTGTGCAAAAGCTTTTAAGTCTAATTAGGTCCCATTTGTTCATTTTTTAATTTTATTTCCTTTGCTTTAGGAGACAGATCCAAAAAAATATTGCTACGATTTATGTCCAAGAGTGTTCTGTCTATGTTTTCTTCTAGGAGCTTTACAGTTTCTGGTCTTACATTTAGGTCTTTAATCCATTTTGAGTCTTTTGGGATTTTTTTGTATATGGTATGAGGAAATGTTCTGGTTTCATTCTTTCACATGTAGCTGTCCAGTTTTCCCACAATATTCTTCTTAATCATTTTTAATTACAGTAAGCCCCATACATGCGAACCTTCAAGTTGCGAACTTTCAAAGATGTGAACGTGCATTCCATCCACGTCAGGTGTGAGTGAAATTGCAGCTTGCCCTCCATCTCCTATTGCTGACGATCCTTCAGCTCTACCATCTCCCACCTCCTCTGCCTCCTCCAGTCAGTAACTCTTCTTGCCTGTTCACTCGATGCCAGCCCCTGTATGCTAGCTGTTGTCCTGTACTATTGTACTTTTCAAAGTACTGTACTGTAAAATTAAAAATGTTTAATTTTTGTGGGGTTTTTTTTAACGTATTATTTATGTGAAAAGTATTATAAACCTATTACAGTTCAGTACTACATAGCTGATTCTTTCAGTTGGGTACCTAGGCTAACTCTGTTGGCCTTATGAACGTGCTGTCGGAAAGGAACTCATTCGTATGCAGGTGACTTACTATAGCTGCTGGGGGCATATTTTTCTTCCAAACAGACTTTAAGATATTTTTATCCTCCATCTTTGTCCTTCACATAGGCTATGGGTCAAGTCTGAGACTGCATTGAGAATTTGTCTTTGAGGAACTGACATGGTAATTCATTTCATCCAGGAACACATTAATATCTTTCTATTTTCTTAGATCTTATTTCACGTCCTTCATTAATAGTCTTCTAACCATTCTTAAGAAAATTACTTCCAAATATTTTACTGCTTTTACCTGAGACTATGAATGAATTATTTTTCTCATTTCACTTTCTAGACTCTTATTACTAGGGTAAAAAAGTTACTGATTTATTATACAAAAATCCACCTTAAAATTTCTAAGAAAAGTGCTACATGCAAATGTGTGATAATAAATTTGAAAACTCTAGAAGATATGGATAATTTCCTTGCAAAATATAAATTATCAAAATGTAGCCCCCAAAATGGAAAGCCTCAACAGACCAACTGACCATTGAGAAGCTTCATATAGTGAAACTTGGAGTAACTGGAGATAAATTTCATAAGCTCAAAACACTTCCTTAAAACTCAGGCTGACTTACCAAAATTAGTATAAACTGCATCACTTCAAAGTCTGAAGGAATAAAAAGGTGTTGAGAATTTGTCAATCCTGACTTCACATGGAGAATTGAAGATTAAGTCAGCATGTTGCACAAGTTAATCAACAGGCACAAACATCCATAAAATTAGCCGTGTGTCTAAGGCATCAAAAATGAAGCCCAAACTGACTCATGAACATGCTGTGCGAACAAGAGAGACTAGAGGTGGAGTTTTCTCTACCTTTAATCTCTCCTTAGGTGTATCCTTCCAGAAAAAGACCAAATATGCTGCAGCTGTGCCGGCACTGGATCAAAAAAATAAAATCATACTGTAAAGATGTGCTTTGAGAAACGTTCAGCCTAAATGAATCCATAGGAATGTTCAGAAGTTTCAATAAAGAAAAGTAAATTGAAATGATGTTCAAAAATTTAATGTGAAATAATATAGAACAAAATTCTATAAGCTAAACAACATTTTGCTGTAAGACATGGATTTATTCCCTATTCAGGTAGGTAATGGATTCTGATCGTCTTCTTATTGTCAGCAAATAGAATAAGGGTGTTTATTCAAAGGAAGGCCAACTAGATATGTCCAAAATTGTAGAAGAAACACGTTCATATGTTTGAACGGGAAGTTCAGTGCCTTCCTAAGTACTATGTGAATACAAAACAGATCCACATGATCAGGAGTTACTGTGCCCCTGAAAAACAAAAGCAACAAAATACACTTGAAATTTGTTTCCTCTCATTAATCTTCTCAGGAGGCTTTGTAGCTCCTAGTCAGGACTCCAGTGGTAAAATGCCCAGGACAATAAGTTGTGCAAGTTTTATCAAACAGAAAGTCACAAAAATTATAATCATCCTCATCAGTTCACTCAGTCCCATGTAATTAATTTTTTTCACCTTGATCTTTTGTTAGCACTTTTATGAATTCATCAGTTTTCCATTAGAGTTCTGAAAATGCTTATTCATTCAGTTCAGCAGTATACTCAGTTACCAGAAACCTGTACTTGTCAGAGTGTTTTCCATGAATTCCTTGGAGATGAAACACTTTTATAAGAACATTTTTGCAAAAGCATCAGAGTACACCCAGAACTGTCTGTAAATGACAAAAGACTTTAAAATGACCACGGTTAAAGATTTGAAGAAAGTTCATAATAATGCAATTGACAAGGAAATTTAGTTATTTCTGAGATATACATTTTAAAGTAATAACTAGAATTATGACTTATAACATTATACCAGAACATATAAGATTTTTAGGAATTTCATGTAATGTCTGAAACATTTATATTAACATATTTCCAGGCAAATAACCCAAAGAAAGTTTAGGATTAGTTTTTTTGTTTTGTATTGTTTTGTTTTGTTTTATACAGCAGGTCCTTATTAGTCATCAGTTTTATACACATCAGTGTATCCATGTCAATCCCAATCGCCCAATTCAGCACACCACCATCCCAACTCCACCACGGTTTTCCCCCCTTGGTGTCCACACGTTTGTTATCTACATCTGTGTCTCAACTTCTGCCTGCAAAACGGCTCATCTGTACCATTTTTCTAGGTTCCACATACATGCGTTAATATACGATATTTGTTTTTCTCTTTCGGACTTACTTCACTCTGTATGACAGTCTCTAGATCCTACCACATCTCAACAAATGATTCAATTTCGTTCTTTAAATGGCTGAGTAATATTCCATTGTATATATGTACCATATCTTCTTTCTCCATTCGTCTGTCGATGGGCATTTAGGTTGCTTCCATGACCTGGCTATTGTAAATAGTGCTGCAATGAACATTGGGGTGCATGTGTCTTTTTGAATTATGGTTTTCCCCAGGTATATGCCCAGTAGTTGGATTGCTGGAACATGGTAATTCTATTTTTAGTTTTTTAAGGAACCTCCATGCTGTTCTCCATAGTGGCTGTATCAATTTACATTCCCACCAAAATTGCAAGAATGTTCCCTTTTCTCCACACCCTCTCCAGCATTTGTTGTTTGTACATATTCTGATGATGCCCATTCTAACTGTTGTAAGGTGATACCTCATTGTAGTTTTGATTTTCATTTCTCTAATAATTAGTGGTGCTGAGCAGCTTTTCATGTGCTCTTGGCCATCTGTATGTCTTCTTTGGGGAAATGTCTATTTAAGTCTTCTGCCATTTTTGGATTGGGTTGTTTGTTTCTTTAATATTGAGCTGCATGAGCTGTTTATATATTTTGGAGATTAATCCTTTGCCTGTTGATTCGTTTGCAAATATTTTCTCCCATTCTGAGGGTTGACTTTTCATCTTGTTTATGGTTCCTTTGCTGTGCAAAAGCTTTGAAGTTTCATTAGGTCCCATTTGTTTATTTTTGGTTTTATTTCCATTACTCTAGGAGGCGGATCAAAAAAGATCTTGCTGTGATTTATGTCAAGAGTGTTCCTTCTATGTTTTCCTCTAAGAGTTTTATAGTGTCCGGTCTTACATGTGGGTCTCGAATCCATTTTGAGATTATTTTTGTGTATGGTGTTAGGGACTGTTCTAATTTCATTCTTTTACAAGTAGCTGTCCAGTTTTCCCAGCACCACTTATTGAAGAGACTGTCTTTTCTCCATTTTATATCCTTGCCTCCTTTGTCATAGATTAGTTGACCATAGGTGCGTGGGTTTACCTCTGGGCTTTCTATCTTTATCCACTGATCTATGTTTCTGTTTTTGTGCCAGTACCATAGTGTCTTGATTACTGTAGCTTTGTAGTATAGTCTGAAGTCAGGGAGTCTGATTCTTCCAGCTCTGTTTTTTTTCCCTCAAGACTGCTTTGGCTATTTGGGGTCTTTTGTGTCTTCATACAAATTTTAAGATTTTTTGTTCTAGTTCTGTAAAAAATGCCACTGGTAATTTGATAAGGATTGCATTGAATCTGTAGATTGCTTTGTGTAGTATAGTCATTTTCACAATATTGATTCTTCCAATCCAATACCATGGTATATCTCACCATCTGTTGGTATCATCTTTAATTTCTTTCATCAGTGTCTTATAGTTTTCTGCATAAAGGTCTTTTTTCTCCCTAGGTAGGTTTATACCTAGGTATTTTATTCTTTTTGTTGCAATGGTAAATGGGAGTGTTTCCTTAATTTCTCTTTCAGATTTTTCATCATT
>NC_041232.1:44351199-44352142 GCF_002837175.3 Physeter macrocephalus
TTTATCCATTTTGTTTATCTTCTCAAAGAACCAGCTTTTAGTTTTACTGATCTTTGCTATTGTTTTCTTTGTTTCTATTTCATTTACTTCTGCTCTGATCTTTATGATTTCTTTCCTTCTGCTAACTTTGGGTTTTGTTTGTTCTTCTTTCTCTAGTTCCTTTAGGTGTAAGGTTAGATTGTTTATTTGAGATTTTTCTTGTTTTGTGAGGTAGGCTTGTATAGCTATAAACTTCCCTCTTAGAACCGCTTTTACTGCCTCCCGTAGGTTTTGGATCATCATGTTTTCATTGTCTTTTGTCTCTAGGTATTTTTTGATTTCTTCAGTGATCCCTTGGCTATTTAGTAACATATTGTTTAGCCTCCATGTGTTTGTGTTTCTTACTTTTTTTCTGTGTAATTCATTTCTAATCTCATAGCGTTGTGGTCAGAAAAGATGCTTGGTCTCTTTTCAATATTCTTAAATTTACTGAGGCTTGATTTGTGACCCTAGATGTGATCTATCCTGGAGAATGTTCCGTGCACACTTGAGAAGCAAGTGTAATCTGCTGTTTGGGGATGGAATGTCCTAGATATATCAATTAAATCTAAAAGGATTTCTGTGCATTAATTTTGTATCCTGCAACTTTACCAAATTCGTTGATTAGCTCTAGTAGTTTTCTGGTGGCATCGTTAGGATTCTCTATGTAGAGTATCATGTCATCTGCAAACAGTGACAGTTTTACTTCTTCTTTTCCAATTTGGATTCCTTTTATTTCTTTTTCCTCCCTGATTGCCGTGGCTAAGACTTCCAAAACTATGTTGAATAATAGTGGTGAGAGTGGACATCCTTGTCTTGTTCCTGATCTTAGAGCAAATGTTTTCTGTTTTTCACCATTGAGATTGATGTTTGCTGTGGGTTTGTCATATATGACCTTTATTATGTTGAGGAAGGTTCCCTCTAT
>NC_041232.1:44352174-44353559 GCF_002837175.3 Physeter macrocephalus
TATATTCATCAGTGATATTGGCCTGTAATTTTCTTTTTTTGTAGTATCTTTGTCTGGTTTTGGTATCATGGTGATGGTGGCCTCATAGAATGAGTTTCGGAGTGTTCCTTCTGTGCAATTTTTGGAAGAGTTGGAGAAGGATGGATGTTAACTCTTGCCTAAATGTTTGATAGAATTCACCTGTGAAGCCATCTGGTCCTGGACTTTTGTTTGTTGGAAGATTTTTAATCACAGTTTCAATTTCATTACTTGTGATTGGTCTGTTCATATTTTCTATTTCTTCCTGGTTCAGTCTTGGAAGGTTATACCTTTCTAAGAATTTGTCCATTTCTTCCAGGTTGTCCATTTTATTGGCAGAGTTGCTTGTAGTAGTCTCTTAGGATGCTTTGTATTTCTGTGGTGTCTGTTGCAACTTCTCCTTTCTCATTTCTAATTTTATTGATTTGAGTCCTCTCCCTCTTTTTCTTGATTCTGGCTAAAGGTTTATCATTTTTTTTATCTTCTCAAAGAACCAGCTTTTAGTTTTATTGATCTTTGCTGTTGTTTTCTTTGTTTCTATTTCATTTATCTCTGCTCTGATCTTTATGATTTCTTTCCTTCTACTAACTTTGGGTTTTTTTGGTGGTGCTGAATTCTCTTAGCTTTTGCTTGTCTGTAAAGCTTTTGATTTCTCCATTGAATCTAAATGAGATCCTTGCCGGGTAGAGTACTCTTGGTTGTAGGTTCTTCCCTTTCATCACTTTAAGTTATCATGCCACTCCCTTCTGGCTTGTAGAGTTTATGCTGATAAATCAGCTGTTAACCTTAAGGGAGTTCCCTTGTATGTTGTCATTTTTCCTTTGCTGCTTTTAATATTTTTTCTTTGTCTTTAATTTTTGCCAATTCGATTACTATGTGTCTCGGCATGTTTCTCCTTGGGTTTATCCTGTATGGGACTCGCTGCACTTCCTGGACTTGGGTGGCTATTTCCTTTCACATGTTAGGGAACTTTTCAACTATAATCCCTTAAATATTTTCTCTGGTCTTTCTCTCTCTCTTCTCCTTCTGGAACCCCTATAATGCGAATGTTGTTGCGTTTAATGTTGTCCCAGAGGTCTCTTAGGCTGTCTTCATTTCTTTTCATTCTTTTTTTTAATTCGGTTCTACAGCAGTGAATTCCACCATTCTGTCTTCCAGATCACTTATCTGTTCTTCTCCCTCAGTTATTCAGCTATTTATTCCTTCTAGTGTATTTTTCATTTCAGTTATTGTGTTGTTCATCTCTGTTTGTTTGTTCTTTAATTCTGCTAGGTCTTTGTTAAACATTTCTTACATCTTCTTGATCTTTGCGTCCATCCTTTTTCCGAGGTCCTGGATCATCTTCACTGTCATTATTCTGAATTCTT
>NC_041232.1:44353991-44354180 GCF_002837175.3 Physeter macrocephalus
TTTTGGTTGCAGCATTTAATCCATTCACGTTTAAGGTAATTATCAATATGTATGTTCCTATGACCATTTTCTTAATTGTTTTGGGGTTTTTTTTGTAGATCCTTTTCCTGTTTTTTGATTCCCACTTAGAGAAGTTCCTTTAGCATTTGTTGTAGAGATGGTTTGGTGGTGCTGAATTCTCTTAGCTTT
>NC_041232.1:44354854-44355344 GCF_002837175.3 Physeter macrocephalus
GGGTTTTATCTTGTTCCTTCATCTGGTACATAGCTCTCTGCCTTTTCATCTTGTCTATCTTTCTGTGAATGTGGTTTTTGTTGCACAGGCTGCAGGACTGTAGTTCTTCTTGCTTCTGCTGTCTGCTCTCTGGTGCATGAGACTATCTAAGAGGCTTGTGGAAGTTTCCTGATGGGTGAGACTGGTCTCTTAGCTTTTGCTTGTCTGTAAAGCTTTTGATTTCTCCATTGAATCTAAATGAGATCCTTGCCGGGTAGAGTACTCTTGGTTGTAGGTTCTTCCCTTTCATCACTTTAAGTTATCATGCCACTCCCTTCTGGCTTGTAGAGTTTATGCTGATAAATCAGCTGTTAACCTTAAGGGAGTTCCCTTGTATGTTGTCATTTTTCCTTTGCTGCTTTTAATATTTTTTCTTTGTCTTTAATTTTTGCCAATTCGATTACTATGTGTCTCGGCATGTTTCTCCTTGGGTTTATCCTGTATGGGACTC
>NC_041232.1:44355585-44455446 GCF_002837175.3 Physeter macrocephalus
CTGTTGATGGGTGGGGCTGGGTTCCCTCCCTGTTGGTTGTTTGGCCTGAGGCAACCCAACACTGGAGCCTACCTGGGCTCTTTGGTTGGGCTAATGGCAGACTCTGGGAGGGTTCACACCAATGTGTACTTCTCAGAACTTCTGCTGCCAGTGTCCTTGTCCCCTTGGTGAGCCACAGCCACCCCCCACCTCTACAGGAGACCCTCCAACACTAGCAGGTAGGTCTGGTTCATTCTCCCTTGGGGTCACTGCTCCTTCCCCTGGGTTCCTAGGTGCACACTACTTTGTGTGTGCCCCCCTAGAGTGGAGTCTCTGTTTCCCCCTGTCCTGTTGAAGTCCTGCAATCAATTCCCACTAGACTTCAAAGTCTGATTCTCTAGGAATTCCTCCTCCCATTGCCGGACCCCCAGGTTGGGAAGCCTGACATGGGGCTCAGAACCTTCACTCCAGTGGGTGGACTTCTGTGGTATAAGTGTTCTCTAGTCTGTGAGTCACCCACCCAGCAGTTATGGGATTTGATTTTACTGTGATTGTGGCCCTCCTACTGTCTCATTGTGGCTTCTCCTTTGTCTTTGGATGTGGGGTGTCTTTTTTGGTGAGTTCCAGTGTCTTTCTGTCGATAATTGTCCAGCAGCTAGTTGTGATTCTGGTGTTCTCGCAAGAGGGAGTGAGAGCACGTCCTTCTACTCCGCCATCTTTGTTCCTCTCTCTCAAATCTTATTATTATATCACCTGAGATGGTGAAATGGCCAGGATGAGGTTAGATCCAGGAGGGATGCTAGGTCTTTTGGATCTAACCAAGATCCAGAAGTTACTTAGTTCTGGGTTCAGTTTCTTAGTTTTCTATGCTCAGAATATTAACTTTATTTCCATTTATTATAAACTGATAAATTATTAGCATTTAAATGAACATTTAAATCTCTTAGTAGAACTAAAATATATTTGTTATAAAAGTACTATTTTCTCATAAAAGAAGCAGAAAAGAATTACCTATAATAAACATTATGCCTGGAGGAGGGGAGGGAGGAAGGACAATTTCTTACACTATCAGTGGGAATGTAAACTGGTATAGCCTTCTGGGATGACGACCTATTAAAAACTGTACTACATGTGCCCTTTGATCCAGCAGATATACTTGCACAAAATTTTTAAAGATATATTCATTTATTCACCCTGAAAATTGCTGGGAATAAGCTACTAAATGAAATAGACATGATACCTCCCGGACAGAGTTCACAGTCAAGTGGAGAAAGGCAATATAAGCACTCCAACTAAGAAATAACAACGGAAACATGGCACTAAGCCCTATACAGGCAGCAAATTGGGATGACAGATAAAATAATGGGGATGAGAGTGCCCACGTTAGGGAGTAGGAAGAAAGGACCCCTCAGAGAAGGTCTCATAAGCTACCAACCAGGCAGGAGAGAAACTGAGTGAAGACCTGAGGCAGGAAAGAGCTGGTGGTTTTTGAAGAACAAAAGAAGGTGCATGTGAGAAGGAAGGAGTGTGTGAAGTGGCTGGAGAGGAACACAGGGAATGGACCAGGCAGTTCCCTGGAAGCCACAACAGGCAGTTTTGATTCTGTTCCAAGTACATTGGAAACCACGATCCTTTCAAAAATAGCAGTCAGGTTTCTGAGTGAGAGGAGGATTGGGTGAGCGGTGAGAAGGGAACAGGAGCTCAGTCCTAGGCCCATTGCCTAGGCTGCCTGAGAGATGCCAGGAATCTGGTGAGTGTGGATGCCCAGAGAAGGAGGGAACTAGATGGATTCAAAATAGATTTTGTAAGTAGATTCCACCGGTCAAGTTTATCTCCAACCAACCACAAGAACCAAAGAAAAGTTTCCTAAAGAAACACGTTGTTGAAGGTGAACATGAGGCTCATTTGGAAAATTCCTCCATTCACACTCTTTATTACCTTATAAAAATGTTCCCACAAATAAGCAATTGCCTAATCAGACTAAACAAAGCCAAAAGATGTTGACCCTAATCCACGGCCTAAGTAAAAAAATTTTAAATGTGCATTCACCCATATTTACCCTTCTGAAATTTGGGCTTGAATCAATATATGATAAAAAAAATTGCACAAATCTTTTGAAAGAAAGAATTCTAGGAATTACAGAACCATGGTGACCATGTTGCATACTCTCTAATAGAAAATTAGATCAATAGCTCTATTTTCACTGATTTTTAAAGTTGCAGACTGTTCTCTGCAAGTGCACAATTATTACATTCTCTGACATTTCTGGATGCCTTCAAGTGATGATCCTAATGAAAGAAGTGTATGATTTCCATTACCTTGAATAACAAAAAGTGATGGATCACTACGTTGGCAGGCATTTCAGGATGTATGTATCATTTTGTTAATGCATGATCTGTAAAACGCATAACTTAATTAATGAATTTGTGGACATTCAAGAACAATTAAATATCAAGAAGTAATGATGTCTGACATATATATTATATACATGTTTCCAGTCAAAACAAACAAAAACCAGTGAAGGCTTGCCAGTGAAAGCAGTCTTATTAACATCCTCTACTTGGTGAATAATAGAACTGCTGTAGATAATGAGCATTAGAAACATCATGGAAACCTCTGAAGCCACTGCCTCTTAAATAAACACTCATTTTTATTGCATCACTTCTTATGCCATGGTTCAATTTCCAGAAAATTGAAGAATGGTCTCTCCTTAAACCTACGATGTATTGTATCTATTGTCCAATTCTTATATTTTTAATATGATGCATCAAATGAAGCAAAATACACACATACAATGAAGCTCCTTTTTAATGATTATGATTATTATTGTTATGATCCTCATTTTTATTTCAGCTTCTTGAGTAAAAGTCAGTTTCAAGTTGGGCTTATGTTTCCAAAGCCATTATCTGGAGAATAATAACATAACCACTCAACAAAAACTATTGGAAAATCCTCCCTTCTTTCCTTTTCACAAACATAAACAAAAATAGCAAGAGAAAACACTGCTTAGTCCAGAAGGCACAATGCAAATGCACTCCCCAGCAGGAGTAACCTCCAGGCCACCTTCCTATCACCATGTAAATGTGGCCCCAACACAAGGATGATTTACTACCTTACTGAGGTTCCCAATCCTGCAAAGAAAAAGAAGTGTTGGCTTAAAACATTGTCAAGAGCACATAGAAAGAAGATTAGGGGAGTCCTGTCTGCCTACAGAATGGACAATGGGATCCATCCTTGCTTTCTACAACCCTCCTTAACAGGGACAATTAGATGGAGCCAGCCTGAATCAGGCCAAGTCTGGTACATTACTCTCCTATAAGGGTGCCCATACCCTATTTACACCACCCAACCAAGAATCCTTAGATGTTATTTCAAAATACAAAAATGAAATACCAGTTAAGTCCTTAACCTGTGTTCAGGTAAGGAAAGAGTGAAGTGATAATCAACATTTTTAAGTCTAATTCATTAAAATTGTCAAAGAAGGGACTTCCCCGGTGGTCCAGTGGTTAATACTCCATGCTTCCAATGCAGGGGGCTCAAGTTTGATCCCTGGTCAGGGAACTAGATTCCTCATGCCGCAACTAAGAGCCTGTATGCAGCAACAAAGATCCCACGTGCCACAACTAAGACCCAGTGCAGCCAAATAAATAAATAAATAAATATTTATATAATTGTCAAAGAACTGGAGTTTTAGGAAAGGTAAATCAGAAAAAAAAAAAAATTGAGTCATATTTAGAATTTAGTCCACAATGCAACTCATGGGTATTCCTAGGAATATCATAATTCACTGCTATCATTTTTAAAATTTCTTTTGTCTTTAGCACAATAATGCTTTGAAGAAATTGCAAGATATTAAATTATGGAAAAGGAAGGAATTGAAAGTTCATTATGTTTTTCTCTTTTTCCCTGCCCCAAAGTTTAGAATGTTATTCTTAATAACACACATTATTTTTAATCACATTATTTTTAAAGAAGTAATCACATTATTACTTCTTTAAAGTAATCACATTATTTTTAAAGAAGTTAAAATAATCACATTTTTAAAGAAGTTTCTTTTTTAATTATAAAACTAATACATTCTCATTACCAAAAATAAGAAAATATATACAACCGTAATGAAGAAATAAAATACATCCATAATCACTTCATTCAAAAAATAAGATCTAGTATATTAAGGTGGTTCATTCTAGTCTTTGTCCATATGTATGTATTTATCATTATGCTGTAAGAAAAAAGCCACAGTGTACATACATATAAACCAAAAACTCTCACCAATGTTAAACAAATTCAGATACTAAATTCAGAAGCAACCAACACTTCAATTGTTGAATTCTGCATTATACAAATCACTAATAAGTTCAATAAAGCTCATCCTAGCTTCTATCCCCTTACATTTGTTAACTAGTCCAGTCACAGACTAGTGAATATACTTAATGCCACTCAGCTGAAACTTAAAAATAGTTAAAATAGTAAATTTTGTTATGTATATTTTACCACAATTTTTAAAAAGACAAAAAAAAAATCCCACAAGATTTTTACCTATAAGGTGTTTTTTTCCAACTCCTAGACTATAAAATACTTTCTGTCTAAAATACTCTGATTAAATGGTTTCCCTGGTACTAAAAAGCTTCCAAAACCTAATGCACAAATACTTATAGTATTGTTTTTCTACCAAACATTTTTTAAAATATTCTGGAATGTTAAGAGTGCTCTTAACTCTAGTGTTATAAGCAAACTAAAAAGGTGCTTTAGTAGCTTTTCCCCATCCCATAACTTGAGTTGGGGTCCAGGAGTTTAGAAGTGCACAAGTAAACAGCAGTGAGAAGGGTATCTGCTCTAGAGGAAATGTAATCACAAGTGCACAGAGTTAACCTACTTCACTAGGCAAATTACTTTTTTTAAAAACTTATAAATGAAAAGAAATACAATGGAAAGATGTCATCTGAGTATTATCAGGGATCTGATTTTGCAATGCACAGCTTATATATTTCAAATATCCAAGGCACCATATGTGTTTAGTCCAATTTTATTTCCAATTCTTTTCATTCAAAACCTGTATTAATAACTGCTTGATGTGATGGTTTTCTTCTTCAGATTTGTAGTTTCTTTCAAGAAAATATATTATTGCTTAACACCTAAAATATATTTTGCTTAACTTTAAATCTACTCACATACACTCAGGCTAAAATAAATGCTCTTCCACAAGTTAGATTTGGGGGAATTTTGTAGGTTTTGTTTTATTTTTCAGTTTTGATTGGCCCCATGAGAAGCAGCCAACTAGATCTTTTTTCAGTGTAGTCAAGGTTAACTTTTTCACTTCCACACCATGATTAATTTATCATCTGGTACCTTCTTATTAAAACTGGTTTTTAGCCTGTGAACTCTTCTTTCAGCTTCCAACAGAGGATTTCATTGCTTCAGGAATTGAGGTGTGTCTAAGTTTTTACCTGGGAACAAAAGTGATGCAAGCGTGTGGGGAGGAGCTGCATAACAGGCCATCTGCAGACTCCTGAAGACTCCTGCTGTCCTGAAGACAGCAGAGACACTGAGAGGGCTTTCCTTAGACATCGCATGCAGGCAGTTGGAAGGACTAAAGCAGCAGCTCCCTTGCATTCGTTCACCAAGGAAATCAGAGACAATGGCTTGGCTCCTTTTCAGAACCACAGGGGCTCTGGCCATTTTAATGGTAAGTCCTATTTTTTTCTAATAATTGCAAACTTTCCCTGTTTCCTTCCTTGTTAGAGAATGCTATATTTGACTGCTGAATCCCTATTATAAATTCTAAAAAGAGTTCAGTGGAAATAAACATTTTAAAATGAAATTGTGAAGATTACCAATTTCCCCCTTTTGTTGTTTTTTTAACGTTGTATTTTCACATAAGAAAATAAGCCAAATAGAAATGAATTTGAAAGTTGCCATTTAGCATTTCTTTAGGTAAATAATTAACTAAAGAATTAAATAATCCTTGTCTCAAGTCTATTTTCCACAACACCTTCACTTTCTTCAAAGTAATGCTTTTATTCATCTTTTTATTCATGCTTTTATTCTAATACACAAACTAAAACACATAAAAGAGAACGAGGTCTATTTTCCAAGGTTTTATATCTCTTAAGCATATGGCTAAGAATTGTACATGCCTGGTCTTGATACCTGACATGTTTTTAAGTAGTCAAAGACCGTGGAATTAAAATCAAAGCAATGTTTGACTCTAGAGAAGTTGGGAGGGTTATTAAGAAAACAGTGCTTTATGTTTAGCCTTTATGTGCAAAAGACATCCAACCTTTGGGTACAAAAGAAGACAGAATATTTTATAAGCCAGTTTTTCAGAAGAGTAATACTTTTGTGGATTGGGAAAGTTTTATATAATATTACATAAAAGAGAAGTGGAAGCTGGAGAGCAAAGCACTAGCCTGGATGTTACAGACTAGTTTTTTCCTTAAGTGTGTTGTTTTAGTAAAGAAGAAGACTTGTCACAATATTATCAGTTACACAAAGATATCAAAATAGTGAAATATACAATAATGAATATTTTTTAAATTCCTAATACTGATTCCTCATTTTATCAATAATAAGTTGGGTTGGCCTACACATCAGTTTCCCTCATTTCCTCATCTAAAAAAATTGAGATAATTGAACTTCAAGAAGTTATAGGGAGATAGTTCTCAAGGAAGAACATTCTAAAAATTAAATATGTTTAAAATTAGAATAGACTGCCTGTGAGCCAGTTTCCCAGCCTTCCTTCTCATAGCAATGGTCAAGCAGAAAAATTGGTATCACACGCTTCTGTTTGAGTCTGTTTCTGTTATGACAGTGTAACTAATTGTTTTGGCAATCTAATGAATTTAATTGACCCAGGAACGTTGTAAAAAGAAATGTGACAATTGTAATGACTTCCCCACTTTTCCAGATGGTCCTTTCTGAACTAAATGAACTGCAGGTAGCCTCATAACCCATCTGTCCAAGCCAATGACCAACTTGGGAAGCTAGGGGATATGTGGAAGGGGATGTCGGAATAGTGTTGTCACGGAGTTTGACGGCCACATGCTTAGAGGAGCTTCTTTCCCTGCTTTGACATGTACCACTCTCAGTTACCCTTCTGGTTCTGGAGTGACTGTAAGATCTTTATACTGAGGGCTGTTTTATTCATCTTTGTATCCCCAACGCCCACCATAATATCTGTCTTACAATGGATGCATAATTGTTTGAAGAATGTATAAATGAATGATTGAATGAGGCCTCTCTCAACTATAACTTCCCCTCACGGTGCCTCTATAATGCTAGTCATGGAAGAAGCTATGAGAGGTTAGAACATTTTGCTCCCCTCAGGAAAATTTTACAGGCACACATACACAAACACACAAGCTATTTAAACAACAATATAACTTCATACATAATTGTTAAACTGAGAAGTCTGGACCTGCTCTTTCCAATATGGTAGCCAGTAGCCACATGTGGCTATCAACCACTTGAAATGTGGTTGATCTATATTGAAATGTGCTGTTAAGTATAAAGATTTTTGCAGTAATTCATGTTTTGAAGATTCAGTATGAAAAAAATGTAAAATTTATCATTAATAATTTTTATGTTGATTACATATTGAAATGGCAATATTTTGGATATATTAGTTTAAAATATATTAATAAAATTAATTTCACCTTTTTAATATGAATAATAGAAAATTTAAAATTATATATGCAGCTCACATTTGTGGTTATTATATTTCAACTGGATAGTGCTGGTCTACTCTTAATGCTATTAGTGGAAGGCAGTGTCAGTCAGAGGTGAGGTAAGCAAACCAGGCTCCATGGACCAGGTGAGATTTGAGCTGCTTTTTGATAAGTATAGATGGGCCACAGGGAGATATCTTCGGTTGTCAGCCCAGCACATGCAAAGGCAGGCGCAATTATGGCACTTGCCTAGAGGCAATGGACACACTGAGCTGGCTGGAATGATAGTCTGCATTGGAGAATCTGGACATGACGTTAAAAAGGCAGATGAGGGTCAGACTGAAAAGTGCATTCTGTGAAGGGTAACGAAACCCTTTTAGAAGTGGGAAGCCACCCAGAGTTTCGAAATAGCTTGGTGATGGGAAAAAACAATGTTTTTAAAAGCACTGTGGAGTGGGAAAGCAAATCTTTTGTTATTAAAGAGTGGGGTCTGAAAGTTGGAAGACCTGTTTGGAGGTTTTGAGTTAATGCCACCAACCTATGACCATACAGGGTTGCCTAGAGAGGTAATATGTGAAAGCTAAGTCACAGATTTCAATCTATGCCTGTACCACTGACTCACTCCAGGCCTTGCTTCCTCAGCTGTCAAATAAGAATAATCCTATCCCCCTGACTGATGAGAATGACCACAGTAAGAATAAAGGAGCAATGTGCACAGGAAAGTGCTCTGGAAAACATAAAGTGCTTTGTAAGACTCTAATTCCTATATTTGTAATATTTTAGCAATAAAGATGAATCTTGATTGATGAAGCAATCCAATTTCCAGTACTAATAAATATATGAAAATTAATTTCCTCCTGAGCCTCTCCAAAAGTTAAGATTCTAAAATCAGAATAATCTTGCCAAGAAATTCCAGCCAGCCCTGCCTGACTTGAGCAAAACTTAGGAAAGATGTCATTACTTCCACCTATTACCGCTCCCACTTACTTAATACCCGAAACCGGTTTTCACTTAGAGCACTCAGCGTCCATGACATTTCTCATAAACCTCTTAGCCTTTGTCTCTTCCTCTCCTGTTAAGAGTCATTCTGATAGCCTAAGGTGAGGGCTTGCTTTGGGAAGTTCATCACAAGAATTACATAGGCAATTGGCTACTATCCATAATTATACTATGAATAATTGAATTTGTATAATATGCACATTTTTCTTGCATGGTCACTGCACAGTTGGCCAGGCTGTACACTGCACAATGCCAGGAAGTGCACTCACATAAACTACAATGTGAACAGTGCCCCCTGGAGTTGTGCAAGGAGCAACATACACAATTGTACGGTGGAGCGCTGGTTCTTGTCTTTTTCTGATGCTCAAGAAAGAGAAAGTCCTTATGTGCCTTGACATGAATAATAATAATAAAAGGTCACTTAATATCACAGTGGCTCTTTTACACTTTTTTTTTTAAGTCTGGACAGAAGTAATTAACACTTATTAAGCAGTTACTGTAGGCTAGGGATATCTATATGCTTTAGACGTGTTAATTCATTTAATCCTCACAACAAACCTATAAAGTAAGTAGAATTATTATTTCTATTTTACAGATGAGGAAACTGAAAAATTAAGTAATGTTCCCAAGTTATTCAGCTGGTACATGGTGAAACTGGGATTTTAATTCAGGGATTCAGGATCCAGTGTCCGATTTTCTATTGCTACATTTGACTGCATCCTACACAGTATTTAAAATGAGCTCTTGAAAACAGCCATGGGTATTTGTTTTTCTTATCACCTCTATCATGATACAAGGCTTAACTTTCTAAATTGAGCTTACTCTAAACATCAGTTATTAAAAATTGACCCGTCTTAAATTAATTTTTAAGTAATTAAACATATATCTTTTTTTTCAATTAAAGAATTTGTCTTGATTAATACAAAGCTTATTAAATTACTCTCAGGTTTTTAAATTTTAATTTTAAAAAGTCTATATTACATATAAAGCTATGAGGTATCATAAAATATAAATCACTCATTTCTTCTGAATTGTACATATGAAATTTATTCAAACATGTATTGAATGACCTCTATGATCTGACACATAAATAATCATGGTACTTAACCAATTATAAAAATAATATCACCAACCTATGTATATATATATTTCATGAATTTTTCCAAAAATATTTACTAATTTTAAAAAATCAAGTTTAAAATTTGTAATGATTTCTTTGAATTACCCAATTCATTCTACAAATTTCCCAGAGGGGAGTGGGTGTGATCCACTCTTATCCCATTCTGAGAAGAGTGGCCATGCCCTAGCCTGGCTAGGACTAGCTCCATGGATCCAATGCACAGTCTAACAGTCTGTCCTTCCCCACCCTAAAGTATCAGGTTACTCTAAACAAAACCTTGGCCAACTCAGTAAAAAGCAATTGTTATTATATATGATATTTTAAAATCCAGTCACCCATATCCTCAAAATATATTTATTGTGGACCTACCACACTCAATAGGAATCTTAATGATATAACTACATACATTTTAATTAGCAGATAGGGCATGTGAATATCAAATCACGTTATGTCATACGCTTTTTAACCTAATAATCTCATTTGCTTTTAATAAAATATTTCTAATTCTTACGTATGCCAAGGTATTCAGACCACATCAATGCTTTAAAAATCACGTAGTCAAAATTATAAAAATAACCGGGAAACAAAGGGAAGAAAGAAAAGTAAAGAAATTCTCAAGATATGGAGTGTTTTCTCCACATTGGTATTTCCTAGACTCTAGGCCACAAAAAAAGAAAACTTACTTGATTTACATTGTCAAGAAACTATTGAAATATTTATTACATATTCAAAATACTTATATGAACAAAGTAACTAAAACATCTAAGTAGCCACATATAAGTATTAATTAACTAAAATAGGAAAGTTTTTTAAAAACACTATCTGAAATAATGTAAGCCTGTGATTATATGTCTCAGTACATATACAAAGAACACTGCATTATTCAGAAGTGCCCCATATCCCTGGAAATACAAAAATAATCCCATTTTCACAATATTCCCTACAATTGGAGAACATTCTTTTTGGTCTGACTTTAAAAGAGAGGATGGCAAACAGTAAAGGTCTGGCTGAGTAACTTCTCCAAGGGCTCTGATTCAATGAAATGACTGAACAAATAAGAAACACCTGTCTGCAATGCTCATTTTCCATAGTTTAGGGTTTGTCCTTCCTTTGCTTCCCAGGAAAACGGAAATCATGTCTTAATGTCTACTAGAAGAATCATTCTCCATGGGGCTAGTACAAACATGATTCATATTTTCTGGATGACTCTTTCTGGTTTTCCTGTAAAAGAGATTGCGCCTGGTCCATCCCTCCTCTCACGTGTGGCTGAGTTGTTCTTATGAACTGAGAAAGTAGTACAATGACTACATTGCTCTGGTCTTTTCTCCCAAGTAACTCATGATATTGTTTAATAAAAAGCAGCAAAGCTGTAAAATCATTTTGAGACCTGTTAGAACCACAAGGAATGGTTCTTTTTCATGACAATTTTAACAAACACCCTTTGAAATAAAGATTTTACTGAAATTTTTAGAATGGAAGGGTCCTGGCATTCTATGTCTGGTATGATTTATTCCTTTGGTTCAGATTGGGACCTGCCTCTTTTTTATAACCTTCCAAAATAAACAATGTAATAAATCTACATTGTTTCAGGAATAACTGCAGCCTTTGCCAGGAAGAAATCTAAACTGACTATCATATAACTTTCTTTCTATGACTAGTTTTTTTCTATTTATTTACATTGACTTTGGTTAGAATCTAGTGTAGTGGTGATGTGCACGCTTTAGAGTCAGGCTGAAGAGGTTCAAATCCTGGTTCTCCTGGGGCTGATAGTTGGGGCAAAGTACTCATTCTCTCATGTCTCCATTTCTTCATCCATGAAATAGGGATTACAATAATAGAATCTCCTTCAGATGACTGCCATACTAAGTGAGATAGTAAACATAAAGCTCCATGAATAGCAACTGACACCAAAAAATAATCATTTTTTTCTTCTGATTTATTTTTCACAATCTTTTTCCCTTCCAGACTCTTCAGATTAGGTAATCAGTGAGTCACAAAATAGTGGTTAAACATCTGCTGAGGGACAGGTATTGTACTAATTGCAAGAAGAAAAATAATACAGAAGCAATGATTTAGGAAGTTTGCAATTCTCTTGGCTCGATATCACAATGCACATAAAGCCATAAGAAATAATAAATCATGGTAAACCATTACGACCAAAACTGCATGTTATAGAATATGTGTTGTACAAACTCAGAAAAGGAGACATCAGTAAGGACAGTTTCATGGAGACTGTTGGAACTTGAAATGATCTTAAAGGATGAGTAATATTTAAGTGTGTGAAGGGAAAGAAGAATGCATTCCGGGGGGAAAATGACACAGATGAAGGTCCTGTATGCTCTTGAGAAAGTAAAGACCCTGGCCCACCTGGCTTCATTTTATCTTTATTTTTAGTTTTTTTTCAGATCAGTATGAATATTAAGCTCAAACTTAAATTGAAGTAGTAAGGCAGACATGCGCAGATCCATGTCCCACAGAAAACAACACTAGTGATTGGAATAGCATATCCCGATCTTTTATGTTTCATTCACTAAATTAGACTAGTTCCTTTCCACTCTCTCCACTCTTATATGACTAAGAAAATGCCTTACCCTGCAGTTGCAACTAACTAATACAGCATTGCCTTTGTACAAGTCAGTAGCGTAGGTCATGGCTTTTAATAATCTCCTATGGCACTTTCTGAAGCTTATCACAATGATGCTCATCATTGTTTCCCAAAGCAATAGCTTCCATAGCTCCCGGGAAGTGTTTATAGAGAAGCCAGGTAAGAAATGTCTGGTTGCTGCAACAACTGTTAGAATTTTGAAAAGTCCAATAGATTCTCCTGTGTATCATTGAAATGCTGTAGTCAGATTAAAGAACTGAAAGAACTTGTTTATATGAAGAGTATTTTCTTTTGGGGGGAAGGATTTTGCCCTTTGAATACTGCGTTCTCCAAATCTACTTCTTTTGAAATAGAAACAAACTACAATATGAACAGCTGAATGTAAAAACCAGGATTATTATCTTATATAATTACTTATTTGAAGAATTCACATTTAATCTGACTTTATTTAAATGTCTACAGGTGGTCCTTTTGGTTCATGGAGAATTGAGAATAGAGGTAAAGTATGAAAAAGTTTTTTGTAATTAAAATTATAGTTTAGTTAAAAAATTAAAATTGTACTCAGGAAAAATAAATATTTAATGTTTTAAATTATTTAATAATTTAATTGTGAAAATATAATTAAAATTCTAATGGCTAACCTAATAATATTTAAATACTAGCAAGAATAAGTGTCATTATTGTAACTTATCTCATGCATTCTTATCTTAAATAAATCAACAGGTTTTCATTAAACCTGTCTTTTATGCACAGAATAGTTAGACGTTGTGAAATATATATAGAAAATATAAAATATGATTAAATGCTAATATTAAAAATCATATAGCTCTGTAGCTATTCTAGTTATTTAAGGTTTCTTCTTTGCTTGACAGTGTGAGGGAGAGAAAATTAGATATTTAACAGTCTTAGAGATCTTGAAACATAGGAGGCTCCTCAACCTAGGTGTCTATAATTAATACTCAAAGCAAAAATTTCCAACAATGTGCATAATAAAATGGAATCCCTTTTTACATAAGACAAAAGGACAACATGGAGAATATGAGACAGCGGTACAACAAGGCAAAAGGAGATACAAACGTGAATGGGTGAAATTTGCAAGACCCTGCAGAGAAGAAGAAGACAACTCGAGAAGAAATCCAATTGCCACAGTAAGTCTTATGAGCAGAAGTAATGTTTTCAGAATAAATGTACTAGATGTAAATTAAAATAATATGGCAATTCCAATTAGCAAAATGCAGACTGAGGAGTCCACAGAACAAATAACCTGGTATCTTCAACAAAACAAAAAAAACAGTAATAATAGTAATAACAATTTAAAAGAGAGAAAGATGAAGGAGCTATAGCTTCTAGAGTAATAAAACATAATTAACAGACATTTCAATCAATTTCAATAGATACACCTTTTTGGATTCAGATTCTAGCAAACAAATAGAAAAATTATATGGAAAGTGCTTTGTTTGGGGCAGTAAATTATGCTCAGAGAATAAGATTTTTACCAGTAATTTATTTAACAGGGGTTCACTGCAGGAGTTATAATAATTTCACAAGCCAATAACATATAAGATAATGTCTCTCAATAAACCAATAAATACCGTACTCCTAACCACAAGTAGATCAATCACACTATTGTTCCAGGCAAGGGAGAGGTTAAAGGAATAGAATACAAATGTAGTTGAGTTGTACTTTTCTACGAGTTGGTTCTTGGGAGAGTCAGTTTAGTCAACCACAAGCTGATGTCCAGTGCAAAAGCACAAGTCCCTTAACACTAGAGCACGTTACTAGGGAACAGAGGCGGTGGTACTGGCAAGTAAGATCGTGGTTTTCACCACTGCCAGGCAAAGAGCTGCCTTGCCCAGGCAGGAGCTAATAATGCCCCAAGGTCTTCAAGAGAGCTATTTAGATCAGCAAAGAGTTGCCTTGCCCAGACTGAACACTCTTAAGAGGTCCTCATAATCTCTTGATATTTAAAGCTTAAATGTCCCCCAGCCGTAATGGCTGCTCCACATGTTCGTATCAATAAGCCCCCAACATTGCTTCCCAATAGCTGAGCTACTGAGTGTTTATTGACAGCCACGGATGTCCATGACGACATCCTGACACAGCTTCCTCAAAGTAAGCAACTTCACTCTTAGAACAAAACAACTTTATTCTTAGATTTTTTTTAAGTGGATTTGAAATCATACCATGCCAATACACAGCAATAAGATAATTAAAGATGGTTGAGAGTCAACATTGGATTGGCCATGTATTCAGAATTGTTGAAGCTGGGTGATGAGATATATCAGGTTCATTATACTCTTCTAACTTTATAATATATTTGAAGTTTTCCCTATTAAAAAGTTTAAAAAATAATAATAAAAGCAATGCATTCTAATATTAACACTTACTATATAATCCCTTTCCTTTTTTTTCTCCAGCTCCTCCTTTTTAAACTAAAATAAATGTCTTTTTTGTTTTTTTAATGTTAGCTGCGAAGGAAGGGAGCATTCAGAAGTAGCCTTGTCAATATTAAGTGTCCTTGACTTTCTCTCAACCTTTTAACATCACCGTGGTGACCACAATCTGGGCAAATATTCTAAAGCCAGAATGATTAACGACACATTGGTCCATAGTGGTCAACAGAAGCAAAAATTTGAATTTATTTCACATTCCTACTATCTATCAAGGCAAAAAAGTAAACAGCACAGTGTCAAGAAAGTGTGAATAAAATGAATAGATGACTTGAGAGTATGGAGGAGAGGAGGGGAAGGAACAGGCCTGAGTGATGATCACCTTAACATTTTGGGTATTATGGGCTACAGATTACTTCAGAATTCGGAGCAACCCAGAACATTACCTACCACATTTCTGGAATAGGAATTGATCAGCCCCCTTTTGGAATCTTCATTGTTGACAGAAACACTGGAGAAATTAACATAACAGCCATAGTTGATCGTGAGGAAACCCCAAGCTTCCAGGTAAGTTTGTGTCCTCGATATCGGCCACCCTTCCCCTCGTGCACAGTGGCTTTAGAAGGTTAATTTAGAAGAGAGATCAGTGCATGAATCCATCCACCAACAAATAACAATATTAGTCCCTCTACAAAGAGCCTCCCCTGGACTTCCCTGGCAGTCCAGTTGTTAAGACTCTGCGCTTCCTCTGCAGGGGGCGCAGGTTCAATCCCTGGTTGGGGAACTAAGATCCTGCATGCCGCGCGGCATGGCCAAAAAATTTAAAAATAAAATAAAACAAAGAGCCTCCCGTTATGGTTGTGCCCCTGAAGGAATACTCCAGGAGGGTGCATGAGCGCTCAACTCCAGCACGCTGCTTGCCAAGAGCTTCATGCTGCCAGGAGACACGTACCAGCCTGCAGGAAGGGGCAATTTGCCCAACTGGTACGCCCAGAGTCGGCACTTTTTCCTGCTTTGTCTCCTCTCTGGGAAAATACTTTTCCTCTTTGCACAAAAGCACTGTATGTGCCAGGAGAGGCCTTATCTTTACAAGTTTTAATAGTAGGCAAACTAAAGTTTGCAGAATGTTAATTAACATTTCCCCTCCTTTTCTAGATTACCTGTCGTGCTCTCAATGCCCTGGGACAAGATGTAGAGAAACTGCTTATACTAACAGTCAAAATTTTAGATATAAATGACAATGCTCCAGTGTTCTCACAAAGTATATTCATGGGTGAAATTGAAGAAAATAGTGCTTCAAGTAAGTCTTTCGCAGTAACTACCATTTTTAATTTTTTTTTCAGATACAAGTATCACTATAGTACATCATTTTTACAAGCTAATTTATTCTCTTAGTTTCATCAGTAGTTTTGAAGAAAAATTTGTCAAGATAACCTGAGTCTTCCTTTCTAATATTTGTGGTTGAGCTACTTGTCCACTGCCAGTGTACTATATTTCCAAGTTGTGATTGTGTTATCAAGTCAAAGTTTATCCTAGTCACAAAGCTAAGGAGGTGGCTTTAGGCAACCTGGATGCATCAGCTGGGCTTTTTTAGATTATAAGGGACAGAGATACACTCATTACTTGGATAATGGGGCGGGGGGAGGGAGAATTATAAGGCCATCCAGCAAGGGAAAAAATAAAGAGAAAATAGTCCCAACCTCAACACAACCAACCAAGGCTTAGTGAGAAGTGGAGGATTTTTATGGAAGGCAGCCCAGCTCACCTGATTGAGAGAGACAGTAAGAGATATTGCAGGTGACATGTAATACTTTTTTAGCACACAGACAGTTTTGTGGGGTTTTTAAAAATTTATTTATTTATTTCTGGCTGTGTTGGGTCTTCATTTCTGTGCGAGGGTTTTCTCTAGCTGCGGCAAGCGGGGTGCGTGGGCCTCTCACTATCGCGGCCTCTCTTGTTGCGGAGCACAGGCTCCAGATGCTCAGGCTCAGTAGCTGTGGCTCACGGGCCTAGTTGCTCCGTGGCATGTGGGATCTTCCCAGACCAGGGCTCGAACCCATGTCCCCTGCACTGGCAGGCGGATTCTCAACAACTGCACCACCAGGGGAGCCCCACACAGATAGTTTTAAGATTTTTTTAAAAAATTTTAAATTAGATTTATTTTATTTATTTAATTGTGGCTGCGTTGGGTCTTTGTTGCTAAGCACGGGCTTTCTCTAGTTGCGGAGAGCAGCTTGCGGTGCGTGGGCTTCTCCTTGCTGTGCCTTCTCTCTTGCGGAGCGCAGGTTCTAGGCGTGCGGGCTTCAGTAGTTGTGGCTCGCGGGCTCTAGCGCGCAGGCTCAGTAGTTGTGGCGCACGGGCCTAGTTGCTCCGCGGCATGTGGGATCTTCCCGGACCAGGGCTCGAACCCATGTCCCCTGCATTGGCAGGCATATTCCCAACCACCGTGCCACCAGGGAAGCCCTCTAGTTTTAAGATCTTAAAAGACAAAGATCAGTTTGAAACTGTGCTGAACATTTCATGCGAACATAATGTCAATCTTTACATATTCTTTAATAAACTTCTTCCGTATTCCTAGACACACTGGTGATGATCCTAAATGCCACAGATGCAGATGAACCAAACCACTTGAACTCTAAAATTGCCTTCAAAATTATCTCTCAGGAACCTGCAGGCACACCTATGTTCCTCCTAAGCAGACACACCGGGGAAGTCTACACTTTGACCAATTCACTTGATCGAGAGGTAAAGCAAGGCACTGGGGAGCGTTCAATAACTCAGGATTCGGTTGTAAGAATGCTAAGAGAGTTGACTCCTTTCTACCTGAGAATGAAAGGAGGAAGGAATAGAGGTTCCCAGGACTCACTTGGCCCAATCTAGGGAAACTCTTTGCATCCTAGTGTGATTCTGCTGGGGTGGGATGTGTACCTGAGACCTGAGCAATCAATTATACCTAAGGAAACAAGTATCAGCACATCCATGGGAGTTAAAGCAAGGGAGTAAGGGAAGGCATTGCATGCACGACAGAGACTGAACTGGGGTTAATCCCTCATATGATGGAGGAGAAGGAAATTTCTTAGATGGAGGGAGAAATTTCTATCTGGAGTAAAGCCTTCTCTGGTGTCATGCTTTTTTCTCCTGACTTCTTTCAAATTTACCCCTGCTTCCGGAATCCTAAAGAACCCCCTTCCTCTCTCTGCTCCACTGTCCTACCACCACATCTCCATCAATGCACGCTACCCCATCAGACTCCGTATAACTTTTATACAAGTGACTTTCCAAACAGATCAGCAGGGAAGCTCTGTAAGTGAGTTTCCCTCCGATAAACATCCCACCATCCTCGCTGTCCATTTTTGCTCTAAGTGTACTATCCTGCCCTAAGAAGCTGAGAGAAAACCTGTACTAGCCTCATAAAGACTTCCACCCAACCATCCAGAGCCCCACATACCTCCTCTATGATGGACAATGAACAGTGCGTGTGGTCCTTCTAGAGAATGAACCATGAACTTGAATATTTTCACCTCCTTCCCATGGGAAGCAAGGAGTTGTCATTCGTATCTCTGGCACTAGAGACTAATCATTTTTCTTTATTTTTTCTCCAAATTTAGCAAGCTGGCAGGTATCATCTGGTTGTGAGTGGTGCAGACATAGATGGAGAAGGACTAGCAGCACAATGTGAATGTAACATTAAAGTGAAAGATGTCAACGATAATATCCCAAAGTTCAGAGAATTGCAGGTGTGTCTTTCGTTCCTTGAAAAATAATTATATATTTTTTTATGTTATACCTTGCCATCCTAATCCAGGATTTGCCTGCTTGCTGGCTTTTATTTAAGCTCTCTGCACTCTTCTTTTAAAATAAGCTATTGTAAAATATAAGAATTCAGTAACCAGCAAGGAGGCAATACATAATTAGAGAATTAATGACTAATGTCATTCAGAATGAATATAATTCATTTAGATAAAACCTGCCAGTGAGTCTTAAATTTTGCTTTTTTTTTTTAGTATTCAGCAAGTATCGAGGAAAACACTTTAAGTTCTGACTTGCTTCGATTTCAAGTAATAGATTTGGACGAAGAGTTCACAGATAATTGGCTTGCAGAGTATTTCTTTACCACTGGAAATGATGGGAACTGGTTTGAAATAAAAACTGATCCCATAACTAACGAAGGCATCTTGAAGGTGGTTAAGGTAAGGCCTGATTTCCCTTCAGTGGGAAAAATGTTCTGTATTAACCAAAACTATTACTATATTTTAACCAAAACTGTCATAAATAAACTTTATTCACTTATGAATAATAATACCACTTCTTTATAGAAAACGTAAAAAACACATAAAAGTAGATAGAATTTTGAAGACACACATAGACCCATTACCTAAGGAAATTCTCTTAACATGTTGATTTGTTTCCTTCCAAGCTATCACACTTTGTATAGAAACACAAACACCTAATATACATATATTTATCAGTGTGCCTGTTTTATGCACAAGAAAGTAAAACACACTTCCTGACTTAAACTCAAGAACAGACAAGAATACATGGAATAGTTGCTTGTGAATTTGTCAACTTACTTTAAATGGATTAGCTACAGTCCTCAGAGGGAAAAAAAATGCGACGTTTTCTAGAAAATGGAAATGTAAAAACTAAATCTACAAAATAAAAAATAAATAATTGAGTAACACTTCCATTTAACAGGCTTGGCTACAATAGACCCTTCATCTGAAATAACATAAGGCTATTTATGCCTGGATATTGTATAGACTAGAAAAATACTACTACTATTTCAGGACATTCCTTGCCATAGAACATTGGACTATATGGGAGTTTCTCTCTTTAATTCTGTGACTCCAGTAGAATGACAGATCCATAATATTCCTTAACAGGGAGATCCCTGGAATTCTAGATTGTTGGAAGCCACATAAGTGGTTGCTATTACTCTGCTTTTCAGAGTGGGTTACAGCCATCCTCAGTTGCAAGGGTTTTGTTATAATTTCCCAACAATGCCTAGGAATGAGATATTCCCAGTCTTCTGTGTTGGTGTCATCCAGTCTCCCAAACTAGAAACCTGGGCCTTCTCCTTCAATCATGGCATTTTCTCACCACCTAAAGCCAGACATCAAATTCTGCCCTAGAAACTGCCCTTAAAGTCTAGCCCTGGTCTTCCCTCTCACAGCCTCTGATCTTCTCAGCCTTGTTCCCTCCCTTCCTGATTGACGTACCTACCTCCTGTGTATAATTCCCTTCATTCTCCTTCAACCACATTTTTCTTAAAGCCAATTTGGACCAGTTACTCTCCTCTTTAAAAACTTTCCTTGTTCTCCATTGGCTGTGAAATGGCCCTCAATCAAGATTGTCCATGTGAATCACCTGCAGCTTCTCCCAGCCTGTGGCAAGTTAGGAACTACAGGTTCAGTTGGTCTGCAGGGAAGGTCAGGCAGCAAGCGGTTCTTAAAGGCTCCTCAGGGGACTCTTAATATGCAGCCAGGGTGATGACCACCTGCTGGCCTTTGAGACGACCTTCAACTCCCTCAGAATTGCATCCAAGGCTTCTCAGCAGTCATCTCCCTATTCACCTTCTGTAACTCTGGTATTTGCAAGTGCTTTCACTCTGCCTGAATAACTCCTCCTCACCCTGAATCACTCTGCTTACATGAAAACCTCTCGGAAGCCTTTCCTGACTTTCTCAAGTACAAGTCTTCACTTGCTTTCACACACAGACTCTGTAATCTCTTTTGTCAATTACCCCTTATATTATAATTACCTATTTAAGCATCGTTCTCTTCTTCTTCACTAGGAAGCACTTGAGCCCACAAAACCAGTCACTGCAAAGTTAAAACTCAAATCCGGATCTCACACCTTAATTATTTTCAGTTATACACAAATGTAACCAAAATGAACATTTCCTTATCCCATCACCCTTAAAAACTCTACTAGTGAATGGAAAAAGCTATCCTGGGATACCTCAGGCCTTGAATTGGGCCACTCAATAACAGGGTCAAACAAATAGGTAACACACAGGACTATCTGAAAATGGTTCTATGAAGAGTCGGTGGGCCACCCACTCACCGCTTTGCAGAGGCCTATTTGGCAACCAAGTTTATTAAGATAATTTATCTTTGCCAACAGGGAATTTTTAAAGCCAGAAAGGATATTATTGCAGAGGAATCCAATAACTATTCTGTGAATGGACGTAGCTGCCATTTACAGGAATGTATTATGGGCCTTAATTAGTTCAGTCCTTACAACAATCTGATGAGGTACGGGTTTTTTACCAGAAGCAAAAAGCTGAGGATAAGAGATAGTAAATATTGTGCCCTGAGTCACACAGCTATTAAGTAGCAGAATCAGGGTTCAAACCACATTACCACAGAAAATTTGTGATTCTTTCCACTGTACCACACAACCTGAAGAAACTGTAAAGGTGTTTTGTTAGTCTAAAAAGAAGTACTCTGCTTTGTAAGTATCCGTTACCAAACTGAGGTTTCATGAGTTACAAATTCTAAAGGATTCTCATCACAGCATTGCAGTGATCTGTGAAACCGTTTCGCTGTATAGAAATAAAGGATTCATTCATAGCACACAACGTAGAGCTCTTTTGCCCTCTTTCCAGATCATATTTTTGTGACGCCTCTTTCCTTCTAATTTTATTTTTACTCTAGTCTCTAGATTATGAACAACAACAAAGTTTGCAACTTGGTATCGCCGTGAAAAACAAAGCTGAATTTCACAAATCAATAATCTCTCAATATAGAGCCCAGTCAATCCCACTCATAATCCAAGTAATAAATATGAGGGAAGGAATTATATTCCGTCCTCCTTACAAGACATTTATTGTCCAAAAAGGCATAAGCAGTAAAAACCTGATCAATTATATCGTGGGATCATATCAAGCCATTGATGAAGACACTGGCAAAGCTGCCTCATTTGTCAAGTGAGATTTTATTTTAATATTTTATTATTCCTTGAATTTTTTTTTATTTTATTGAAGTTTAGTTGATTTACAATGTTGTGTTAATTTCTTCTGTACAGCAAAGCAACTCAGTTATACATATATAATCTTTTTCATATTCTTTTCCATTATGGTTTCTCACAGGATATTGAATATAATTCCCTGTGCTATACAGTAGGAACTTGTTGTTTACCTTGACTAGTTTTAATTTATAAACTATTACAAAATAACATCTAAACTATTCTGTGCCAAGGATACAAAGAGACACAAAGGCAGCCAACTCAAGGAACCATATAACTCAAGAAGAGGCATGCTATGAGCAAAGGTAGCATAAGCATAAGTTAAAGTGGAAACTAAGAAAAGAATGACTTAGCCTGTCTAGAGAGATCAGGAAAAAGTTTCATGGAGACTTTCAGTTGAGCCTTAAAAAAGAGTAGAAATTCACCAGAAGACCGTGGTGCAGTCAGATAGAACAGCACACACAAGACACATATGCCTAAAATAGTAGAGCACCATGCAAAGTAGCTGTTGCAGTATAAAGAACAAGGACACAGGGACTTCCCCGCTTGCCACAACTAGAGAAAGCCCTCGCACAGAAACGAAGACCCAACACAGCCAAAAATAAATAAATAAACAAATGTGGGGGTTAAAAAAAAAAAAAAGAATACTGCTAGAGGCTTCTATGCCCCTAGTAATAAAAATGCAAAAAAAAAAAAAAAAAAGAACAAGGACACAGTTATTTTACTGAGCAGAGCAGAAAATTGAAAAACCAGGCTAACATATACTTAAGGATTATGAAATACTGCTTGTCTGTGCTAATATGTTAAGCTTCTGCTGCTTTTATAAAAGTATATTTCATAGTCTTATATTAAGTATAAATATATTAAATATTAATGAGTCATTTTCATTAAATAGGTAACATTCCATGTCTGAAAAAAAAAACCTATTGTTGTTTTCTATTACAAATCAGATACATCTTGGGACATAATGATGGTGGTTTGCTAATTATTGATTCAAAAACTGCTCAAATCAAATTTGCCAAAAACATTTATCGGGATACTACTTTCATGGTTAACAAGACAATCACAGCTGATGTTCTGGCTGTAGATGGTAAGAAAAAATATTTCATTTTTAGAGAAATGTTACTCCAACTGGCATTTCTTGATGAATAGATGATTGTGATTATTAACATATTACCTTTATCATTAGATGAAGTTAATTATCTTAGGGGCCCTGGGTCTCAAGTCTGAGGTGGCTAAATCCAGGAGAAGACTGAGCATCCCAGCTTCTCACTGGAGTTTGTTGGACCAGTGAATTCTGTGTTTGGTCCTGTTGTTGGCTGTTGGGGCAGGAATTTCTGGGTTTGAGAAGGTGGATAAAGATTGAGACAGAACCTATCAGGGAAGCTCAGCTCAAATGTGAGGTGCCTTTGTGAGTTACTTAAACACAGAGTGAGTTACTTATAGAGACCTCAAGCACTTATATCATTGAACAATAAAAATCTTTTGAAATGTTTTTAAAATAATATTCACTTACTATGTGTGTTTCGATAAGTGTAAAATTAATTTATGCTCAAGGCAATCAGCAAACATAAAAATAAAACAAAAGAATAAACACCCAAAATCATATTATCTGGGAAAACAGAAAAAAGCACTAAGGGAAACAACAGAAATAATTCATAATCCCACCACTTAGAGATTTTTATTTTATTGTTTCTGATTGTCAACATTAAAAAATTTTTCTTCAATAAACTTTATATTTCGGGTAATAAAAATAAATCATAGTTTATTCCAAATACTTTGGCTCAAGCTTTAGAAGCAAAAATCTTTCACATAGTCTGGGCTCATGCAGTAGGATACATTTAAGAAAACTTATTTTTATGTTGATTTCATTCGTAATCAGTGAATTTATCACCTTATATGTCTTGGTTCCAAGCATATTAAATTAATAGCCATGCTTCTAATCAAGACATCTGCCAAGTTGATAAATTTAAATTTGCTCTCAGCAAGGTATGGAAATTGGGTGACATCTTTTTACTTGTGGGAATAACGAATACAATTTCTCATGAGTGGATACGCTAATCTGCCTGCATGTGAGAGAAATTTTAAAGGTTTATTTATTTAGTTATTTCTTGTACAACTTGTTCTGTATATTTCTCTAACTCTAAAATGTTATTCTTATAGAAAAAACAGGTAAAACTTCTACAGGCACCATATATGTCCAAATACCTGATTTTAATGAAAATTGTCCAACAATTGTCCTGGAAAAGGAAACAATCTGTAGTTCATCACCTTCCGTGGTTGTCAAAGCTACAGTAAAGAACAAGGATGACTATACTGGCCCCTACACATTTTCACAGGAGGAGCAAACTATAAAACTGCCAGTGTGGAAGATCACAAGACTTAATGGTGAGTACTTGTAAAGCTGCTTCCACAAATGAAAGTTGCTGCTTCCTTATATTTCCAGAAGGTTAAGAGAGAGTTCATTTGGGAGCAGTTCCTTTCCAAGAGTCGTTTTTAAAATTCTTTGTAATGAAGATGAGGCCCTAGCCTCATGAATTTCTTCTCTCTTCAGGAAAGAAAAGGGATGATATAATATAATATTAGCACTATTTAATATTTTCTGCTCTTCATGTGGACTCCAATTTTTGGATATCTTTATATTTTTAATTTTTTATCTGTACCTCCACAACACCCCAAAAAAATAAAAATAAAAAGATTATAGTCAGGCACCTATTTTACTGCAGAGCTGTTTAGGTTTCTAAATACAGCCTTCATGTCTGCAGGCTGTCAACAGACATGAAGCACTGGAGGGGTCAGCCTGCTCAAGGCTGTCACTAGTCGGTCACTAGTCAGGAATCTTGAGAGCATGGTGGACTGAAATTTGTAAACCTATTAGCCAATGGGCAAGAGCTAATCCATCCTTCCTTTTCTCCTAACCTTTATCATGCTAATTTTACATTTCCTCTGTTTTTCAGGAGTCTCACAGAAAAAGCCATTAGACAATAAGAATCTTCTCCCTTTTAGGATTTTATAATGACCAGCAGGCCACTTCAAATCCTTTGTAAATGAACTCACTTATCTCTAGCTCTTTTCTGAACTAATCTTGCTTCCTTTCATGAATGTGCTTACTCTGTGGTACCCTAGTCATAGGGATCTGCCATTGCTAGAGTCACCAAAGGCATCTTGTTCTCCGTGGCCTTCTTTCCTGGGGTCTTACTGATCCTGGTGTAGGGATCTAGCTCCAAATTGTGCATGTAGCCAAATGGGTTTACCAGACACATGTCCAGTGAAAAGGCTACAAAAGAAACATTATAGAGAGACAGGACCTGGCACTAGACACACCTGTGTGGGTGAGGGTAGGCAAGGTAGCAGTGGTTGGACTAGGTGGATCAGGCACAATGTCAAGGAGCATGATGGGGTCAAGAATGATTCAAGGGATACAACCCTACAGCTTATGAGAGCCGCTGCTGGAGCCCACTTAGGAAGGGATAGCATAGCAATGAAGAATGGAGAATGATCATTGCTCATGAGTCAGAAAAGCAACAGGCCTTCACCGCAGGGAATCCCACACAACTGGCATTAGGCTCATGGGGCGAGCACTGACAGGAGAAGCTGAAGTAGCAGCCGCCAAAGCAGAAACTCAGTCTTGAGAAGTCAGGCCCAAAAGCATGGAGTGAGGCAGAAGGGATACATTCAGAGGTCTACACCAGGGTCCAGGCGTTGGTGCAGACGTACAGAAGAGTGGTTAAGTCCCAGAAGAAAGAGGCCTGGGATTTAAATGATGCCCATCTCCCCTCCTCTTTTGGGGGAAAATCCAGATAGGACTGAGTTTTCACGGGGGAGAATAATGGGTCCATCTGGGGCAGACAGGAGGACAAGGAGGAAGTACAGCCCCATACACCCACTGATCTCCGAGAGCCCTCATATCTGCTCAAGCCTTACCCTACTATTTGTGACAGTGATGTCTGTGGCAACTCTGGTTCTGTTCACCAAAAAGAAAAAAAGAAAACCGTAGTCTTCAGAGCAAGGAGCAAGATACGCCTTGTTCTACTGCTGATTTGTTTGGTTGTTTCCCTTCAGCCACCACTGCAAAGCTACAAGCCATGCAGCAGGTATCTCCTGGCGTGTACAGAATCTCCCTGGTCGTCACGGACAACGAGGGCATGTGGTGCAAGACCCCGGAGAGCTTGACTCTGGAAGTCTGTCAGTGTGACGACAGTGACATCTGTAGAGATTCAAACCCGACCCAAAGCCCTGGGCCCCCGATTAAAGAGAGACCTGGGAGGCTGGGGCCTGGCGCCATCGGCCTGCTGCTCCTTGGTCTTTTGCTGCTGCTGTGTGAGTATGCCGCAGCATCATCCTGCTTGCACTGGATGTCAGCACATGCAGAGGCCTTCCCGCTGCATGGACAATGCATTTCTGCAGTTGTTTTAGAGGCAAAGCTGGGGGGAAATGGCATTTTCAGGAAAAATCAGAAATATTTAAAGCTAACACGTCACCTGCCAACAATCTGTATTTATAATACAGAAAAGCAAGTTGTATATGTTAGACATATAGAAAACAGCAGGAGAGACTCAAGAAGGAAAAAAATGAAGCATGAAGAGTCTACACACTGGCCATGATGTTCATGGTCAAAGTAATGACTTTATCCATGAGTGTGGCACCTTCTAAAATGTCTTTTTCATATACAAATCTCATGAAATTCTAAAATAAAATAGAACCCTGACCAAATAAATTTAGGGAAAATATATAAGATATCATAAGCCTTGAGCTTTACAATGCACATAAATATATCACAGACTCTGAGAAGTTATTGCTTAATCTAGAATTTCCTCAGAATAGCTTTCTACCTGAAAATATACTCCTGTAAGGCTCTCATACTTAATATATTAAGTTTATTGAACACATTGAGGGAAATTACATACATGTATTATTTTTCAATAAAACTAAAATTTATTTTTTAATAGGTAGGTTTCAAAAATTTATACTTAAAATCGTGTGAATCAATTAGTATTTTGCATGTAACAAGTCTCTATTTAAAAGAACTTCATGGCGAATTCTTATAGTATAAAAAAAAGAAATCCTTGATAAATTCACAGTCACTTCCCTAATTTATTATAGAACCATAGACTTTTAGAGTTAAAATGATCATTCAACCTCTTAATTTAATTTTTTTTAATTTATGAGATATTTTTAAACCACAAAGAAGAACAGAAAATTGCCACGACAAGCACAAATATAACCACAACTCAGACTTAACAGACATTAATATTTGCCATATTTATTCAGATCTCTTTAAAAAAAGAAATAAATTGCTATCCATACATTTAGTGGCCTCCTACACATGGCATATATTCTCCTTCCTCTTTCCCCTTAAGTGTTTACTATTCTAAAGTTATCATGCATCATTTCATTTAATAGCTGAAACTGACACTCAGAGTTTCAGTTTTCCAATGTCATGATTAGTCAATTTCAAAACCAAAAATTTTTCAAGTACCTATATATGAGTCTTTATGGTACCTTCCAAGAAAGGGAACTTGATTCTGGTTTTCATGTAGTAGTAGATTTATGCATGTCTAACTCTATGGAAAACATATACCATGATAAAGCTGTAATATATATAATAATATAATATAAAATAAAAGTGAACACTAGGAATATTGCAGAGGTTTCACAGACTCAGGGGAATCATCCATTTGAGCCTTGGAAAATGAGTAGGATATAGCAAGTACAAAAAGAGGGAAAGGTGTTTCCAAATGGTAACAGCATGAGCCAAAGCCAGAAAATGCTTGGCAGGTTTTAGGAAGCACACAGCCTTGGGAGGCTAAAGCAAGGGGAAATTGTGGAGAGTGAAGGAGATGAAACTGGAGAACGCTTTGGGGCTAGTTTGAAAGAGCTTACACACACATGAAAAGGAGAGTTGCTGAGAGTATTTGAATAAAAGACTAACCCGATCATATTTGTATTTTAGAAAGATAACATTGGCACAGTGTGTACTGTAAATTAGAAAGGAAAGAACAGTTAGGACGTTATTGTAATAGTTCACAAGGGATGATGGGGGCCAGGTTTTGAGCCATGGCATAAGACTGGAAAGGAAAGGATTGATGTGCAAGGCACGATGCGGGTACGTGGAGAGGATCTGGAGACAAATGGATAGGAAGAGTGGAACAGAAGTCCAGATGCACCACTGAATTTGGCTGCTACTGAAACCATTAAATGAAATTGAAAATATCAAAGGAAGCACAGATAAGTAGGGTGGCAATGATAAGTCTGATTTTGAAATGTTGAATTTTGAGGTATGCATATATCCTCTGGGCTACTGTACATTTGGGATTGTGGCTCAGGATGACAGTCAGAGGTAATATACTCTGTTATTCCCACAATCACATTTGCTTCATGTGAAATATCACCATTTGCAAAATGTCGTATCTTGAATTTTGTGCAGGACAGAACTTTCTCTGGATGCATATGTAAAAACCTAATACATATTGCACACACAATGATAAACAAGATTTCTAAAAGACTATTATGGCCACCTAAAAATACTGACCATACAGATATATATTCATCACTTTTCAAAACTAATTTCTCCATTTATAATATTCAACCCTTCCCACACATTTAACAAAGTCATAGAATTAAGAATGGCAATAGGTAAAGAAAACCTTTATAAGTATCACTTATATGAACATTATGTTAAATTTTGAGAAAATGTATTATGTCCAACTTATTTTATTTTATATACTTGGCCTAATTTTTTTCATTTATGTATATATAAAATATATAAAACTGACTTAATTTGTACAACTGATGTAGCCCATCCAAACAATACTGGCAAGTCCTCATGGCACTCAGTACCATCCTTTATCTATATTATCTCATTTAATCCTCACAACAATCTATGAGGTAGATACTATATATTCTCCCATTCTTTGGATCAGTTAATGGAGGCAAGAAAAGATGACATAATTTGTCCAGCTGGTGAATGGTGGAACCAAAACTCAAACCCTAGAAGTCAGACTCCAGAGGCGATATACTCTTAAATATCTCACTAAGCTGCCAGTAAGTGAACAGAATTCAAACATTAGGATTCAGGTGGCCTCAGCAGGCCACAGGTGGAGGTGGGGTCACTGACTACCTAGACTGAGAAGTGCCTCCTTTCTCTCTTGGCCCATTAGCCTGAGAATGATGTTAATCTTTATTGCTAAAATGTGACTGATACGCACAGAAAGAATGGTAATTACCCAGGCAGTAAGGCCCCTCCAAGTTAAGAATTCCTAATTCACAATTAAGAGTGCAATGAGGGCTTCCCTGGTGGCGCAGTGGTTGCGCGTCCGCCTGCCGATGCAGGGGAACCGGGTTCGCGCCCCGGTCTGGGAGGATCCCGCGTGCCGCGGAGCGGCTGGGCCCGTGAGCCATGGCCGTTGAGCCTGCGCGTCCGGAGCCTGTGCTCCGCAACGGGAGAGGCCACGGCAGAGGGAGGCCCGCATACCACAAAAAAAAAAAAAAAAAAAAGAGTGCAATGATATTAGATCATCACTCTAGTTGCTGAGGGAGTTTGCAAGTTAATGGCTATTCTCTAAGAGATCATTAGAGACCAGATTACCAAATCACTATAATGCCCACCTAAAATCTTGACTCTTCAGGTGTGTATTCACTTCACACAATATACATAGCTTCAACATGTACAAATAAATGCAATAATAAAAATATATACTACGGAAAATGATTGAGAAACTGAATGGCCACCTTTATCATTCATCAAACAGTGCCTACTTTAAGAAAACAATATATGTGTCTCAAGAATAATCTGATCTGTGTCCTTCAGTTTCATAATCATGTGAAATTTTAGTATGCTTAATTTACCAAATTTTATTTTGTAGAAACTAATTTTGCTTTCTATTAGATTATCCATAAGCGTTAAAAAATATTGTATTTTCTTTGTAATGTTTCTGACAATTGCCATGTCAAAGTGTTTCCAAGTGATTCAAATGTTCTGATATTTTGTTTTCCTATATACTAGTGGCCCTCCTTATGCTGCTGACCTGTTACTGTGGGACTGGTCCTATCGGGGCAGTGACCGGTGGATTCATCCCAGTGCCTGATGGTTCAGAAGGAACAATTCGTCCGTGGGGAATCGAAGGAGCCCAACCTAAAGACAAGGTGAGGAAACACTTTGTAAAATATTTATTTCAATCATACGGAACAAAATTCGATTTATATTCATATAGAAAAAGAGGTAATGGGGTATAAAAATGATACTCCTGACCCTCAAGGACCCATGAGAGTCAGTACTAAAATGAATGGAGCCTTTTAGGATCTTAGCTCTTCAGCTGTCAAATCATAAAAATGGTTACTCCTGGAAGAATTTGGAATTCTCGTAATGTCTCCATTTGCATATCTTACTCATATTGGTGAAATCTGGGTAATTTTTAAATGTATTTATTTTTTGCATATGGTTTGTAGGAAATTGCAAATATCTGTGTGCCACCTCTAACTGCCAATGGAGTTGATTTCATGGAAAATTCTGGTAAGTGAACATAAAATTTATTTTTGAAAGCAATAATGGGTTAAATAAGAAATATTGAAAAATAAGAAATGTTCTCAATTCTTTTCTTAATAAGTTGCATATTTGTGCACATACTGAGAGATGTTACCCCTGAAATAGGGTTTCAATGAAATGGTTTACTGTTAGTATATCAATCAATTCTGTAACCTAGCTCTGGCTTCAATAAGTTCATTTGTCCACTGATGTCACCATTTTTTACTAGCTGAAGATTTGTTATACTTTTCCAAACTTTAATAAACTGAAGTAGAGCTCTCAGGGGGTCAATTATTAATTTTTTAATAAGGAAAGATTTCACACATATAGAAAAATGTAAAGGAAAATATAACAAACACTATGTACTCACCACCCAACTTTGCCTATCAACATTAGTAATATTTGCAGTTAAAGCCTCACGTGTGCACATCCTAGGTCTTGTTGCCCTTCTTCCTTCCCCAGAACTAACAGGATCCTGATCTGAGTTCAATTCTTACATTTAATCATAATGGGACAAGGATCACTTATTTGTCATATAGGTGAAATTATTTATTTCTTTGGTTTACCAAATGACTATTTTATTCATCTTATCTCAATGCTACAACTAAGGTGTAAACTAGAACCGTAAGACCTAATGCCTAATATTCAATTTTTTCTTAATTCCATGCTTAGCAATAGATTGTTTTTAAATGCCCAGCCTGAAAAATCTGCATAAGCTCTCCCCCAAAAATGTAACTGTCTTTATCAGCTACCTTAATCCTTAATCCTTACCTGCTTCTCCCATTATAATTACACAGCAAAAATTATATTCAGAATTCTCTAGAAAAAATATCTTTCCATGAAAATGTAATGTAAAAGTAACAGGCAAAATAGTCACAGCTTATTAAATTTTCATTAAGCACCAAGACACCAAATTAGCATCTGCTAATTTGCATGATTACATTATGTATGTTTCCTCTTTGGTTTCCATGTTGAGCCAATATGACAGCTTAATTACAATTTCTTTTTTCCTGAAAACAAACAAGTGTTGCATTAGAAGCTTTCCATTGCTGTGTGGTGAATATTCTGTTTTTACTTTTCCATTTCTGGCCGTTGTCACTGAAAATCTATTTCCTTTGTATATTTTTTCAATTAGCATGTTTTCAGAGCTATTTCATCTGCTAATATCCTCTGTTACGTCCTCACCTCCTCTGTTACTCTCACATAACAGACTGCGGGATGTTCTTATCACCTCGAGTCATAAAATTGTATTTTCTCCCACATACTTGCTTTACTTGGCAACTGCTCATGGATATCAAAGACCAGGAAAAAAAACAAAACAAAACAAAACAAAACAAATCACAGCATGAGATGTTATCGAATTTTCTCCTGTTTTTAGAAGTTTTTACAAATACACACGCTGGAAGGACGGTGGTGGAAGGAGCTTCGGGAAAGAAAGTGACCACCAAGCTTGGAGCAGCTACAGGATCTGGAGCTGCTGCAGAATTCGGAGCAGCCACTGGATTTAGCAACTATTCCTCAGGACAGTCCGGAACGATGAGAACAAGGCATTCCACAGAAGGAACCAACAAGGACTATGGTGAAGGGACAATAAACATGAACTTCCTAGACTCCTACTTTTCTCAGGTAATTTGGTGGAAAACTTTGTGGCTTTGTTATCTTGTTTACATTAGAGATCTTTCTACTTGACTCTACTTCAGTTTTACAGTTCGTTTGTTTGCAGTTCGGTGAAATATAAGGAAAAAAAGTAGAGGCTCCTTGTAAAATAATACAGATAACCTAAATGGCTGCCAAAATCCGGCTACTGGTCAAAAGGAAGAAGGGGCCAGTAGACATAAGATGAGAGAATATGGCACCTCATTCCTCCAACTGGAATAACAACAGAAAGCAAAACCTTTTGCATTTCAGATCAGCAGCATCCTCTTTAGGAATACAAAGCAGCTTATTTTCTATTTCCAATACCATGAAGTATGTCAGAATACATCTGCAAACATTCTTCTGAGAGGGTTATAGTATTCTTCACATTGTCAAGGAGTCCATGTCCAAAAATGTTGAAGAACCATTGAATTAATAACCCAACCATAAAAGGGGGAACAAGGGCTGTGGTCCCAGATTAGGTGAAGTGTCAGGAAGCATAGAATCAAAATGGGACAAGGGTGCAAGAACAGAGAGGACTTTGGGAGGCAGGTTGCTTGCCTCTTGGTTGGTGCATCTTTAGAACGGATCTCACCTACAGTTTCGGTATCAGAACTGGCAAGTGCTGGCATCTAGCCTGGTAGAGCAGATGAAGGCTGACACTGTGTGTGGGGAGAGACTGGCAGGAAGGGCTTGTTTAGGATGAGGATTCTTGGAATATTCCGAGGTGTGGCATGGGCCCTATTTACGGGTCAGGCTCTCACAAGATTGCTGATACAGAGGATGCCCTTACTTCTGTGGATTACCTAAATCATGCATTCTTGATCAAACCTTGAGTTCTAAGAATGGTATAATATTACATTCTTCCACTGAGTGTCTCTTACGATTCATTTTTTTCCACTTTTCTCCACCTTTAGAAAGCATTTGCCTGTGCCGAGGAAGACGATGGCCAGGAAGCAAACGATTGCTTGCTGATCTATGATAACGAAGGAATGGGTACCCCTGGTTCTCCCATCGGCTCCCTGGGTTGTTGCAGTTTTATTGCTGATGAATTTGATGACAGCTGCTTGGACTCACTCAGTCCCAAATTTAAAAAACTTGCAGAGATAAGCCTTGGGATGGATGATGAAGCCAAAAACTCTCAGCCATCCACCAAAGAGAGCGGTTCTGGGATTGAATCCTGTGGCCAATCCGTACAAATCCAGCAGTCAGAATCTGTTAGGTACCAGATTTTGTCAGGCAGCCAGGGAGCGTCTGCTTTGTCTGCTTCTGGCTCTGTCCTCCAGCCAGCCATTTCCATCCCTGACCCTTTGCAGCACTGTAGCTATTTGGTAACGGAGACTTGCTCAGATTCTGGTTCCCACGTGCAGTCTTCCACTGCAGTCTTTGATCTACTTCTCACATAAAATGTAATAGTGACGTAAAGAGTGATTTGTCCCATTTCCCGTGTTCCTGGCAACCTACGTGGTCTGGCAGAGCTACAAGGGTCACGTAGTAAAATCTGTACAGAAGATCCTTGTTCCCTTCTGATGTGACCAGAATGAACTGGAATTATATACTGGCCAAATATGGATATTTGAACCAAATTATTCAAAATAGCATAGCAAATCTCACAGTATTGGTCTGATTTGGCACTTATTTGCTACTCTCATAAACTGATCATGATTACAGTCTAAATTGTCTAGTTTATATCCCCAAACTGGATGTGTTGTCACTCTTACTTCTCAAATACTATTCAAGGCCTAGTAAATCTTAATGTTTTACAAAAAATCTTGAGATCATATTCAGTGGGAAATTTTCCTAATAATTTTTAAACTTCAAATACCATGTGTTTTAGTGGATTAAGTGCTTGGAGTCAAGAACCCCAGTTGTTGAATCTTTCACCTTTTCTTATATCATTAATAATGATATGTCATAAGGTCTTTGCTAAAGCATCTTGAGCTGCTTGGAAAAAAGGAAGTAGTTGCAGTTGAATTTTTGCTATCTTCTTGGTGCTGGGAGACCCTGGGTACATCTTTTGCTCAAGCTAATGGTATTGGTTTATGCATTAAACTCGCTGCATCTATATTCCTTATAGTCTCACAATAAGACAATTTTGAAATAGAAGTATCATAGAAAACTTAGGAAAGTTTAGTATGGTGTAAATATTTTGTGTTTTTTTAAATCACCTTGAAAGGATCTACCTAAAGAAAATATTTTACATTAAGCTCCTCCCTACGCACTTCTCAGTAACAGTAATCCTGTGTTAATAGTCTTTGAAAATTACTCTTTATTTTTTAAATGTCAGTAGGTAGCTGTAACTTACATATCACTTATAGTGATGTTTATCGTTAACCCTGTCTACAGACTTCATGGGAATACAAAACATGGCTTTTCTCATAAGCAAAAGAGGCCTCTGACTAGAATAACACATAGTGAAATTTGTGAATGTGTATTATACACAGTGTTTCTGGTCAAAAAGGGATACAGAAAGGAATTATCAGTAACTCTATTTTATTAAGCCTCACTCCTGTTAAATTAAGCTACTACCGCAATTTAATTCTTGAGCATAACAATGTTAGGTAAGCGACGGCTTAGAATATGTCATTTCAGGGGTATTACCCTGATGGCAACGCAGTTCTTCAAATCATTTCTGATCATTCAAGGTCTTCAGCCTTTAGCCCATAGAGAGCACCCTACCTCTTATCAACTTTTTTGTCCTTAACTGAGTCTTTACAAGGTCATTGTCTGGCTCTATGCTCTATTATCTCTAATTGTATATAAAATAATCCTTCCTGGTTTTTGCCATATTCAAAACCTATATTTGTTTTTTACATGGAATGCAAAGTAATAAATTGTTTGTTTTTTAACCCAGAAGGGTACAGTACTGAGGGTTCCTGGGGGGGGAAGAAACCCCCTAAATATCCTTACATCTAGCATTCTTCCCTCTCCCTGGTGCCAAGACCACCAGGAAGGCATGTGCTAAGACAGCCCGAGAAGCACAGACAATCTGTACTTCCAAGACTAGGCAGCTGTGGCAACAAGGCTTGCAGGGTGCCCATCTTGAAGTGAGGGGAGCTAGACCCTTTGGAGCAGCCTGCCAGGTCCTGAGGAAGTCACTTTGCTATTACTACTGGGGCCTTTTCTCAATAGAGAGGTCTTGCTCTGGGATCTAGAACACAGAGTTGACTTGTGACTCTTGTTTATGCATAAGAATTAAATTAATAATCAGAATAACCTTTGTTCCAAGTTCAAATGTGTTTTCAGGATCCTCAAAGTATTTTAACATTGCCTCTTAAAATCCAACTTATGAAATGGGAATTTTGCTTCTTTGTCAAATTGCAGAGGAAACTATGCCATAGTAGTAAAGACCAATAAGGGAAAAATTGAAATTAAAGGAGTTTTAAAATAAAAATAGATCAATCTTGTCTAGGAGGACCTAGAATTAATTTGCCATGTAATGAAATTCAAAGCAAAAATGTATCTGTATTTTTTCACTAAAAATAAAAATTGTTTTCAACAGAAAAACTTTTTAAAAACTGTTTTTGACTTAATGTATTATAATTTTTAAACAGTATATACTAAAACTTTAACAGTCAAACATTATTATAATAAAACTGTTTTGCAACAAATTTATGAGTACTTCCTTAACCATTTAGCAGAAGCTGAACTACTCTCTGCAGTTAATAATTGTTAAGAAATATGATGTAAAAAAGAGATTGCACATGCATTTTTATCAGTATTCTACATTGTTTTTCTAGCTGATACTTTTTCTGTATCCTCCCAGGCAGGAAGGAAGTACTGGGGGACTCAGGATCTCTTCTTCAGGTAGAAATAGTGCTGGATAAGGTGCAGGGCAGACTTATTAACTGGATGATTTAACTCATTTATTATTTGTTTGGTAATTTGGAATGGTCTCTCAGGCAAAAAAAACTGACATTCTATGAAGACTCAGAGAGAAGTTGAAGTAAAGAGAAAGTAAGGTTTCCAGCCTGACATGGTGACAAAAATGTACCATGACCTTGGTGACAGCCATCAGCCCCTGCGGTGAGTTTGTCTCCCAGTAAATGCCTGTTATTTTTATGTCTTCCTTTAAAGGGATGCCACAAAACAACTCCCTTCACAACACAGATCTTGCTTTGGTTGACCCTCCTCATTCTTAAATGCAGACAATTCAACCTGGACCTGGGGTATGGGGAGCAGAAATTGGATTAGAGTAATGTTGAATGAAGAAAAGTGGATGGCTTAACGCAGGCTTCCAAATCAATCTCAGGAAAATGAAAGCTATGCGGGTAAATTCCCAAAAAATCACCAGTCCCTCTTCTTCACAGAAAGTTGAACGAATAAAATCAGCAAGATCAGTTTCTCTTATCTTAATTTTCAGAAATCAAGTAAGAAGGTAAAGGAGTACATTCAACTGACTAGCTTCACTGCAACTAGCAAATAAGAAACAACTAGCAATTAAGTAAAAATTACGGATCTTTCCTTCTTGTTATTAACAATCCAGTATTTTCTCAACTCCTTTACTGAGTCTACAAAGACTAATTCTGAATCCGTGATCACATGATTTAAGACTTGCTCAACAGCACAGTCTGAGATCATTTTTATGTAAGGGGGATAACTGATGAGAAAAGAAAATAATTATTTAAATTCCAGGTGCCAGAAACAACACGTTTCCACAAAGAACACTGAGATTTCTTCAGCTTTGCCTGATCCAGAGTGCACTACAGTTCCCTCCATGACAAGACATAGGCCATTCCAGGTTGGTGTCTTTGCTTTCTTTTCTTTTTCTTTTATACATGGACTTTTTTTTTTTTTTTACAAATAAAAAAAAAATCTAAGCACAATGCAGGTGTAGTTAAAACTCAAGATAATGATGGTCTAAAAGTGCAAAGGATGCAGTTACCAGAGCAGGAAGAAACGTGACATTGGTGAGGTCTACCAGATGGCCAAGAGAGTTATATTCTAATTTATTTCTTACAGTAGCCCTGAGATTACAGTCATAAAAACAGAGACCCAGAGAAGCAAAGTAACTTCCTCAAAGTCATACAAGTGACACAAATCTAATTGTATTATTATAATTATTAATTATAATAATTATAATTTATAATATATTTCAATATATTTATAATGATAAATATATAATAATTATTATTTATAATATACTTCTAAAATATTTATTGTAATAAATATATAATATTTATTGTATTATAATAATATTATTATATTGCTGAATTATATTATTCAGCAATAATAATACTTATTACTCTCTCGGAATAATCTGTTTATTTTCATCTCTGACTTGAGTAGAACATGAAAAATTGGAAAGAAAATAATGAAAATTATACAATAAAAAGATTATAAATCTAGATATAATTCTAAAGATTAAAGAAGCAGTACAATGTAGGCATATATATGTATACATATATACAATTGAAAGGTAGAGATAGAAAGATAAAAAGGTAGGGATAGATGAAAGAATGCAAATACATGATTTGTTGCTGTTTTGAAAAATATTTGGGTTTATTTTTCAGGCCACAGTGAGCAGTTCTCCTCCACATTTAATAACAGAAACAAGCTACCTGGAAGTCATGGAATCTCATTTCTGGTAAACTCCTGAAGACTTACTTTGACAGCACACTATTTAGAAGAGGTTATGTGACGTGCCTAGATATAAAAAATAACTTTATATTTAAAATTTTTTATTTGATATTTATATATATTGCAAAATGATCACCACAGTAAGTCTAGTTAACATCCGTCACCACACATAGTTACAAAACAATGTCTTTTCTTCCGATGAGGACTTTTAAGATTTTAGCAACTTTCAAATATGCAGTTCAGTATTATTATCTATAGTGATCCTGCTGTACATTACATCCCCAGGACTTATGTATTTTATAGCTGGAAGTTTGTATCTTTTGATTCCCTTCACCCATTTTGCCCATCTCCCAACCCCTTACCTCTGGAACCACCAGTCTGTTCTCTGTATCTATGAACTGGGTTTTTGTTTTGTTTTTTTTAAATAATAACTTTAAATGGTTCCTTCCACCTCAGTGTTTCCATGATTTGTGAAAAACAACACATTTTAACAACTACAACAAATGTTTTATTCCCATGAACGACATGAGACCACTGTATTTTTAATTTCATGCCTCGGAACATCTCTGATGTTTTCTGTGAGCTGAATTTTTATTAAATTAGCAACAGTAAATTTTGTATGAAAACAGAACATCAAATTATGATAAAAGCCAAACACTGATATTGAAAGAATATGTCCTCATTTCCTCAGAAGGCAGAGGAAGTATTTATATTCTTTCATAATCAAGAGAAGATTGCAAAGAAGTTTCTTAATTATAAAGCAATACAGAATCAGGTAATCTTGGATTTATTTAAATGACATAATGGTATGGTTTCTACTCCTGCAAGGAGGCATTGTTACTAAGCCAAAAATGAGTATTTAAACACAAAATGTGAGATTAACTTAGTCATGGCTTCCCATGTCCGAGATTAACTTAGTCATAGCTTCCCATGTCCTACTGACTAGTATTGATAATAAGATTGTATGGTCTTAACTAGGAGGAGAAACATACACACACACACACACACACACACACACACATATATGCACACATATGCATACATATTTGCCTCCAGTAACTATGTAGCTTGGTATAGCTGAAGCAGTGTCTTTCCATCATCCAACCCATGGACCAGACACTAATGCTCAGTGGTACTGCAGAAACAAAGTTTCTATACATATATATATATATATATATATATATATATACACACACTACAAGGAGTCTACTCTCTAGATGTATGATTAAAAAGAAAAGAATCACCTAAATTTTCCACCTAAATTTCTTTAGGTAAGACACAATGAAGAGGCCTTGCTTGACCAAACTTTTAATTATTCTCATCCAGGGCTGACACCCACAACTTTTGATTAGTAAAAACATGTGAAATAAGAAATGGAGCTATTAGTCAAAGGTACAAAGTTTCGGTTGTAACTGATGAATAAGTCCTAGAGACTAATGTACAGCATAGAGCCTATACTTAAAAATACTGTATTGAATACTTAAAATTTTGCTAAGAGGTAAGTCTTATGTCAAGTGTTCTTGTCACACACACAAAATAACAGTAACAAACAGAAGGGTAGGAGGAAACTTTTAAAGGTGATAAATAGGTTTATGGTATAGATTGTGGTAATGGTTTCATAGGTTTATACTTATCTCCAAACTCATCAAGTTGCATACATTAATTATGTACAACTTTTTGTATGTCAAAAAATGTTTAATGTATAATAAACCCTTAGTCTAATAAATTTTGACAATATTTTTCTTCATCTTCCCTTTTCCTCTCAACTGTTATAAACTGCTATGGATTCTTCCTCAGAAGATATTTTATGGCTGCTAATGTTTGAAATCTAAGTTGATTTTCTAACTAGCCACTCTTTCTATACACATTTTCTTGGACTCTGGAACTGTCCTCTTTGTGCTGGTCTTTGAATATTCTTTTGAATTGCAAACCAACAACAAAGGCATATGCTGTCAGGATGATCCAAGACCTTCTCTATGCAACACTCTCCCAGGGCCTCCAGAACAAGCCAATGCATGCTATTGCCACCTTTGCCAACTCTAGCTAGGGAAGGATGTCTCCACTGAAAGAACAAGTCAGGAGGTGTTATTGAATATTTTGATAGGAAACTGTGAGCTGTCAGGCAAAGAAAACCTGCTAGTTTGCATAAAATGAAAACTTACTACTGGAGGACTTAAGAGAAAATTTTTTAATTTCATTACTCAATCAAAAATAACTGTATATTATATTTTAATGACTAACAAAAGATAAACTTGAAATTTTTGTTTTGTTTTGTTTTTCAATTGTGTGTTTTAAGTTAATGGTTAAGAGTTCAGGCTTTGGAGACAAAGTACTTGAGTTCAAATCCCAGCTTCACCACTTACTAGCTGTGTGTCTTTGGCAAGTTACTTCACCTCTTTGCACCTCTCTGGACTATTGTTATAGAGATAATAACATTCCCTACCTCATGAGGTTTCTGTAAAGAAGTTACAAGAATGCACTTGGGACACAGCACTCATAAAGATTTGAAATAAAAATAATTATTACTATTTTTTCAATCTTTAAAATGAACTCAAAAAGTTGAGTGGTGACATACAAAACTACTGAAACCATACAAACTCAAAACATCTATATTATCTGATCCTAAGTCCTGTTTTACAGATGCTCAAACAGGCTGAAAAGTAATTTGTCCAGGGCTTCCCTGGTGGCGCAGTGGTTAGGAATCCGCCTGCCAATGCAGGGGACACAGGTTCGAGCCCTGGTCTGGGAAGATCCCACATGCCGCGGAGCAACTAAGCCCGTGCGCCACAACTACTGAGCCTGCGCTCTAGAGCCCATGAGCCACAACTACTGAAGCCCGCGCGCCCTAGAGCCTGTGCTCCGCAACAGGAGAAGCCACCACAATGAGAAGCCCGTGCACGGCAACGAAGAGTAGCCCCCGCTCGCCGCAACTAGAGAAAGCCCGAGTGCAGCAACAAAGACCCAATGCAGCCAAAAAGTAAATGAATAAATAAATAAAATTAAAAAGAAAAGTAACTTGTCCATCAAAGGTAGAATTAGGAATTAACTAGGCCAATTCTCTTCTTGTGATTCCAAACTGCCACTGTAATATTTCTTTTTCTCTAATCTTTTGCCTTAACCACAGAGCTTGTCCTGTCTACTCTACTCTGCACTGGAAATTCCTCTGAATACACAAGCAAATAGAGATGAATTCATTCAAATCAAATGGTGACTTGTAGCCAAACTAATGAGAATTTGACGAGGTGACTGCAATATTTCAGTTGAGCTCCCTTGGAAAAGGACAGAATGGGAGGCTTTTTTACCCTAAGAGTTCTAACTATGTCATTTCCACCAAGTAAAATAGGGCAGCTAGGTGGCTTTGGGCAAAAAAAAATAGTTACTTCCAAATTAGCATAAAAGGAATGATGCTACTGACCCAACCTCCAGTAGGAGACGCATGTTAGGGAATGCTGGTAGAACAGTAATTACTGTACAAAGAAAATGACCACACTTCACATCCAGTTTCTATAGGATTTATGGTGCCAGGTGAAAAGAAGTTTTATTTACAAAAGCTAGTTGACCCAACGTAAAATAGAAGGAAGTTAAATTGTCTTTACCTTTGCATATTTTATTACCTTATTTCTAGAATAGGATATGCTTAATGTTTTCATAATCACTACTTCCTACTTCCTTTAAAAATCTGACCATAACTAGTTGATAAGTTTTTTAATTGTTTGATAAATTAATTCACAGCAAAGTATAAATCACAGAAAATTATTTATTCTCCTCCTTGGAGTATATACCTTTAATACCTAAATATCTGCAGACTCAAAAAACAAAGCAAAATTTCATTATTATTAAGTCATAGGTCAGGAGGTGGACTGTTTAGTGCATGGACACTTTCCTCTCAAATCACATATGTGGCACCTATCTGTCCATATAGGACCACAGAGCACACCCGAGATTCAGGTTTCACATTCTGACCAATTGACCTAATGCATCTAGTCTCTAAGAAATAAAAGTAAATAAAATGTTCCATAGAAATTCCATCATATTTTTATTCCTGAAGCCCAGAATAAAAATTGTCCTCTGATTTAAAAAAATTTTGGGGGGTTTTAGATGGCTTATTCATACTTCTAAAGTGAAAATCCGAGTTATAAAGAACAATAAACCATACTCTATGGACTTGAGATTCCTATTACTGAAAATTCCAAGGTCCAAACAATGGAAACTCACAATGGCACTTTTATGAACCATAAAACGATTCTTCCATATGACCCTTCACATGGATTTTTCTTTGTTCAACAAGTTTTCCCTGTAATACTGCTCTGCTTAACTTGTTGAGTTGTCATAAACTTACTGATTACTTCAGATAAATGTTCTAATCCTAAAGTTAAGCAAGAAGTACAAGGATACACTCTCTTCTTCCTTCATACCCACAGGATAGTTAGTCACAAGAAGTCTTTGTTGGCTGACTTACCTTTATTGTAGCTGATTCTGCATGAAATGGGTGTGACTCTCTCCAAAGGTATGAATCATTCAGACATTGTTTCAGTAGAAGTTAAGAGAGGTCCACCTAAAAAAATGTTACAGCAAATTAGCAGACAATTCCCTTGTAAAATAAGAGGTCTGCTTTCAAGGCATATAGTAATGTTCATAATAAACACTATGATTTTAAAAAAATCTTTAACCACAAATGTCCTCAGACCAGGTGGTAAGGGTTACTGTGATCGTTAAAACTAAAATATCAGGAGCAATTTTTTTCCCACTGCCTTTTTTGTATCACAGTTTTGCTTAACTGGTTTGATAACGTTTGAACATATTTCTGTCTAATGAAATCTCTAAATGGGAACTAGAGGGGGTGATGAAACTCAAACTAGGTCCACCGCAAAAAAAAAAAAAAGTACATTTCATGCAAAACAGGTTTAAGAACACTTTCCTGAAATGCTCACATACCAGGGACATTTTGATTTTCTTTCTTATGATATCTGAAAGACTGCTTCAACTCTCCAATTTCCTGGGTGTGTACAGATGTAACTGAGTTAAATTATTATTTATCATATTAAAAGATTTTCAATTGCTTATGCTATAAAAGTAAAGTTACATAGAAATAATTTGCATTCGTAATATCAAATTTGGGATTCAAGAATAACAATATCATAACTTTTGCTCAGCAGGGTAGTAGTTCCCAATATTTCTTCTGTGTAATACGTGTGACAAATGACATTCACAAGCTCACACCCTCCCATGGACAAGTTCACCCTCAGGCTCCGTTTGCCTCCCCGGCTGGAATCAACCCTTTCTCCAACCAATGGGGATGTCAAAAATGCAAGTAAGTAACATCATTACTGAAAAACTTTAAATGTGCTCTAATGATTTTAACAAGTAAATCAATCACAAATTTCAGAACTTGATAATTAATAAGTTACTGCATCGACTTGCATGGTACAAAAGTTTTTTAAAAACCACCAACAACGTTAGTTTTGAAAGTAACTTAAAATCAGTTAATTTCTTTGAATCCTTGTTTTTTCTTTAACATGGAAACTATTTATTTTTGAAATTTTGCTTCTCTCTACTACAGTATTTATAATCATCAATCAGATCATTTTGAAAAGGTCTTTAAAGCCAGTATTTTCCTTCCACCTTTGCTCTCCAAAGCTATTGCATCGCTTCTATTTCACTTTTTCTTGATATGCAAGAATGTCACTTGTCTACGTGCAAATGAATGAAGTAACTGCCGAGAAACCAGTATTCTTTTCTGTCTTCTGAGGGGTTTTTTGGTGGATCTCCCCAGGCTCATTAGTCACATTTGGGTCAGCATGATGGTTTCTGTCTGACACTCTCAGTAAACACTCTTGTGCTGCCCGTAAGCCCTACAAGTCCTGTCACACAGTCCAGGCCTGCTATTAGCAACCAAACTCTCCTCCTCTCTTCCCCAGCCACTGTTACTTCCCTTATCTTTCCAAGAATGCCTATAAACAAACCCTAGGGTGAAATCAAAGCTAGAGATTTATTCTGAAATTTTTTTCAGAAAACGTAGGTGGAGAGATAAAATCATTGTTAAGTGGCACACTCTTGTAATGAATGCTAACTTTGTTCATCTCCAGAAGGAAAAGGGATTTTCCATATTGTTTACGGTTTCTGGTTTCGCACTTTGTTCCCCCTGTAAGGAAGGGAGTCTTGAAAGAGGAAGAACACAGAAATGTTCTCCACTGGCCTCTAAACTCCTCAAACTTTACACTGTTCGGGAAGCCTTAGCAGGCCCATCTGTGATAAAATTGTGAGGTAGGGGGATTTTGTCCACAGTGAAGCAGGCCTTCCAGCACACCCACACCTCAATTTGGTGACATTTACTCATGTCCTTCCAGGAATATAATGCTCTCTTCTCTTTTCCCCTTTACCCTAATTTTACACACACACACACACACACACACACACACACACACACACACACACACCTATCCTCCAAAATAACCTTGAAAATATTGGGTTGGCCAAAAGGTTTGCTCGGTTTTTTCCATAAGATGGCTCTAGTAGCACTTAGTTGTCTTTAACTTCATTGAAACAATTTTGTTAGATTGTATGTGAGAGCTGTCATATCAGCGTGCACTTAACAAAACACTTGTGCTCGCCTTGGCAGCACATATACTAAAATTGGAACGATACAAAGAAGATTAGCATGGCCCCTGCACAAGGATGACACGCAAATTCGTGAAGAGTTCCATATTTTTTGATTCACTTTGTTATACGGCAGAAACTAAAACACCATTGTAAAGCAATTATACTCCAATAAAGACATTAAAAAAATAAAAAATAAAAAAAGACATCAAAATTGGTGAATTTTTGTGTAGCCATTTTATTATTGAAGATGGAAGAAAAAAAGCAACATTTTTGGCATATTATGCTTTATTATTTCAAGAAAGATAAAAACGCAAAAAAAGATTTGTGCAGTATATGGAGAAGGTGCTGTGACTGATCGAATGTGTCAAAAGTGGTTTGCGAAGTTCTGAGTTGGAGATTTCTCACTGGATGATGCTCTACTGTTGGGTAGACCAGTTGAAGTTGATACTGATCAAATCAAGACATTAACTGAGAAAATCAACGTTATACCACGCGGGAGATAGCCGACATACTCAAAATATCCGAATCAAGCACTGAAAATCATTTGCACCAACTTGGTTATGTTCATCACTTTGATGCTTGGGTTCCACATAAGTCAAGCGAAAAAACCTTCTTGACCACATTTCCACATGCGATTCTCTACTTTAACCTGATGAAGACGTTCCATTTTTAAAACAAATTGTGACAGGCGATGAAAAGTGGATACTGTACAATAATGTGGAACAGAAGAGATCGTGGGGCAAGTGAAATAAACCACCACCAACCACACCAAAGGCCGGTCTTCATCCAAAGAAGGTGATGTTGTGTGTACAGTGGAATTGGAAAGGAGTCCTCTATTATAAGATCGTTCCGGAAAAGCAAACGATTAGTTCCAACAAGTAATGCTCCCAATTACACCAACTGAAAGCAGCACTCAATGAAAAGCGTCTAGAATTAGTCAACAGAAAACGCATAATCTTCCATCAGGATAACTCAAGACCACATGCTTCTCTGACGACCAGGCAGAAACTGTTACAGCTTGGCTGGGAAGTTCTGATTCATCCGCCATATTCACCAGACATTGCAACTTCGGATTTCCATTTATTTCAGTCTTTACAAAATTCTCTTAATGGAAAAAATTTCAATTCCCTAGAAGACTGTAAAAGGCACCTGGAACAGTTCTTTGCTCAAAAAGATAAGTTTTGGGAAGATGGAATTATGAAGTTGCCTGAAAAATGGCAGAAGGGTGAATACGTTGTTCAATAAAGTTCTTGGTGAAAATGAAAAACGTGTTTTATTTTTACTAAAAAACCAAAGGCACTTTTTGGCCAACCCAATATATTCACTATTCTTTCATTCACATGTTCCACTAGTATATACTGAAGACCTACAATGGATCAGGCACTGTTTAGGTGCTGAATACATAGCAATTCATAGAGAAAAACCCCAGCCCTCATGAAGTTTACATTCGAATGAATGGTGACAGATAATAAATAAATAAATGCACAGTCTTTTAAATTGTGATGTGCCAAGAAGAAAAATGAAGTAGGAAAGGGTGATGGGGAGCCCTGGGGGTGGGAGCAATTATAATTTTTATATGGGTGGTCAAAGAAGATCTCACTGATAAGGTAACATTTGAGGGGAAAAAAGTGAAGAGTGAGTAAACCTGGTACATATCTGGAGCAGAACCATCCCAGGAAAAGGAACAGAGAGTACAAGGGCTCTGAGGTGGAGCATGCTTGGTGTATCTGTGGTGTCCATTATGATGTAAATAACTGGTAAGAGATTAGCATGCCACCCTCTCAGGAATATGCATGTATCAGCCAAGGGAACCTTCAGCTAAAGGATTTCAGACCTTAGTCAGTAGGAGGGAGAGGCATTCTGATGGGCCATGAAGACCTTGCTGAGGTTTTCTAGACAATCGTTGCTTTGTACACACCTCAATTCAGCATTATTATAGTCTCATCACCTTGTAAAACTAGTGTATGATTTATTTCGAAAAAAAATCTCTGACGATGTTGGTTCAGCACTCTACTTAGACCCAAGGATAGACAATTTTGTTTTCTTTGCTGAGACAAATCTCATTTTGCAACTGTAGTGACTTCCTCTAATTCTCTGGTCTGTGAACACTGTTGACAATTTCCTTAAGTCATTTTGGTTTGGGACTTTGCATCTGAGGAGTCAGTCCTCATCTACTGACTCACGAGGAGGAGCCTCTGGAGAACAGCTCAGCTAGAGCCTGTGACTCACCGCATGCAGCTCTCTATCAGGCAGGGTGTTGGTGGTGACTGTTCACCAAGGATTAGCTGGCTTCTTTGCACTAGACCACGGGGCTGGCAGTCTACTGGGCTTGATTATTACTCTGTAAGTTCTAGCTCAGAAAGGTAGCAAAGCTCTTCCCACCCTGTTGTTAGAGGCCCCACCCCCCAAATCAGCCAGTGTTCCTCTCTTACTGCCTAAGGCGGGGGCAGCTCTTGGTCCAGCTAACTGGAGAATCCATGAAAATGTCAACATCCTGACACCTAGTGTCTGTGATGTCCCTCTTGCCTTGGCCTCTGTGGAAAAAGACCATGACTCCTTCTCCAGGACAAAGGGGAAGGATGGTCCTCTTCCATTTCTCCATCCCTAGTGTAATACACTCTCTTCTCAACCTGACCCTGAACTCCTCCAGCTTTGCCTTGTCCATGTCCTTCCTGCCACACTCAACTCCGGAGATACTATATTCCAGACACTTTGACCTCTTAATTATCAGCCAGGCCACTGTGAAACTCTGACTCACACCCACCATCCGCTACTCCTCTCCAGCTCCTGGGTTGCAGTATCGTTGGGGGAAACAGACAAACACCCACCAACACACGTGCATGTGTGTATGTGCACATGTATGCATGTGCGTCTCACACACACACACACACACACACACACACACACGCACACGCACACGCACACAATCCCAGACCAACATTTTCTGACCAGATCCACTATTAATCCATCCAGAGTGGATATTTCAAACACCTTCCCCAGTAACTCTCCTTTTCCACTTGTAATTAGTTCCTTCCATGTGGGCTTGGTTCAACAAATCTTTCTTTTTTTTTTTTCTTAAGGTAAAGTAGCTTTATCTTTTTTAAAAATTTAATTTACTTATTTTTTATACAGCAGGTTCTTATTAGTTATCTGTTTTATACATATTAGTGTATACATGTCAATCCCAATCTCCCAATTCATCACACCACCACCCCATCTCACCCCCCTTTCCCCTCTTGGTGTCTGTACGTTTGTTCTCTACATGTGTCTAACAAATCTTTATTGATCATCTAATATGTGCTGGACACCAGGGACTGGGCCCACTATGAATATGATATGGCCTCTGCTCTTAAAGAAGTAACAATCTTGAGAAAAGAAAGCAATCAAAGAAGCAGTCAGGAATGAACTAACCATAAACCACAGTGTGACTGCTGCTATGTAGGTTGTGTGAGTCACTTTGAACACAGCCACAGAGAATGAAAGGAAAGTTAAGTACAGTAATTGGAGAGAATGCAAAAAGGAGAATTGAGGATGACTCTTAGGTCCCTGGCTTGGGCAGCCAAGTTGACAAGGCATATGAGGAAGTAGCAAGCCTGAGCTGGAGAGGTATAGAGGGATAGGGAAATCTTTTTTGTCAGTATGCTGAATTTGATATCCCTACAAAATTATTATGGTAGTTTGATGTCCCTATGAAATGTCCAAATGGTAATGTCCCATGTTCGAAGCTCAGAAGAGAAAGTTGTGATGGATCTGCACAATGGGAGTGGCTACAGAGTCGTGCTAGGTACCAAGTAAGAAGAAAAGATAGAAAGGAAAGAACTCAAAAGGCATAAACACTTAACAGGTTGGCAGAGAATAAGAAATGTATTGAGAAAGAATAGTCGAAAAGAAAGAAAATTAGGCGACTCTTTCTGCCTCCTAAATCTACCTGCAAATGTGGTCTCATTTCAAACTACTTGCTAGACTTTTCTCATTGGATATTGCTCTAATATCTCAAATTCAATTTTCACACACACAAAAAAACCTTTACTTCTGACTTTCCTGTTTGTGTCAACGTTATGAAAAAAAAATGCTTTTTTCTCAGATAAATCTGAAACCCCTGACTCTTCACCAACAGCCTTTATGCTTTGAGTTACTCTGTCCTGACAGGTTCAATGTCTCCTTCACAATTATTCATCCTTTAAGAATCAGCTCACCACACCACTCCACCCCAACCTCTCGGTCCAAAGCATGAGTTAGGTACTCTCTTCCCTACGTTGGCTTTATACCATGCAAATAGTTCTACCACTGCACTTATAACAGTCTATATGTTAGGTATAGCTATACTATTTCATAAGCATCTATTTTTGTTTCTTGGATTACTTATCATTGTATTGACAATAAAATGCAAATTAAATGTTTGGTGAACAGAGACAAACTAAATGTTGAATAAATGAACAAATGAGTGGAACTAAACCAGAAAACAAACTCCTCCTCTTTTCACCCTTCTCCCTTTACCTAGATATATGTCATAGTTTTTCCTGTATCCACATAACCTTTATTTTCTTCGTTTTTTAAATTGAGATAGTTTATGTACAATATTATACAAGTTACAGGTGTGCCATATAGTGATTCACAATTTTAAAGGTTATGCTCCATTTATAGTTATTATAAAATATTGGCTATATTCCCTGTTCCACATACCCTTTATTAATCAACATTCTATGAGAAAGCCTCTTGACCGTCATAACCAGTTTTTGTTGGTCTTTATGAAACCTTTTTTTTTTAACATTTTTGTTTTAGATAATACTAAGAGATGATTCTAATAAGCTAATCACCTGTGTGTACATGTGAAACAAAGTATGCTGGGAAACATAACCCAGATAGATATTTTGAATATATCTAGATGTTAAAGCTAATTATTTGCACAAAGTACGTTTTTTAACTGATGCATTATAAGTACGTGTCTTAAAAGTACATTTACCATAATGTTCAACTAATTTAGGGGGAAAAACCTGAAAATTAAACCTTTCACATCTTGTTAACACTTCAGTTTATTTTAAAGCAATCAGCACTTCATTGGGAATGGCATTTGTTCTTGTGCAAAGAGATTTATGAAATAGATTGACTCTCATGCCAGCAGAAAAAAGTCAGGAGCTAGAGAACTAGCTGTGTACGATCTGACTTCCAACAAGTCCCTTCAACTCACTGTCATAAGTTTCAGAATTTTTAAAGAGGAACTAATTCAAGAATGACATACTATAGCATTGGATTGTACACATATTGACATCTTCTCTCAAAGCCTTACAATAAATGTCTTATAGAGGAATACCTTCCTGAAACTGCCTTTGACAGCCTCCAGGGGAGAGTAAATAATCCAACAGAAATAAAATTTGCATTAGCTTTTCTCATTCTGGAAGCTACAATTATCTTCATTACTAAACAGAGATCAAACTCTAGATAATGAGGCATAAATACTTGCCTATAGGAGTCAGTTGCAACAGCACTAATTTTAGGTAGGACTTATGTATAGTTTCCAGGGATGATTTGTGAGTGTTTTGGTAAAGCCTGCCTTGTTTAATTAGTAGCTTTCCCAGCAGTGATGGGGAATGAGAATTATCACCAAGGGTGCTACCAACCACACCTAACTCAAGAGAAAGGAGTGGAAACTAGAAGACATTCTTCCTTCCTGACTCAGCTACATAACCAACGTTTATTGAGAGTCCATCATGGTACTCAGCACTGTTCTAGTCACTAGAAACAGTGGGAAACTAAGCAGACACTCCTCCTAGATACTTAGTCCTCAGTTTAGCCACTGATACTTAAGTAACACTATGAGAAAAGTCACTCTGCATTTACTCCCTAAACAGAGGAAAATGTGGTTCTCAGCTCAAAGAGGGAGTGGTCCCTGGCAGCTTAGAAAGAAAGGGACTAAGGCAGAGATGGCCATTGTACTGGATCTGGAAAAGTGGCAAGATTAGAACTGGGGAAAGAAGGGTAGGAGATACTGGGGGAGGGAGAGGAAGGCACTTTTAACCACAAAAGGAACTCTACTATTTTGGCCAACTCTGATGTCAAATGTCTTGTTTTAGTAGCAAATCAACCCTTTAGACTTTTATAGGCTCTTCCAATACTTCATTATCAATAATTAGCCTTTCTTAGAAGTTTCCTAATCTGTTGCTGATTCTAGAGTTTCTGTTTTTCCGAGAAGAATCCAACTTAATATTTACACTTGCAAAAATAATACCACCACCACCATTTGTTGAACCCGGATGTGCTAGACACTACAGAACGCATCATATAGATTTTCTGATTTAATCTTCACAACAGTCCTATTTGTTGGGTGCCATTAATCCCATTTGACAGATCTGGAAACTGAGGCACGGAGAGGTTGTACAGGTCACACAGCTAAGTAACTATTGCAGAGAGGATTCTGACCTCTAGTGACGCTTTGTGTAAGAGATTCTGTAGATCATATCGAAGTGTATATGTTTCCCTGAACCCCTCTAGAGTTTTCTCCCAGTCGAGGCTAGTTAACAAGGGGTCGAAGAACTGTCCATTTGGATCATGTGTGATTCTCCTAATAACCGCTTGTCCCTGAGCCAGACAAGCGGCAAACCTGTGGGAAGCACTGAAGGGGCCAGGGGAAGAGGTGAGAAGCCTTCGCGGAGATAACCACCTGAAATCCTGCTCCAGAACCTTCGCTCCCGGAGAGCGGTCCACACGCACCCGGCCGCGGTGAGGACGCGGGTCCGGGCGTCACTCATCTTTCTCCTTCGCGCCACCTGGGCCTCGCGCAGTTACAAAGCGCTGGACCTTCCGGCGGCCTCGGGCGGCCGGGCCGGCGCACTGGCCGCCGCGGGCCTGGGCTGCAGAGCCGGGCCACCCTCCGGCGAAGAGCGGAGCGGGGCGGGGAGGGGAGGACGGCGGGGCGGGGCCTGCCACTCCAAGTCCCCAAGCCGGGGACGTCACGGCTCCAGGTGCGTGTGCGGCGGGGGGCGGGAGTCCACCGTGCGCCTCCCTCCTCCACGCAGGTCCCACCTCAGCGCGAGCAGCTCGGCCGGGCTCCGGCCTCCCGGCTCCGGGCTCCATTTTCTCGCGGAGGCCACACCTGGAACCGCGCCTTTGGGCAGGGCCGCGCGGCCGCCGCGGGGGAAGGGACCCTCGGGGCGGGGGCGCCGGAGAGGAGCGGGCGCGCGCGCGGGGACGCGGGGAGCCGGCGGCGCCGAGGGGTGCTGGTGGCCCGAGACGGAGGCTGCGACGCGATGGCGCTGGGCGCGAGCGGTGCGCTGCTGATTCTCCTGGTAAGTGCGGGGAGCAGGGGCGCGGAGCCTCGGGCGGGCCTGGGCAGCTGCGGGCGCCCGGCCTGCGCCCCGACCTGCCCGCTTCCGCCGGGCAAGGATCGGCCCGCCCTGCGCTCCCTCTTTGTGCCCCGAGGTGGGAAAGGGCCGAGCAGGCGGCGGCGAGCGCGGACCCTGCGGCTCCGCTGGGAAGGAGCGGGCGTGGGAAGCTGGCTGAAGTTCCGTTTTTCTTGCCGCCACGCACAAGCCCTGGCGCGTTTCTGTATCTGCGATCCGCGGATGTAGTGAGCCCTGGAGCGGGGACACCTTTCCTGGAGGTCGAGGGCTTTGTCCGGAGTCTCCTCAGACGGCAACATGGAGGCGGTGGGAGCAGCCGCCGCGCCTCCTTCCCGGGGCTCCCGCCACCCGGGCGCGGCAGTGACCTGGGGAAACACCTGTATTCCTAGACTGCAGACCAGGGCCCCAAATAGTTTCTTTAATGTATTTTACAAAGTGTAATTTTTTGGTTATAGCCACGTTACTTTTGAAATCACCCACATATAGTCTGAACTTAAAGTTCCCAAAGTTGGTGTTTTAAAACAGCCGCCTAGTATTAAAGGTAATGAACATATGTAATAGTTTTAAGATTTTTTTCATTTTAAAAGATTACAGAAAATCGATATGTAGCGCCACAGTCAAACGGGATTTTCAGAGGTTCTTAAAGGAACTGGCAGTGTTCCATCTCTCGATCTGCATTTCTTATGCCTGGCTTCTACATTCAGATGGGTTTTTAAATATGTTTGTTTTGTTTGTTAAAGGAATTGTACATAATTAAGAAATGTATCTGCTTTATAAGGGTTTGCTAGATGGGTTTTGATAAAGTGACAGTTATCCTATTCATATAGGCGTGCATTCACCTTCCAGAGACTTAACAAATGTATGTTCACAGAGATTAGGTACAAAATCATACTGCTTTCTTATATAATGGTGAAAATAAAAACTACAAGTACATTCTCTGAATTGAAAGCGCTAACTTCCAAAAGATTGCCTTCTCTCTATCCCAGAATTACAATGAAAGAGGGAAAATATTTTTTTTCCTTTATATCTCACACAGGAAGAAACATGACTAATGAAATATAGGGATTTCAGTGAACTCTCACTTGCGTGCTATTTAGGACCTGCGGACCTTTGGCACACCAGTTAATTTTCATGCTTTTTATCCATTTCATTTTGCCTAAGTCATTGAGGTAATTTTCAATTCAAGTTTATTTTGTTAATAAAACTTTTCAAAGATAATTTGTGGTTTCCTTTTTGGCCTCCAGAGGAGCAAAGCAACTAGTTCCCTCATCATGGTACTTCCTGACTAAGGAGATTACAAAACTAGCATAGCACCTAACTTAGTTTGAGGGTTAAATATTAAATCCTAGAAAAGAAATTGCCTTTGTTCTCAAATGATATAACAAGCAGGCCAATTCAAGTACATTTACAGAGAAATAGGTATATAATTTAGGCATAATTTTTACTTTAGCAATTCAGTATTTTTACTTTATTGAGCAGTGATTGACTGCTCCTTTAAAAAGAGATCATAGGGCTTCCCTGGTGGCGCAGTGGTTGAGAGTCCACCTGCCGATGCAGGGGACATGGGTTCGTGCCCCGGTCCGGGAAGATCCCACATGCCGCGGAGCGGCTGGGCCCATGAGCCATGGCCCCTGAGCCTGCGCGTCCGGAGCCTGCGCCCCTCAATGGAAGAGACCACAAAAGTGAGAGGCCGGCGTACCGCAAAAAAAAAAAAAAAAAAAAAAAGTGATTATAGCTAACTGAATAAGCAAAATTCTTGGACACTTCTTTGTATTTTCTGCAATACTTTGCATGATATAAATTTGAATATGTTTATTTTTGGTCAAAGAACAGTGGGCAGTTCAGCATTTTGCCCCTGATGTGTTTGAAGTTGGAAGTATAGATTTTAGTGAAGAATATTTGGAAGCAGCTATGCTGACAGAAGTACTTCTCCAGGACACAGCTCTTTTATAGAAGGTAATAGAAATTGTAGTGCGTATGGGTCAGGGTTCTAGTTGTAGATCACAGAATTCACTCTAGCTAGTTAAAGCAGGAAGATATTTATTTCAGGGCATTGTGTTGATTGCATCCGTGTGGCAAGGACTGAGGAAACACTCCATTTTGAGCTGTCAGTAATGACTTCAAAGCCATCCATCCATCAGAGCCTAAGCACTTAGGGAGCTGCTGCCTCTCCTGTGATCAGGAACCAACACTGTAACCTGGCTGTGTGGAAACGGCCATGATCAGGGTGCTACTTTTGCTGCCAGCTCCAGAACCATGCCACATTTGCTAGGATGCATACCAACGAAATGTGCCAGGACTCTGCATCTTGGTACCCATGAATCTAGTATGGAATCTACTAGATGAACACTAGAGCCCAGAGTAAGATAGCTTCAAAAACCCAGCTCCATCCACATCTATGCTTGCCAGCAAGAACAGCAGACACGTAGCTTCTGCTTCACTTCCTTCTTTCACATCTCATGTAGATGCTGGTTGTTGAACCTAAATCACATTCAGAACCTTAGCTGCTGGGAGTCTATGATATGTGGTCTCTAGGCTTCCTCTGAAGTTCAGGGAGATAAGCCAGAAGCGAGATGTTGAGTGGCACCCACATAGCTATCACACAGCTAGAGCCCAACTCTATCAAAATGGGAAATAGAGGTAATATTGTAAATAAAGTCAGAGAACCTTTCCTCACCAAGAGTTCTTTACCTGGGATTTACCGACTCCCAAATGGTCCATACATAGAATTCAGAAGGTCCTTAGACATGGCTGGGAATAAATTATGTACCTGTTCTCACTAATGTTTAACTGAAATTTAACATTTCTTTAAATAATGTGTAGGAAAGACACTGCAATAACATAGCAGTACTTGTGACTTTAGACAATAGAATTCACAGATATTTTCACATAATACTAGAGGTATCTTAAAATACCATTTTTCTCATCATTAATAGACTTTCTACTATATTTTATTACTTAACGTGTTGATAATGAAGTACATGACATGACTGCATCACAAATTGGTGTTTTTAAAAAAATTCTGATAACTATTTCAATGTAATTGAGTTCATTCATAATTCGATGTTTTTTATTTTATAAATTTAAAAACATTATTCTGAGAAGAGGTCCACAGGCTTCATCACCCTGCTAAAGAGGGCACTTGGGGGGAGAGATTTTCTGGTGGTTGCCTCAATTTTGCCTTTGACTAATTAAGCTTGTCCTTCAAAATCAAACTACATTTTAAAGATTCAGTGGGAGCAAATTATACTGTGAACGGTTGTGTCTACTAATATGTTAGTTTGTTAGGGCTGCTATAACAAAGTACCAGAAACTGGGTGGCTGAAAACAGAAATTTATTTTCTCACAGTTCTAGATGCCAGAAGCCTGAAATTAAGGTGTGGGCTGAAACCTACAGGTTTCCTTCCTTGCCTCTTCCTGGGGTTGGGTGCTTGACCACCAGTCTCTAGGATTCCTTGCCTTGTCGGTGCACACTCCAGTCCTCTGTCTTCATGTGGCATTCTTCCTGTGTCTCTTCATATCGACTTCCCTCTGTGCATGTCTGAGTCTGTGTCCAGATTTCCCTTTTTTATAAAAACACTGGTCCTGTTGGATCAGTGCTCACACTAATGACATCAACTTGGTTAAATCTGCAAAGACCCTGTTTCCAAGTAAGGTCACATTCGGAGGTTCTGGGGGTTAGGACTTCAATATATCTTCTTTTGAGAGACACAATTCAACCCATAACAAGTAGGTTCAACTATCTATAAATTATCAGCAACTTTGGAGTTATACTTAAGGTTCTAATACGCAAGTGGATAACAGGTTTTAGAATAAACTCAAGTATAAGTGAGATGGTAAATACTGAAGCTTATAAGAATAATCAGTTATATTCAGGGATTTTAGAAATGTATGATTTCACATTTGTTTTTGTTTCTAAAAAATTAATAGGTAATGGGGAAATGGCAACTCTTAACAGAAGTTTCTTTAATTATAAACTTAGGGGAAAGTACTTTACAAAAAGACATGAGCATTAATTTCATTTACATTCTCCCTGATCATTAGAAATACCTGATGAGCTAAATTAAAATCTCCAAGGTTAAAGTCCAGAAATGTATATCGATAGAAACTTCCCAGTTAATCTAATAATTAGACAGGTGTGAGAGAATTACCAATCTAAATTTTGAAAAATAGTTTATTCATGAATGAAGCATACAAATATTTATATGGAAAAGAAATTACACATTGAATAGGGGTTCATATTTTTAAAACCGCCAAATTGCAGTAAAAGTCAGAAAGCTTAATTGAAATTATAAATGAGCTTTACATCAATTTTAGCATTTCTCAATCACAGCTTTTTTTCTGCCTTTCATTGTGCCACAGATTTTAACAGCTGATAACACTTTTCAAACATACAGTCCACATATGATGAAAGATTGTTTTCTCAGTTAAGTTTATCTTAAAGTTTCAGGTGTATACCACATATGACATTGCACTCTTTTTGTTTACTTCAAATTATTTTAAAATTTATTGAGATTTTTATCATATGCAAAGCTTGATTAGGGTGAAGGAAGCTGGAACACCAGGATTTGTACCGTAGTCTAATGGTAAGATGAATGATGCCCACAAGAAAATAAACTAGGTAGGAACTAACCCCATATGGCCACTATTTAGTGATTCCCTGCTCAATTCTAGACCGTGTGCTAGACATTGGGAGACCAGTAAAAAGTCAGATGGGTTCTGCCCTCATGGTGCTTACAGTCTAGTAAACAAGCAAATGGCTAAATTCCAAATGGGTGTTGGTAAGAAGAGTAATGATAAAAGAACACACGGTGCCATGGAGCCTACAGAAGGAGCTCCAGCACTGAGCATCCCAGCTAAGACCTGAGAATAATTATAAATTAGCGCGATGATATGAAGAGAAAGAGGGGGAAGAATGTTCTAGGTAGAGAGAAGAGCATATGCAAAGGCCTGAAGACAAGGATGCATGGTTCCTTGAGAAAACAGAAAGAGTCCATGTAGCTGGAACACAGTATGCAGAGCAGAACGCAGAAGGCTTAATTGACAAGTGAGTGTTTTTAGGGAGGTGTTCAAATCATAAAGAAAATGAAAAGATGAATATTAGTTGAGTTGGTCAGGAAGGGGTGGAGAAAGAAGAGATGGTAGTCGACTGGGTACAATTTTGCCTCATTAAAAAAAAAAAAAAAAAAAAAAAAAAACTTCCAGAATTTGGGATGCTGTGATCAAAGACCGTAGAAAAGCCCAGACAATCCTGTGGAGGGAGGGTGCAGCCTGGCAGGAGGGTTGGTTTGGGAACAAGGGTTCTCAAGAAAATGTCAGGGCCGGGGGTTGCGGGGGGAAGGGTGTGAAAGGGGAATTTTGATTGTCACAAGGTGCAGGATGCTACTGGCATTTAGTACTCCAAATGCAGGGTGGCTAAACCTCCAGCAACGAACAGAACCTTCAAGAAAATATTGGCCACTCAGGAGGACTTTTCCTATCAGAAATGCCAATAGCTCCCCCCGCCCCCGCTGAGAAATGGTGATAGGCAAATAGTGAGAGATTCTAATCAGGGATTCATCTTATTTACCTCTGTCTTTTTAAAATGCAAATATCCTCTCAGTTGATTAAGCCTTGATACATTCATTTATTCAGCAGGTATTATTGAGCACCTACTCTGTGCCAAACACTTTTCTAGGTCTTACCTCAAAATCGCACCTTCATGGGAATTCCTTTCATCAGTCTAGCAGGTGCCGCCTAGCTGATGGAATGAGAAGGCAGATTTGGGCGGAGACGAGAAGAAAGAGGTCCCATTTCCCCTATTGAAAAATACACACATAAGTGGCCCATAAACTCCCTCATGTTGGAGATCCACTCTCCTTACACCCCAAAAGTGCTAACTGGGAAACGGGGCAGGGGGCCTAGCTAAATCGTCATCTTGTTCTAACACTGTCGATCGGCTCTTCTTTCAAATATCTCCTTCCTTTGCTTCCATAGTACCCTGCTGGGGGTCCTTTCACCTCCGGGAGGCTGCGGTGGTTTTCCCACCCGGCCCCGGAGGATATGCTGTGCTCACATCACCAGGAGGCACAGGAGGTACATGGGGGAGCCAGAGCGTGGCCCGTAACAGCGGTGGCTGAGGGGCGCGCCCCTGGGACCGCGCGGGAAGCCCTGCCCCTTGAGACGCAGCGCCCTAACCTCGAGCCTGCTGCCTCCTCCCTACGCAGAGCGTTTCCTCAGGATTCTAGCTTAGCATTTCTACAGTTTGTGCTCTGAGAATGCATCCTTCCAGCTACTCAGACTTAAAATTTTGATACCCTCTGATACCGTCCCCTGTCCTCCACACGCAGGGCCCTGCCAAGCGCTAACGTCGTCCCCATAAAGACTGTTGCCTCCACCCACCCATCCCGGTGCCATTACCCTATTACGGGCCCTCAGCACATCTGTTCTGGCTTATTTAACCTTCAAACTGTCTCCTGCCTCTCGTCGTGGAGCACTGCCAAAAAAACCTCTCCGAAGCTCTGGGGGCATAGTATCCCTCATCAGAAGCTGATCCTTCTAGGATCAATGAAGATCCTTAGCACAACTTTTTGTCCTTATTTTCTACTCACTACCGACACACGGTCTAGGTGTCAAATTGCACGCCTTCCTGTTCTTTGCCCTCCCTCTGCAAGTTCTGGCCGGTGCGGTCTTTAAAGCAGATCATTTCGTTCCGCCTCCCATCTGCTCCCGCACCTAAACCTCTCCGGATTTCTCTAGAAGGAGGTCATTTCTGCCTTTTCTGAGCTCCCCAGAACTGCTTTTGCAGCTGCCCTTCACACAATGAATTTTTTCTACCTCTGTTATAGTAATTTATGTACACTTTATCTCTCCTGGTAAACTTCTTTAGAGCAGGATCTACGTACCATTTATCTATACTAGCTCCATGCCTTGGACACAGAAGAATCCTTTAAAAACCTAAAAGCTAATGTATCTTTCTATGTTTGGAAAAAGGTGGAATAATAATCTGAATTTCATTTGTTTAGAAGAAACATTTAACGCTCAGATAGTGTGGGTGGTAAGTTTTTGTTTGACCTTTAACACATTCGGCGATTACTAGGTGTGCTTTCGCTATATGCCAAACAGCCTTCTAGATGCTTGTGAGCTGTCCCACTATCATGAAGCCTACAGTGGGGGAAAGGAGAATGTAGGGAAACTAATTTGACATTTTTTGAGCACCCACTGTGTGCCAGTAACTGGATTTACTGAATGTTATTAATGGGTGAATCTGGGTAGAACCCAAGTCCCCCGACACCAAATGCCTCTCTGTCAATCCAAAGGCATCACTGTGACCTCCTTTACAAGCAGTTTTCTATAGTTAGTCATACGTAAGGCCTGAACTTCTGGAACTAGATAATTGGTTCAGTTTCATTACAAGATAGAATCATTCTAGAAAGGAAAAAAAGGAGAAGAAATGTAAATTGAAATTTGCCTAATTGCACAGTCCTGCAGAAGTATTCTAAACAACTTTCTAAAACCATTGATTTTTCACTGTTCAGTTTTGCCAGTCCACTTATTTGAAGCCAATTGAAAAATGCCTGTTTTCCACTTTGGACCTTGGAGTCAATTGTTGGTCAGTTTCTGGTAGTTCCTGCAGTTTGACTTACTGACAGGACAGTGCCATCTAGTGATGAAAAAGGACAATTTGAAGTTCTTGGTTTTCTTAAGCTTCTGGGGGGGAAGAAATCTGGTTTTCTTCATTCTATTCTTTTAGTGTAATTTTCAGGAATATATTGCAGCAAAAGGGTGGAAACAGGCCATCATTTTTGTTTAAGAAGTTATGTATTATGTAGATGTATCTGAAAAGATATATTTTACAGATTTGCTTGTATTTTGCCTGATTCCAAAAGCATTTGTGGCAATTATAGAAAACACCAATAGGGCTTCCCTGGTGGCGCAGTGGTTGAGAGTCCGCCTGCCGATGCAGGGGACACGAGTTCGTGGCCCGGTCCGGGAAGATCCCACATGCCGCGGAGCGGCTAGGCCCGTGAGCCCTGGCTGCTGAGCCTGCGCGTCCGGAGCCTGTGCTCCGCAACGGGAGAGGCCACAACAGTGAGAGGCCCGCGTACCGCAAAAAAAAAAAAAAAGAAAGAAAGAAAAGAAAAGAAAACACAAATAAAATGTTAACATATTTCAAAAATGATAAATGCTCAGGATCAGTAAATCTTCAGCTAGAAGAAGAGGTATGAACCAGGAGGAAACACTGTTTAAAGCAATTTTATTGTAGGTGATTACTACTTGTAAAGTGGAAAATCTTCTTGTGATGGGAATAACTCAGTTGCTGAATTTCCTTATTTGCAATATATCGTTTCACACATCTCTGTAATTAAGGGCTAATTCTCCAGTCTATGAATTATGCAGGCTCTCCTTCCCTTTCCTTTGCTACTCTGTGATTTTACACAATTGTTTTCAAAAGTGGGGTCTCTGGACCAGCAGCATCAGCATTACCCGGAAACTTGTTAGAAATACAGATTTTTATACCCCACCCCAGCCCTACTGAATCAGAAACTCAGAAGTCTTGTGTTTCAGCAAGAAGATTCACGTGCCACTCAAGTTTGAGAACCACTGTTTATTAACATCCCTATTAGAAAATAATTGGGAATGGAAAAAGAAGATTAAATATGAAAAAGCCTACTTTTAGCTATTATTAGCAACTCTGATTTTTTTTTTTTAATGTTTTAGGGGCCAAGGAAATTGACTAAATAAATAATGTTGACTTTTTTGGGTCTTCTGTTTATTTGTCTATGCCCAGTTAAAAATAGGAGCTGTCCAGGATTACACAAAAGGCAACTTGAAAGGACAGTTCACAACATGCTCTAACAACTCAAGTGTAGCACAGCATTGCTAACTCTGTATTTTAAAGTTCTTGGCACCAATAAATGTTTCCAAGGAAAATATCTCCCCATTTAAAGTTAACTTCAATATGACTCACCCCAAATCATATTTATTAAGATTAGCCCAAACATCTAAAGAGCAGGCAAAAAATTATGGTCAATTTATAGAATTTATGATCAATTATAGAATTTATGTCAGACTTAAAGTATATAATTTTACTATCTAAAATTCAAATTCAGAGTTGAAAAATTAAAGTTCAAAATATTGCTTTTCTTGGTTGTTGAGTTTTTTTAAACAGCAGCCATGAAAACAAATGTATGTTTAAACTAGCTGTTGAGTGAGGCAGCCCTAGGAATTGTACTTATGTATGGGTCATTTATAAGTTGGATTTTTAAGTTGGGAATTTCTAAATATGGTATAATGTTTAGCCATAAAATAAATTTTATAGACCACCTCTCCTCCTTCAAAAAAAAAGACCAGAGGAAAATAGTATGAAGTATGATAGGTGAAATTCTAATATAAGTCTGATAAACATCAGGTTTATCAGACCTTCTTGTGCATACAGAGTCTACTGAGGACCAGTTCTGTCTATACAATTAGAAAATTCAGGATATGTACTCAGAGGAAATAAACAAGTGGCATCCATGACCTTTATTTTATCTCGTTTTATTTCCTTTAAATTATTTTAGCCAAAGCTGGAAACACTTTAAGAATGGGTTGGGTGTAAGCCAGGGACCTTAAGAGCAATTTCTGATTCTGCCTTCTGTACAATGAAAGGGAGAAACAGAATTTTTAAACATTCTGCGTGGTTGGAAGGGTGGGTAGGAAAGGGAAGTAACAGGTTTTTCTGTGATTGTCGGGGGTGGGCATGACATTGAAGAGCAGCAGCGGGCATGTGTTAGGTCACCTCTGTTTGGGTGCTGAAGATCATCTGTTGACCACCCTGCTAAAGTAGGCTAAAGTTCTTTCTGGCTGAATGGAAACAATAAGCCATTATAATGCCTCAAAGTTAAAACAATATTTTAAACTACCTTGTACCCCTCTACATCTCATCTTCAGTAAGTTATCTATTGGTCTGAGATATTAAAGTTTAAGGGGTCACCTAACCTTGGACTCAAAGAATCACAAAAGAAAGCTTCAAAATCCTCTACTTCAGGCCGACAGCCTATTAGCCGGGAAGAACTGTCATCACTGACTTGTAAGTCCTCCAAGATTCTGTTTGTTAGACTCATCAAGGTGAGTTCAGAGCAGGAAGTCTTTTCTAAAGGTGCGGACCTTGGGAACAAAGAGTCATTGATTGATTGTATTTTTTCAGTGATATTTGACCTTCCCTCATGGCTCTGCCTAAAAGAAAAAAGAAAATTATTTTCTTTCCAGTTAGTTACCAAGAAGGCCAGTTTTTACAGGATGCATGGGATCTAACGGTAGAAATTTTTTTTAAATTTTTTTGTAAACTTCAGTAAATTGGGAACGCTTTTGAAGGATTTTTCTGGTTCATCTAAAAACACTACTTCTTTGACTACAGAGACTAGAAGCTTACTTTTCTTCTTCAGTCTTAAAGGCATGTCACACATGACATTTTTCCATCACCAAGTTCCTTGTGAGAAAAAAGAATGACAGATTTCATAGTTGGGAGAAACCATAATGGTCACCTTGTACAGACGTCCTTCCAATGCTTGAAATCCTTTTAACAGCATCCCCACAGGACGTCACTCAAACTTACAGAACTGAAAATGTTCAAAGGGAAGTGGGAAGGAGTGGGAATGGAGGACGGAAGACAGAGTGTGTCAATTACTCCATTTATATTGTCTGCAATGTGCTACCAGTTTGGAAATTTACATAAATCCATGGTCCTCCAGAACTTGCATGACCTTCTTGACCCTAGCTATTACAGTAACTTGCAATCAGAGAAACATGGTCTAAGTTAGGGTTTCTCAACCTTGGCACTTTGCATTTAGAGCCAGATAATGCTTTGTTGGAGGAGGGGCTATCCTGTGCATTGTAGGATGTTGAGCAGCTTCTCTGGTCTCTACCCAATACATGCCAGTAGCACTTACTTCCCCCTCACCCCACCCCCGACACACGCACTCTGGTTTGATAAGCAAAAATGTCTCCACATTTTACCAAATATCCCAGGTGACCACAGGATGTCACAGGAAAGGGGTGGGGGAATTTGTGTGCACAAAATCTCCCCCAGCTGAGAACTACTGTCCTAAATTAAGAATGTGTGCTGTGAGATACACATTCCTAAGGAAACATCCAAATCATTTACTTTAGGAAGGAGTAGTTAAGATCGTAACTATTTCCTTCGTCAAATAAACAAACAGTTCCACAACTGACAAAATGTTGGTACAACTCTCTTGGGTTGTTTGTACCATGAATGTGGAGCAAATATTTCAGTCTATCATGTCTTTATTAAGTGTCTGTGAAAACAGGCTATTGCAATAGATGCCCTACAATGCAAACAGCAGAACTATTAGTTAGATTCCAAAAACGCTCAGCTTTAAGGTGCACATCAATTTTGGTAACTTTTTAGTGAAGTGTACTGAATTACTGAATTTTCAAAAACCGAACATACCATGTAACCAGCAACGAGATCAAGAAACATAACCGGCACCCTGACACTGTCTTCACTGAATCCCTCCCCTCTACCACCACCACCTTGACCATGGCGCTCTCATTCCCACCTCCTGGTCTGGCTATTCCTTTTGCAGGGCTCCACCTGACTTGCTCCCTCACCCCATTCTGGTCTCTATGCAGATGTAACCTCCCCTGAGAGCCTCTCCACGGTCTTAAATCTCTCTACCACCTTGGCCCTGCTTTAATTTTCTTTACAACTTTTATCACACCCTACTTTTGTCTGTCTCCCCAACATGTAAGAATCCAAGAGGACAGGAACATTGCAGGAGCTTGGGAAATTGAAGGCATGGATACATACAGATTTCAGAAATTTTAAGATGAGGAAAATGCAAGTCTTAGAAATGAGGAAATACATCATAATTGTATTCACCGAGTGCCTGCTATGTGCCAGTCATTGCAATAAATACATTTATGTATTATTTCTTTTAATTTGTATAATAACTCTGAAAAATGGTACACGTTAGGCTGCTTTCAAATGTAAGCACCAAAACCCAACTAAAAGGTTAATTAAAAAGAATGTTTAATATCGCATAACAAATGGTCAGGAGATGGGGTGGCTCCAGATTTGACCAGTTTCATAACTCAAAGATGTTATGGTTTCAGTTTGGCTTCTCTGCCATTTTATTAGCTTTCTACTCATGGTCACAGATGGCCGTTGTGATTCCAAATGTCACATCCTTGCTCAGCAGTCTCCAGAAGCAGGTAAAAAGAGAGGCTATGCATGTTTTTCTTCTTATCAGAGAGAAGAATCTTTTTCCAGACTCTCCTGATATCTCATTGGCCAAATTCTCTGGCACGTTGTTATAGACTGAATGTTTGTGTCCTCCCAAAATTCATATGGGATAGTGTTTGAAGATGGGATCTTTGGGAGTTAATTAAGTTTAGATGAACCTTTTGCTACTGAAAAATAATTAAAACACAGCCTCTGGTAAAACAAAGTTAATAAGAAAAGCTCTATCTTTATTCCCTCCCCTTTAAAGTGGCTGAGGAGACTGGAAACAATTTTATAATGTGTGTGCTACACCTACATACCCAGATCTTGGCTTCTAAATACCATTCAGTATTAGAAATCAGGGCTCCTTGATGAAATGGTTGATTCTAAAGCTAGGACAGGGAAAATACAAGATGAGCCTGGAGCATCTTGTAATACTAGACAGGAAGAAAGAGCTCAAAAAACAAACATGGGGACATGTCAAAGGGACACAGAATCTAACCATAAAGATCTTTCAACGGCCAAAGTTTAAACAATAAAATAAATTAAATAGTATTGGATTATAACCCACAGAATAAAATCAATATGCATGAGTCCAAGCTGATAAAAATGATTGAATTAATAAACAAGTAAATGAGGGAAGAACAGACAAATCTTTCTTACTAAAGAATTCCAAATAATATATATAGATGCCCCTCCCCTCGGAAGTGGTGCTTAACCTCTCTCCTCCGGGCATCCCTACTCCAAGGGTGAGCTAGACTTAATGATTCATTTCTAAAGAATACAGCAGGTGAAGGGGAAAAGAGCAACTTTACAGTGGAGAAACCTACAAAGGCTACTCTAACAAGTATTGTCAGGTGAGTATCATGTACCCCTGACATGCTGTGAGGAAAAGGGCACTTCACCACCACTCTGTGGTGTTCTTTACAAAAAACACATCACCCGTTTCTAAACGTAAGAAAAACAACAGATGAATCCAAATGAGAGGACAGTCTGCAGGATAATTGGCCAGTACTCCTCAAAACTGTCAAGGTCATAAACAAGGAAACCCTGAGAAATGGTCACAGACCAGAGGAGATTAAGGAAACATAACAACTTCATGCAACGCGGGATCCTAGATTGGATCCTAGAACAGAGAAAGGACATTAGTGGTGGAAACAGTAAAATCTGAATAAAGTGTGGAATTTAGTTAACTGTGCATTATCTAAATATACCAATTTTGATATCTTAGTTTTGACAAATGTACCACAGTTATTTAAAATGTTAGCTTTAGGGACTTCCCTGGTGGTGCAGTGGTTAAGAGTCCACCTGCCAAAGCAGTGGGCACAGGTTCGAGCCCTGGTCTGGGAAGATCCCACATGCCGCAGAGCAACTAAGCCTGTGCACCACAACTACTGAGCCTGTGCTCTAGAGCCCACAAGCCACAACTACTGAGCCCGCGTGCTACAACTACTGAAGTCCGCGCTCCTAGAGCCTGTGCTCTGCAGCAAGAGAAGTCACCACAATGAGAAGCCCGCGCACCACAACGAAGAGTAGACCCCACTTGCCACGACTAGAGAAAGCCTACGCACAGCAACGAAGACCCAACGCAGCCATAAATAAATTAATTAATTAATCAAAATATTTTTTAATATAAAAATAAAATGTTAGCTTTAGTGGGAAATGAGTAAAGGCACTCTTGGTACCCTCTTTACAATATTTGTGTAAATCTAAAAATATCCCTGAATTAAAAATTTATTTAAAAAGAAATGTGTGCTGAAACAAATATTGTATGTCAAATGTACTTCAATTTAAAAAAAAAACATTTAGGGAAATTCTCAAAAATCAAATGCTGCTATATCTAAAGCATTAACAATAGTAAAATGTAAATGGGATAAAACCCCTTCAGAAGCAATGGGGCAAAGAAAAAAAAAGAGTGTGCTAGGCAATTCTTGAAACTGGGTGCTGGCTATGTGGATGCTCATTGTACTGTTTACTCTGCTTTTGTATATACAGTCATCTCTCCATAACCGCAGGGGGTTGATTACAGGAATCCCCGCCCCCCAGAAACCAAAATACGAGGATTCTCAAGTCCCTTATATAAAATGGCGAGGCGCGTCTTACTCCATACCTGTGGGTTCTGCATCCGCGGGTTCTGTGTTTGCAGATATGGAGGGCTGACTATAACTGCAATTTATTTTAAAGGTTAAAAATAAGTAAATTCATGAAATAAAAGATTCTCTGCTTTCAAGATATTAGCAATCAAGAGTGACAAAGTTTCTTGTGTTAACTACTGAGATAATAATGAATAGGTGGACTTCGTTGTCTGTATCCCTCAGCAAACGAATGATACTGCATATCACAGTTCTACAACTTTGCTACTTAAAGTGTGGTTCAAGAACCTGCAGCCTTGGCATCATCTGAGAGCCAGTTAGAAATACAGAGTATAAAGCTGAACTCCAGGCATACTGAATTGAAATCTTCATTTTATCAATAACAAGATCCCCAGTGAACAAAATACACATTAAAACTTAAGAAGCACTGTTTATAGTCATGTAGTTTTCTTAACAAGTCACATCTAAAAAGTACATTCCAATAAAAAATGAAGATACTCTTATAAAGAGTTTATGGTTGACTAGAAGACTAAATTGGCCCCTTTTGCTTACATCCTGGGACACATGATATTTGGTCAGAATGATAACATTTACTTAAAATAACACATATTTAATATCATACCTTTGCTAGGCCCAATAAGATTCTAGGGAAGAATAAAAGTGGTAAATATTTTATCCAGCCAACTCCTCAGTGTGACCCGTACAGAGAAAAGAAACCAGTAGTTAAGAGGCTGGGCAAGAAATATATCACTTTTTAAGAATGTCCCCTGATGATGTGACAATGAAGAATCCTGGATCTAGTCCCTAGTCTTTCCCTACAAAAATACCCACCAGAGAAACATGCAGAGAGGAGTGGTCCATTCAGCATTGCTTTCACTTGTTATTTTATACCATGCCACCTCTGAAAGTACATAAATTTGGGGAGCACGACTTTGGTTGGAGATATCTCTGGCAATTGCTAGCTGGTAAACTAGTAATAGAGAGGATGAGGAAGAAATAATATATCTGACCATAAAATAGAAAATTAGCCATGGTGGTTCATCTGCCCCAGAGAAACTCATATTACAGGCTGAACATCCACTGTCCTTAAGTATCTCTTTGCAAGGGTGGAAACAAGAACACGTGCTACAAGGTAGAGGAAAGAAAGGAAGGCGAAAGATCCATGTGTAGAACAGACCCTGCAAGAAGCCTTCAAAGGGATGTGAGTAAGCGAAAGAGACTGAAAAATTTTAGAGAAAGCCCTACTTTCCATGATTTACCAACCAAAGCTTCATGGATCCATGTGACCTGAGATGCACATGAAAAAAGGCAGATAAGACTGAGAAAAATCCCAATTTAATACAGATTACAAAGAATTAATACATAAATAGCAGGTGAGGAAGTAAAGGCAATAAGTATAGACAACTATTTCAGGTTGGAATTATAGTAGAAAAAGGATATATGGAGCAGTAGATTAAACGTTAACAGAAACAAGGAAGAGGTTTGTTTGTGTGTTTTTAAGATGGGGAAGATCTAACTTTGTTTGACCAACCAATGGGAAGGAAATAAACATGTTTGATGAGCCAGCAGCAAATGAAGATAAAAGATTAGTGAAAGGAACAAGTTTCTTGAGAAGATAAACGTGGGAGAATAAGTGGAAAAGTTGAAATTAAAGCACACAGATGATGGTTAACCTTGGAAATGCATCAGGACACCTCTTCCTTGGAGAAAGAAGGGAAGGAGAGTGTGATGGAAGATACAATCTCAGTCAAATAAAATGTGGGATCATCTAAGAGTGGGTTCAGAAGTGTGGTCAATGTGATTGGGGTATTACCTGGAAGTTTGGGATAGTATGATAGGGATGCAATACTAGAAGCAAAGATAGAAGCAAAGATAAGGCCGTTGTATAATTTATGGTCTGAATGAGCACACTTTTGAGAATGAAAGGGGTGCTAACAGATGGGATGCCTGCACAACAGGACTTGCCTGGGCAAATGTAAACATACATAGTCACCCTAGAAACAAACATCACCCCTGAGGAGGGAGCATGGTTGTGTGACGGGTCCATTCAATCTCTCTGGCCCTCTCTAGCGATGTCAGTACAGGGTCAAAAAGAATCATAGTTAGGCTTACAGAGTTGGGGGAAAAAGTGAGGCAGGAATATTAGAAGATCAAGAGATTGAGGATCCCTGAGTCATTGGCAATATCTTTGGAATGGCTGGCAATGGTGGAAGTGTTCTTAAGCCACTTGCCTCTTGTGGCAATTGAGCAAATTTATCAATTTCAAATAATTTAAGTGTAAATAGCCACATGTGGCTACCCTGTTAGAATTGCTGGTTCAGATTAAACCAAGAGAAGAGGAAAGCCAAGAGGAGATTAATGGACAATAAACAAAGTGCTGCAAAAGTCAAAAGGCAGGATGGGGGTTTGTTGTGCAGATTTAGAGTAAACATAACTGTATTTAGTTCTGTATAATGATGTGTAATATAAGTCCAGAGTGCTTGATAAGAACCAAAGAAAAGAGTTGGTAGGCCTGAGGAAGCTGAGGAATGAAGTCTGAATATGGGCAGTCATGTGTGACCCGAATATGGGGCATGATGGGAGTTAGCGGGGGAGGGGGAGGGGGGAGTGCATCTCACACTAAAGGCCTTGAGGAAAGGTATGTGGATCCCTGAGAACATGAGGTGAAAACCACAGGGTAAGGAGGGAAGGACCAGAGAGTGGCTAAGATTTCAAAAGGAGAGTTTGTGTCTTTGTTTTTCAGATGTGAGTTGTGTTCTGAGCTTCCTGGGGAAGGGAGTATGCATATAAAAGAATATGGATTCCTCTCTCTGGCCCTGGTCATGGTGGGAAGCAAAGGGGAAAATTAAAATTTGTTTCCTTTTGACAAAGACGCATAGTAGTGGTTAAACAACCCCCACCTAATATCCTAGGTGCTAGGTTATTCATTAACAAAGTATTTAAGCTGAATTGAGTGATAAATTGTATTAAACAACAAATAATTTTATTTTCCAGATCTGCTTTAACTTTGGAGATGGACTCCATTTAGAGGTAAGGAACCGGGGGGATTATTCCTGTCTTTTGGGCTCAGGGGCTTAATTTCATGGAAGACAGTTGTGCCTTTCCCAGATTGAAAACACACACTCCTGCTGAAACTTCTAGGTGGCGTTTCGGGGGGCTTCAGGGAGCTCCGGTCCTTTATGTCTCAGTGCAGAAAGAATTCAGTGAGAGGCAAAGTGATAAATAAGAAGTGATTTATTAGACTAGGACACTTGTGAGGCTTACAAGGGAGCAGGCAAGCATTGCACTGCTCCGAGTACTTAGTGGGCTACATTTTTATAATCAAAGGAAGAGGAGGGAGGGGGAGAAGACCACATTCTTTTTCATTCTTTGAGTCTTCAATCATTAACTCCTCCTACATGCTGGGTGGGGGAGTTTTTGACCCTATATGGTGCATCCAGGACCGTCATGGCACTATGGAAAAATTATTTCAGGTCTCAGTACAATGAGGGTCTTTCACTTTGAAATGTCACCTTTCCATAAATTACTGTTTTTGTGTGTGCAGAGAGCATGTCCTAGGGGTCATTAACTTGTTGACATCACTGGGCAGATTGTAGGCCTTATTTTCCACTAGTGTTTGATTGTTTTGGGGCATGTCTCATGCTTCTGTTTTGCATGGTTTTATTGCTAAGCAAGCTGATCTGGCTTTGATGCTAAGTGACTTGCTCTGCTTTATGAGTCAAGCAAGCTTGTTTCAGGATTTTTCCATTGCTTTCTTGAATGATCATTAACTTACTGGGGTCTCCCAAAGTCCCCTAAAGTTCTCTCTCTATCTACAATCCCGTAGTGGGATTTCTGAGCTAACTACTTGATTATCCTACTCTATCCTTATCATCTCGGACTCAGCCGTTCCCACTCAAACACAGGAACTTCTATCCAGGGATGTCTGTGCAGCATATTTTGACAATCTAAATGTCCATCAATGAGAGAATGGTAAAACAATTTATGGTACATGGAAGAATGTCCATGATGAGGTACTGAATGAAAAATCAAGGGGCAGGACTTCCCTGGTGGCACAGTGGTTAAGAATCCACCTGCCAATGCAGGGGACACGGGTTTGAGACCTGTTCTGGGGAGATCCCACATGCTGCGGAACAACTAAGCCCGTGTGCCACAACTACTGAGCCTGCGCTCTAGAGCCTGTGAGCCACAACTCCTGAGCCCGCGTGCCACAACTACTGAAGCCTGCACGCCTAGAGCCTGTGCTTCACAACAAGAGAAGCCACCACAATGAGAAGCCTGCGCACTGCAACCAAGAGTAGCCCCCGCTCACCACAACTAGAGAAAGCCCAAGCGCAGCAACAAAGACCCAATGCAGCCAAAACTAAAATTAAATAAATAAATAATGAATCACCCTTTAAAAAAAAAAATCAAGGGGCACAATGAGATGTACAGTATAATTCCATTTTTATTAAAAAAGAGACCTTTTTACATGTGCAGATGTGTGATCATAAGAAAAGATCATAAAAGATATTTATCAAGCTGTTAACAGTGAATGCTCCAAGTATGAGTGAAAAAAGTAGGAGGATGTTTTACATTATAAACTTTAATGTTATTTTAATGTTTTGATACATAATTTAATTTTTTTAATTATAGAAGACTTTTTCCCCTAAAAACAAAGAAAAAAATCAGTGACCTAGTGATAACCAGTGTAAATATTTTGAAATAAAATACATGTTATATACAGCAACAAAATGAGTAAAACTGTAAATCTAGTGTAAAAATCATTTCTGATCTTAAAATACTAGGTCAGCTGTATTAAGATGTTCCTTGGATAAAATATATATTCATCTATTAAAGCACAACTGAAAATTTATAGAATAGTTTTCTACCTAAAGTTTTTGATAAACCAAAGATGGGTGATTTAATCCTTTAACGTCATTCTTAAAACAATAAATTCATTAACTGACATTTGCACTAGTTTTAGTTACATTGATATCTTATCAACAGGTTACTGACATTTAGTCTTAAAACATTAGTAATTCATTTTTAAATTATAAGGCACCACAAAAAATAAAACTTCATTTTCAGTCAGTAAGAAAAAAATTCTTGACTTGGTATGTTAATTTTAATTTGCCCATTTGTAAGATCACTCAATTACTCTTACCTTTTTAACTCTTCACTCTGGGAGATCTCTTCTAACTAATAAAAAACTGCTTTACTGGTTTGGAAACAAGCTCTTCGGTATATAGTGTTTGCTAGAGTGTATATATTTCCTCTTTGAAAATGAAGCCTGTTAAAAAAATATGAAATTTATACCTTTAAATTTGCACAGCCCCTTTTCAAATTTAGTAAATTTCAGGATGCCATACTAATGTCTTAGGGTACTTAATCATTTGGGGTCATTATTTTGTTGTTTTAGGCCTTACACTCAAGAAATGAAAATAAGCTGCTTCCTAAACATACTCACTCAGTGAGGCAAAAGCGTGCTTGGATCACCGCCCCTGTGGCTCTTCGGGAAGGAGAGGATCTGTCCAGGAAGAATCCGATTGCCAAGGTACCTTCTGAAGAGGAACAGGAAATGCATGCGTATTGCTAAAGTGTGGTCTGAGGACTTTCATGTTCACTTTAAAATTTTAGGAAAATTATATGATGTACTTACTGAGGTTTTAATATTCCAGATATCACCTGGAAGAGCCTCTTTCCCATTCTGGAAGATGCAGCATTATTGGTGAACATATATATATAATGTAGGGCTTTGATTCAACTAAGAGTTGAATCTGGCACTAAGTTGAATCTTTGTTTAACAGAGTGTTACAATGCTCAAAAGGAGATAGTATCATGTGTTGGGGGCGGGGCAGTGTTCTTTTTCCTACCACCCTCCTAGTTTCTCTGGCTGAAGCCCTGGAAGTTGGACAGACAAAAAAACAGATTAACAAGAGAAAAACAAACAAGCTTAGTAACATGCCTATCACGCATGTAGCACATGGGAGTACCCAGAGGTGAGTAACTCAAAGGTTTGGTTAGGATTTGGGTTTATATAGCTACTTAGCAAAAGAACAATAAATTTTTAGAGAAGTGACAAGATGAAAAGGACCTTGAATCTCCAGGAGCAGCAAACTGGCGGAAGGCAAATATATGGGCAACTAATAATAGAAAAAGCTAGTTAGTCAGGTTTGTTTTGTGGATTCCTCTGGTCCTGTCTCCAGGCTGATAAGTATCTAACTCCTGTGGTTAACTTTTGTCCTTCCTCATAGAGAGGGGTGGAAAGGCACCTTTACAAATGTATGTCCTGCTCTTAGGCAAATAGGGGGAGGGCAGAGAGCTTTCTTGTATCTGCTTCTCAGTTGCTTTCGGCTTGAAATAATTCTTATACCAGAGTTGCATATTCTGCCACCCTACACATGAAAGTAGTTTTCAAAATGAAAAGAAGTGATCTCTAATAGGTGGTAGGGTGACCACACATCCTGCCTGAAACAGTCTGAGTTTGTAGCCATTGTCCTAGCCTGATCATTAATAACTCCCCTTTCACTCTCAAAATGCCCATTTTTTTGGATAAATTTATATGGTAATTCTATTAATATGTATCTCAGACTTAGCATGTGCAAAGTCTGAACGCTTGATTTTTCCCAAAAGCTGTTCCCCATAAGTTCTACCCATTTCAGTAAACGGCACTGTAATTCTATCCAGTATTTCAAAAATGTAGCAAGTACTGTCAGTTCTATGCCAAAAATGTATTCCAGATCTGTCCACTTCTCCCCATTGCCACCCTCCTTGTCCGAATCATTGTCAGCTCTGACCTGTGTTACCAAAAGCACCCCGACTTCATCTCCCTGCCTTCACTCTTGCCTTCGCCTCCCCCCACCACAGTCCATTCTCCAGAAAGCGGCCAGAGTGATCTTTTGGGGGTTTTTTGTTTTGGTTTGGTTTTCTTATAAATTTATTTATTTATTTTTGGTTGCATTGGGTCTTCGTTGCCGCACGCGGGCTTTCTCTAGTTGTGGCGAGCGGGGGCTACTCTTTGTTGCGGTACGCGGGCTTCTCATTGCGGTGGCTTCCCTTGTTGTGGAGCACGGGCTCTAGGCACGCGGGTTTCAGTAGTTGTGGCGCACGGGCTCTAGAGCGCAGGCTCAGTAGCTGTGGCTCGCAGGCTCAGTAGTTGTGGCGCATGGGCTCAGTAGCTGCGGCTCACAGGCTCTAGAGTGCAGGCTCAGTAGTTGCGGCACACGGGCTTAGTTGCTCCATGGCATGTGGGATCTTCCCGGACCAGGGCTCAAACCCGGGTCCCCTGCATTGGCAGGTTGATTCCTAACCATTGTGCCACCAGAGAAGCCCCAGAGTGATCTTTTGAGAAGACAAATCAAAGCATCCCCTTAGTGAGACCCTTTCAACAGCTGCCCACTGCAGTGGAAGAAGTAAACTCCTCACCGCGGCCTACAAGAACTCTTGGGATTCATTGGCCTTGACCTCCTCTCTGACCTTAGCTCCTATCAGCCCCCAGCCCCCACTCTGCCACCTCCCTAAGCTGACACAAGCCATTCCAGCCTCCCACCCTTAGCACTTGCTGTTGCCTCTACCTAGAACCCCCTCCCCACAGATATCTGCAGTATCTCACAGCATCAAGCCTCTAGCCAAGAGTTAGCTCCCGAAAGAATTCCCTTCCCGGCCTCACCCCATCTCAGTCCCCTCTCTCGTTCTGCTCAGTTTATAGCTCATTCGCCTCCAGGACATTATGTCATAAATTGCTTGCTTGTTGTCTGGTTCCCTCAGTAGAGTGTAAGCTCCCCCAGGGCAGGGGCTTAGACCTTAGGGCTCACAGCTCATGCCCCGTGCCCTGAGCAGTGCCAACATCCAGTAGGTGTTCAGTAAACATTTGTGTGAATGAATAATTGTTCATAATGCAAGTTGTCCTTCATCTTTCCCATCTTATAAACATTATACATGATGAGCTCCTTAAAAGAAGGAGCAGCTACAGAACAGAAGACAACACTTTCCTTTTTCCAGCAGCATGTTGTTTTCATAGAAGCCTTCTAAAATCTAAATGTTTAGTTACAGTTTTAAATAATAGTATGTATATAAGGAGTTAAGCTTTTCGGTTTGCTTTGGTTTGCTTTGGTTTGGTTTGATGAGAAATCTGAGTCATTCACACATTCTTTCACACATTCTTTCCCTAAAATGCATTGATTCTTTGGGGTTCGATAAGTGTTAGCTATTTTTCTTACTAATTTTAATTATAAAAGTTGTTCATCCTAGTGTGGTAAATATTTCACAATACATATGTGTAGCAAGCGATCACATTGTACACTTTAAACCTACACAATGTTATGTCAATTATATTTCAAAAAAGCTGGAAAAAAAGTGAAAAAAAAAAGTTGTTCAGAGTAAAATGTACATAAAAAGCAAAAGATCTTATATTTCCCCAACTTTCCAAATTCTCTGTCTAGGAGTAATACTGTCAACAGTTTAGTATCTTCCAGGTCTTGTGAAATACATAAGTATGTATATACTTACATACTCTTACATGAATACATATATATACAAACCAACTGTTATGTCCACACACAGTTTGGTTTTATTTTTAACGTAAGTGAAATTATATAATACATATAATTAGCACATAGAGATCTAGAATATTCTCTATAAATACTGAAGTATATATGTATATGCACATGCACATGTGTGTGTATATGCATGTACTTGGCAAAAAAAGAGAGACAGACAAACAGAAACACAGAGAACGAGAAAGACAAACAGAGGGAGAAGCTCAGTGAGAAGTGATCATGGGCTGCCCCAGGATCACCGTTCCACTCTTGGAGCAGAGCAGCTGTAGCAGGAGATTGGAGCCGCATTGATCATTCTCAGCAGCAACCCCCAGCCCCAGTGCATGTTGAGAATCCTCTGGGAAGAATGTGTAGCTAATTCTGAGATTTCAGGACAAAGAATTGGCCAGGCAGGTGGGTGGTGATGGCTTCAACGATGTCTGAAGAAAAGAAATTGAGGATCCAGTAGGAGGCCACAGAGACACACTTACTAATGAAGAATGAGAGATACAGAAATGGCAAACAAATGAATTACAGATACAAATAAAGCTGTTTATAGAGGATGAAAGTGTTAACTACAGAAGACCCAGCAGGTTAGAAACCCTGATTTGCTGAAGCATTCCAAGCAGGCAAACACTTGACTATTTTAACCCTTCTATGGAAGGATGCCTTATTCCTACTGTCCTGATAATCGAACGGAGTTATAAAGGTGATTTTGACTCTGCAATTTTTACCTTATGTGCTAAATTTAAAATCCACCCCCACCAAGATGTACCCCCCCTAATGATACCTTAATTTCATAACAACCCTGAGAGGTGGGCAGTAGTGTCTCTTCAGGTTACAGATAAGAACACTGAGACACAGGAGGGTAGGTAACTGCCTCAGCATCACTACCTGGTGAGTGGCTGAGACAGAACCAGAACCAGGTCCTCTGACACCAATACCTCTGCTCTGGAGCACCTGTGCACCGCCCACCCTCCACCCATCAACATCTGACAGCCTCAGAGCGATATTTTCCATTAAAAACAATTACCTATAAGTTACAGAGAGTTTAACTTGAGGCATTCCTTTCTTATTTTTATGTTAGATACATTCTGATCTTGCAGAAGAAAAAAAGCTAAAAATTACATACAAATACACTGGAAAAGGGATCACAGAGCCACCTTTTGGTGTGTTTGTCTTTAATAAAAACACCGGAGAATTGAACATTACCGCCATTCTAGATCGAGAAGAAACACCATTTTTCCTGGTAAGAAGAACAATTTTACATTTATTAGTTTGTAGTTCTTCTTGGGTAATAATTATGATATGTTTTATTATTGTTTTGAAACTATGGTACTTGAATGACCTCAGCTTAAATCTAATCCCTTCTATTATTTATGTCGTGATTTCAGCTAATTGGTTATGCTTTGGATGAGAAAGGAAACAACTTAGAGAAACCAATAGAACTCCGAATTAAAGTTCTTGACATCAATGACAATGAGCCAGTGTTCACACAGGACGTCTTTGTTGGGTCTGTTGAAGAGCTGAGTGCAGCAAGTAAGAGGTTATTTTTTTTTATGAATGAATATCCAGGGCCAATTTATCCCCATTGTGTGACTGAACACTGAAACCTCTGTCTTAGTGGAGGCTGAGTATTACCCACAGGACAAATAATAATAAACGTATTGCTCTAGGTTTGGAACTGCTTTTTTGTTATAAATTTTTTACCCTCAAAGAGATGTGGTAGATTGATGTGATAGGTTAGGTCTCTATAGCAACTATTCAGTTTTAGTCTGTATCAGGAAAGCAGCCATAGATAACATGTAAACAAATAGGCATGGTTGTGTTCCAATAAAATTTTATTCACAAAAGCTGGTGGCTGGCTGGCTTTGGCTCACTGGCAGTAGTTTGCTGACCTTTGACATATTGTTTCAACTGTCAGACTTCAATGCAAATGTTAAATGCAGGAGAGATTTCTCTTTGATCAGAATGTAAAGAATAGCTATGCTTCTCCTGAATTGCTTATATTTTCATAAGCATGTATTTGTATCTGTTCATTCTTCTTTCTTTGTATGGGTTATTAGATCTATTATAAACAAATCTGTGACCCTCCTATAGCAAGTGTTCAGGACTTCATCCTAAGAATTGTATGTACTAACCTCAGCCTCACCCTCACCTTATTTTTCCTATTCCTACCTCCATTCACACTTATTTCCTCAAACAATTAAATGTTTTGATCTTGGTAAACTGATTTTGATAAATACCTGGAATCCTTTTTGGAACAAGTTGATATTATAAATAAAATAATAACATACATTAAGTATGCTAAAAGTTGAGTTTCATCTTGGACACCTTTGTTTCTGATGCCAGATACACTTGTGATGAAAATCACCGCAACAGATGCAGATGAGCCCAACACTCTGAATTCTAAAATTTCCTATAGAATTGTATCTCAGGAGCCTGCTAATTCTCCATTGTTTTACCTAAATAAAGATACAGGAGAGGTTTATACAACCAGTATTACCTTGGACAGAGAGGTAAATTAATATTTTATGTTATTCCTCTTTTCAGCTCTCCTCTGTCTTTCCAGTTATTCTCTCTCTAATTCTTTGCTAATTTTCTGACTTTGGTCTATGGTACTTACTCATAGGATAACTCGGAATGATCCTTCTCTAGGGATGTGCTGTCTAATATGGTAGCCATCAGCCATATGTGGCCATTGACCACTCGAAATGTGACTAGTCCAAATTGAGATGTGCTGTAAGTGGAAAATATACACCAGATTGGGAAGACTTAGCATGAAAAAAAGAATGTGTAAAATATCACCTTAATAATATTTTTGTTGATCACATGTTGAATTGATTATATTTTGGATACCATGGGTTAAATGAAATATATTTGTTTAAAATTAGTATTACCTGTTTCTTCTTACTTTTTTTAATGTTGATTTATTTATGTCTTTGGCCACGCCACTCGGCTTGCGGAATCTTAGTTCCCCGACCAGGGATTGAACACGGGCCCCGGCAGTGAAGCACCAAGTCCTAACCACTGCACTGCCAGGGAATTCCCTCTTCTTACTTTTTTAACTGTGGCTGCTAAAAAATATAAAATTACGTAAGCACTGTCCTAGGGCCTCTCCAGTCAGGATCTGTTTGCTAGAGAGTTCCAAAGCAATGTTCCTTAATTTGTGTCTCTATAATGAAACATCAGGAATCTTTCATATTTACTAATAATCTTCTGTATACTAATACATATACAGAGGGAGGAAGAAAGTTTGAAATAGGAGGCCTATTTAGGGTAATAGAAGTATTTGTAAAGGAAAGAGTAAATCCCAAACTGGAGGAAAATTTGAGTCAGTTTCCTAAAAAGGGTGCTTTCTCTAACATTTCATTTTTTGTTTCTAAGTCAAAGGGAACATTTTAGTTGAAAAAGGGAGAGAGACGTTTTTTTAAATGCTACATACATAAAGGTCTTAACAGCATGCATAGTTACAATGTTGATGATCCAAAGAATAATGTATTGTCATCAAATATAAATCATCATCCAGGCACAGTCAGCGTGTTTTGTATTACCTGGAAAAATGATTTGACTCTGGCCAGAGACGGAGAGGAAGGTGCTCAACATTCCTATCAAGGTCTTTGTAAAATTAAAGCATATTATTACTCCTAAAATTCTACTCTACCTTTTTGCATAAAATGAGAATGGAAAAGTACTATTTTGAATTAGTAGTGTGATTTTTTTTAATGAGCTTCTGTCTCTGGAAAGTTTAACCAGAAAATACTGGCTGTCACTTATTGGGCACTCACCACATGCCTGGTGCTATTACAAGCCTTTTACGTGGATTAACTCAAATTAACTTCACCTGTAAACCCTGTGAAGCAGATACAATTACCCCCATTTTACATAGAAGGAAACCAAGGATCAAAGGGATAATGTGTGTCCAACACAGCTAGTAAGTCAGAATTGGAACCCAGCCAGCTGGTTCCAAAGCCTCTGCTGTCCTGCCTCTCACTGAGCACAGGGTCCCCAGGCATTGGCACTGGCTGCCCGGCTCCTTAAACAACACCCACACTGAATGGAGCCATCGGAAGGGGACCACGTGGAAGAGAGGCTTCCCTTTGGAGTAACATCTGAGACGTTATTCTCTAGGACACGTTCTCCAAGAATCTAATCTCCTGGGATGTATGGACAAAGCTCACCAAGTTTTGCCCTCACTGGTCAAGTGTTCTTGGGGGATTAAGTTTTCCTGGCTTAACTTTTAGCTGAAAATGATGTGTGGTATAGAAAAAACCAAGTCCTAGAGTCCCATCACTTCCAGTATAGCGCAAACTACATTTTGAATGCACTCTTTTGTGCTCAGACTATTTTAAGGAGAGACTCATCTCCTGATAAATATCACCAATGACATAATTAAGAATTCGATATCAACAACTGCATTAGGCTTTTCTGCCCTTCTAGAAAAGCTCTGATGGCAAATAAACAGCATCTTCACAGGATTAACAGCAGATCATGAAACTTATTTATGAATAAAATATACTGTGATTCATTCCCTTGATGATAAAGTGAACTAAAACCAGAAAGACAGAGCCATTCATTTTCACCCCAGCTGGATATTTTTTATTTCCCTGTAGGAACACAGCAGCTATACTTTGATGGTAGAAGCAAGAGATGGCCATGGACAAGTAACAGATAAGCCAGTAAAACAAGCTCAAGTTCAGATTCGTATTTTGGACGTCAATGACAATATACCTGTAGTCGAAAATAAAGTGGTAACTATTATTTTTATAACAAACATGCCTATGTATATTTTAGTCATAAACTAAAAATATATCACCTAGGTTTGTGTTACCTCAGAATAAAAATTGCCTGTTCATGTTTTGCAGTATGAAGGAACAGTTGAAGAAAACAAAGCCAATGTAGAAGTTTTACGCATAAAAGTGTTCGATGCAGATGAAGTAGGCTCCGATAATTGGTTAGCCAATTTTACTTTTGCATCGGGAAATGAAGGGGGTTATTTCCACATAGAAACTGATACTCAAACTAATGAAGGAATCGTGACCCTTATTAAGGTAAGTACTTAGTGTTCAAAACTGGAATGGGGAAGTTGGTCCAGAGGAGGAAACTGATATATTTTGAGCTCCACATATTTACAAGTACTTTTCATAATCAGTTAACTGGCACCACAGTTGTAGAGATAGGAGCCATCCCTACTTGCCCAATTTCTGTGGTTAGTAAGTGGTTACACTTTTTGTGTTTCTAATGTCAGTAGTAGGAGGGTCACATTTTGAAACACAGTGTTATGTGTGCTTAATTGAATCAACGAACAAAAATTTAATAGTGTTATTAAGCATATGGGTCTTAAACAATTAAAACCCTTACTTCCACAGAATTTCTTAAACAAAACTTAGAGGATGGATCTTTATCTAACAGAAGAAGTAAAGAAGAATATCAGTGTATGTTTAAATGGTTTATGGTAGGATTACCTTATCAGATTTTAAAATAAAAAGCAAAGCTACAGCTTTCAAAATACTGTTTCATTAAGTCACAGACAAAAATTGATTCCAGAGGTTTCCACATTTTTACAAAAACTTAATATATGGCATAGTTGGTACACCCTAATAGCAGGAAGAGGAATGATGATAATGTATAACCGAATAGAGAAAAATTAACGAGGTTTCATAGTAATAATTATTGATACCATTTATCAATAGGCTACTGTATGCATTTAGATTACTTTTTGTAAAGCAAAGGAAAATAGAAAAAGATTAGCTCATGTTTGAAGGGAAGACACATTTTAAGATTACTGAATACATGGATAATGGCATCAGAGACGAAATAGATTTACCTGCTTATACAGAACTAAGCATACTTTTTAGTCATAGATTATAGGTGCAACCATGCTAGATGCCTGAGATAAAAAGCCAGTAATACACATAAGGAGAAACAATCACTTAGTGATGAATAATAGAAATATCCTCAGTGCACCATGGTAGCACAAAAAGGGGTTATCAAAGGGGGCATGAAAAAAATAGTAAATTTAGTATTAAAATGACAGCAACAGATTAAGAATATTACAAATTTACTTTTTCAATTGTATAAAGAATCACTTCCAAATTATAAAGGCGGTAATCAGATTTCATTCAAATGAATGGACAAGGAAGTTAGATAAAGAAGATATACAAATAGCAAATGTGTGCGTAAAGGATACTCAGCATCATTCGTCATTAGAGAAGATATAAATTAAGACTATGTGAGCTACCACTGCACACCTGCTAGAATGAGCTACAATCAAAGAAAGACTGACAACACCAAGTATCAGCAAGAATATAGAACTGGAACTCCTATATATTGCCAGTGGAAACATTAAATGGTAGAGCCAGTTTGGCAGTTTTATAAAAAGTTAAACATAGAGTAGTTATCCAGTGACCTAACGATTTAGTCCTAGCTATCCACCCAAGAAAAATGAAAACATACATCTACAAAAAAAAAAACAAAAAACCTTGCATGCAAGTGTTCATAGTGGCTTGTATTCATAATAATGAAAAGATGGTAACAGTCCAAATGTCCACCAACTGGTGAGCAGATAAAATGTGGTCTATTGATACAATGGAATACTCTTGAGCAATAAAAAGAAATGAAGTATTGATACATGCTACAATGTGGATGAACCTCAAAAACATTTTATTTTATACAGACACAAAATACTATGTACTGTATGATTTTATTTGTGTGAAATTTCTAGAAAAGGCAAAAAGCGCTTATATAGAAAACAGATCAGTGGTTGCTTGGGGTGGGTTGTGATTTGGCTACAAATAGGCAAAAAGGAGCTTTTGGGGAGTGATGGAAGTGTTCTAAAACCAACAGTCTTGATATTTGCAAAACCATATAGGTTTATGAAACCTCCTCATGTTTTACACTTAAAATGGGTAAATTTCATTGTAGGTAAATCATACCTCAATAAAGCAGTCTAAAAAAGCTACAGGAGAAGAATAGATACTTTAAACTGTAGAAACAGAGATAGTAAATCATCACATGAGAAAAAGCCTCAGCTGTGTTAACAAATAAGTTTAGTATCTTTAATGCTATTGAAGATAGCAAAAATGGGAGTGATAAAATATGCTAACAGTTGCAAAAAGAGAGGTATATGCCCTCATACATTGCTCTTGATGCTAAAAAATTTTCCATTCTCTTTGGAGCATGATGGCTATTTATAACAAACACCATGAAACAGTTTTTATGTCGCCAGTACCTAGCTCATTTTTTTTTTTACCATTGTCTTGTTCTTCCGTGGTCTTTGAATACTAATGACATATGGCTGAAAGATTTTATTTCTCATCCGGCATACATCATACCATCAAAATAAGTGTGTGAAGTTCAAGAGCAACTTAAAAAGACAATAACTTTCACAAGGAGTCTACAGTCACAAAGAGTGTATTTTTCTGTTGTTAATTTGTGTTGTGTTATTGTCCCAATGCCACAGTGACCCATATAATAAAGGAGGCGGAAGTTATATATCCAGAAGTCTATAGAGAGGAAAACAGATTTCATAATAAATCATCCAAAACCAAAAGTGAACATTGCAGTAATTCATGTAAACACGTAATATATTTAATGATATACTGAAGAAACAGCAAAAATTGTCAGTCAGTACATCTAAATGGTCAGGACCACTAGAAATAAAAAGCAACAGGACCTACATAAACTTTGACTGGGTACTTCTTCCCTCTGTAGCTCAACAGGGGAAAAATAGTTTGTATAAAAACCTTCAGAGCAGTATTGACTGCAAATAGTCGAAATCCCTAATAACAGAATGGCTAAGTAAATTAAGTGTATCTAAATAGTAGAGTACTATAGAAATGTTTTTAAAAAGAAAATAGACAAATTGGAACATAAAATATGCATAGAGTGATAAACTGATTATATCAAATGTACTTGATACATACCTCAATTCACAAAGATCAAAGTGTTTAGAGGAGGATTAATCTTTTATGGCATTAATAGCAAACCAGATATTAATAGACATTATGCTAAAAAGGAGGGGGTTAGATTCTCTGTTTAAACAAATTTGAAAATCTTTGGGCTTAACAAAGCTAAATAGCTGTTTTTTTCTACAGGAGGTCTCGGTTTTATGATATGCCATGGGATAGAGCTGGCAGTGCTGCTGCTACTTATGTAGCCCTTTTCACCAGAACAAACCCCTGGAACACATTTTAAGGAATATTAAATACTGGATGTCCATTAACTTTTTTTTATTAAGGAAAAAAAAATCACTTCAGATTGCTAAAAATAAAAATGTATACATTTTAAATGATTTTGACCTTAAATAAATTGGGGATGCTTCCTAAACATCCTTAACATTTATGAACATCAAAACTGACAGACTTTTTAATGGCATGGTACCAATATAAGAGTTGGACTACTCAGTACTGCTGTATTTTTCATGTTTTAAATTATTATAATCTGACACTAAAACCACACTGTGTATTCTAGTTGTTTTCCCTTTTAAAAGCATTCCCTTTGATTTTGCCTTTCTAGGAAGTAGATTATGAAGAAATGAAGAATCTTGACTTCAGCGTTATTGTCACTAATAAAGCAGCTTTTCACAAATCAGTTAAGAATAAATATAAGCCTACATCCATTCCGATCAAAGTCAAAGTGAAAAATGTGAAAGAAGGCATTTATTTTAAAAGCAGCATAATCCAATTTCACACTAGCGAGAGCGTGGAAAAATCAAGCCAAAGCCAGATAATGGGAAAATTTCAAGCTTTTGATGGTGACACTGGACAAGTAGCCCGTGTAAAGTAAGAGATAGTTATGAATATTGTTTCATCATTTTAAATGACTTTGAATGCCTGTTTTCAAAACTCGTAATGAAATTTTAACACTTCACTCCTTCGAACCCCGCCATTATAATCACCCAAAGGTCTATAGATTAAATTTCCTAGAGTTGTACATGTCACTGAGAGGCAAAGAGGAGTTTTCCCAGGATCCCCTTTCCTCCACCACCCTAGTATGAAGCAGAGGCTGGGTTGCTCACCTCAAAACAATTCTGGGTAGAGAAGGCTAAAAAGCAACAAAGAGAAAGTTCAGAAAGACACTTTCTAAAATCTGTCTTAAAAGAGTATTAGAGATAAGAAAATAGCAAAGAAAATTTACTGCAAATTCCACTTTATACAAGTTTGGTTAAGAGAAATAAAAATAGCTGCATAATGTATTTTAATAATGGGGAATCCAGTTTCATTTGCTCATAAGCCTTGGAAATTGATCTTCATTTAAACCAGGCTATTTGGGCTAGGGATTGATGAAACTTTTGTAATGCTTGTCTTGGTCATGGTGACCTTTACTCAGAATATACTTATTGAAAACCTACTAAATGCCGCCCCTGTGCTGGAAGCTGCTGGATTGTGTCCACTCTGTAGCGACACCTAGGTTTGCAAGATCCATTCACATTTTCAAAGTGAATTTACATCTTAGATCTCAGAGCCATGCCATCAAAAGATGACTCTCTACAGAGTTATTATTTATGAAGTTCTACCTAGCTGTAGTCATTTGGTTGAATTTAAGAATCCTCATCTGCCACCCGAGGCACAACAGCTTCTCTGTTTTCCTGCTGTCGGTGCCAGAGTTGTCGGTTGCTTCACTCTCCTTAGGCCTATGTCCCTGGGTGCCAGCACTCATGAAACATTGTATTTAGATGTGTGGCCAACCATAGCAGCACGAATGGGAATATGGAGGAAGCTCTTCAACAATCTCTTTCCTTTTAGTGAATCTCCTTTTCATGGAATCCATCAGCCAATAGTAGCAAGTGACCTTTTTCCAAAATAATGTTAACAGACAGCTTCCATTGTGTTTTCTGCAATGTCTTGGTGACCCCTTTTTGCCCACCTTAACTTCAGGAACCAGTCCAGCTTTTCTCGAGTTTTATAGTCTAGTTTTTATTTCCATGGCTCTAAACTTAAGAAGGCAGTCCCCACCTAAATCCCCAGAATTGAGAATGAGTGTTCCCTATGATTCCTCGCACTGTCCCCTGAGAGGCTTAGATGTTCTAATTAATTATCCTCCAACAATATTGTGAAACTTCTATTTCCATCTAACTATTTAATTTTGGTTGCTGTTTTTAGTAAGAGTTATGACTGTATCAAAAGATCATATGTTCTTCCTTGAAAAATAATGAACCATGTTTCTTTACTCCTCAAAAGTATTTTATTTTGGGGCTTCCCTGGTGGCGCAGTGGTTGAGAATCTGCCTGCTAATGCAGGGGACACGGGTTCGAGCCCTGGTCTGGGAGGATCCCACATGCCGCGGAGCAGCTAGGCCCGTGAGCCACAACTACTGAGCCTGCGCGTCTGGAGCCTGTGCTCCGCAACCAGAGAGGCCGCAATAGTGAGAGGCCTGCATACCGTGATGAAGAGTGGCCCCCGCTTGCCACAACTAGAGAAAGCCCTCGCACAGAAACGAAGACCCAACACAGCCATAAATTAATTAATTTTTTTCAAAAAAGTATTTTATTTTTAGCATACACTTACAGAACTTTAGAATAAGAATGATCTTAAAGATTAACTCAAACCTACTATTTTACAGATAAGGAATGAGAGGCACAGCTAAGTGAAATAATTTTCCAGTATTCACCTAATTTAGAAATGCTGATAAGGACAGCAGAAGAATCACTCTCTTAACTTTGTCATAATTTGTTCTTTTACTGATTATTCATATGCATCAGTTGTTATGGATATTTGACATGACATGTGAGCTGCTATCCTACTTTGAATGGTGTCTAGTTTTCACAATAGAAAACAGAAAATCCCTTAAATGAGACCACACAAAACATTCCATTGTGAAATGTGATTCTTATTACCTTAACTTTGTCTTTGTTATAAGCATTATGTGGGAAAACATTGACAGCAGCTAAGATCAAGCTTTAAAATTCCAGCCATGAGATTCAGAAATATTTGTGAAAATCCAAATGTATCATCATTTACTGGTATAAATATTAAAAGACAGGAAAATTTAGTTCGAGTGTATAATTGAAAATTTTTTAAATAGTCACTATAAACAAATATTGCCATGCATTAGCCACTCATTTTTGTATGCCTAAACAGCCACTTAATGGAAAATAAATCATTGATATGATTGGTTGAATCAAATTCTCATATGTTTGGTTTATATTTCGATACATTTTCAGCTCGATAGTATTAAATTACATATATTTCTGAAAATGTACTATGAATGTTCTCCTTGCCTTCCCAAAGCTGTCTCTTTTTGCACTAATTCTCCTTTGCTTTGAAGGAATAAACCCAGAAATCGCATTATCAGCATTGTTTTCACTTTTAACCATGTCTAACTGAAAGAAGCTTATTGCTCTGAACAATCAACAATATCCCCAAATTTAAAGTACTTCCGTTTAAGGCAGTCATTGATTTTTTTAAATTGATATTTTTCAATATTGATAATATGCCAATAAATAATAGAATGTAAAACTGCTTTTCTCCACGAGTTCTTGTTGGGTGACTAAGTTATCCTCCAAGGTTAACTCCAAATTTAAGGAAAACTAGATTGAAAGCTGTAAGACAGACTGAAGAGCAACTCGTAAACCTCCCGGTGAGTAGGCAAGGGCCATCGCCCTTGCACATATGTCTTGGGTATGTTACAGAAATAAGGAAGGGTCCAAAGTAGGTGTGATACACAGTAAACAGAGGGGCTTTTAGGATAGTTTCAAGAAATTTAAAAACATTCCAAACTAATGCCTGTAATAAGAACATATATAATAAAGCAGAAATTAAGCTTAAAAGAGTTGTAGATATTAGTTGTAGATAGTCTCAATTTATCCAGAACTCAAAATTAGTTTTGTCTGCTTTCTAACAGATATGCCAAATTTGAAGATATAGACAATTGGATCTCTGTGAATTCTGCCACCTCTGAAATTAGACTTGTAAAAATTCCTGATTATGAATCCAGATATGTCCAAAATGGTACATACACTGCAAAGATTTTGGCTATGACAGAAGGTAAGTTATTAAATAGACATTTTTTCTTGGTTATGTGCATTTAGATTTTATTTTCCAGCATCAGAGACCTTTGTTTTGATCTTGTAGGAAGGCCAAATGGGTAAACCTTAACGTTTCTACTTATTTAGTGGATTAAAAGATACTACTTGATCTGAATATGAAAACATCTAAGATAGAAAGCATCCTAATTTGGTTACTACCTTCTCCTTACCAAATTGGCAAGAGAATTCAAACTATGTCCATATGAGCGGTATATCCAGAATATACATTATCTTTTTCTTATTTTTAAGAATATCCTAGAAAAACCATCACTGGCACTATTATTATCACGGTTGAAGACATCAATGACAATTGTCCCACACTGGTCGACCCCGTGCAGACCGTCTGTGATGACGTGCTATACGTGAACGTGACCGCAGAGGACCTGGACGGACCCCAAAACAGCTGGCCTTTCAGTTTCTCTGTCATTGACAAACCAGCTGGAATGGCAGAAAGGTGGAAAATAGTAAGCCGAGAAAGTAAGCAAAATCACTGGACTATATGTTTAAACATGATAGAAATCTAAAATCCTTATAATACAGGCTTTTTTCTTTGCATGAATTATATTTCCAATACAACTGAGTTTATAAAAGGGGGTCTGAACCTCAGGCATAGTGTCTTTGATCTGCCTAATAATAAATATCCTATTTGGAGAGAGTGAAGGAAAATAGATATCTAATATCTTTAAAGTAGCTGGGTAGTCTCCAAATCGCTCTTGAAGTAGTTGTCTCGTAAGCTGAGGGATACCTTGCCTTTCTAAGCACAGCAATCAGAGTAGGTGCCTTCTAAAAATCTTGATGTATGGTAACGATGATTCCATTAAAAGTAACTCTTACCATACATATACCATGTGCCAGGCACTCTGCTATCCCTTCATATGCATTATCATGTTTACTTCTTACCCCATAACATTATTCCCTGATTACAGCTGAGGAAACTTTGGCTTAACTAGAGTTAGATAGCTTGTTTGAAGTTACAAAGCTGGTCAGTGATGGACAAAACATGGAAAGGAGTCTGTCTGTCCCCTTACCCCCCATGCCAGAAGGACGTGTGCATAAATCCGTATCTTGGGACATACCCCCTTATTGACGTGCTCTATTGGCTTCCTTCAAGGTGGTTTCAAATGTAGAAAAATCTATCCAGAAGGCTTTTTTTGTTTCAAACAGGTAGTGCTCGTTTCAGAAAAGTTTTAAATGTAATACCCCAGTTTTTCTTAAGTTTTAAGTTTATTGTTTTCTTAGGCTTGGCAAATTTTACAGTCATTTTAAGAGGCTTTGAGTCATGTTTGGTCCAATTTACAAATTAAACACCTTTAACATTTCAATATATTTATAAATTTAGTATATTTGGCTTCCTTTGTATGTATTTCAATGATCTGAATTAACAAATAAAACTTTCTTGTGATTCCTATCCTCCAAAATTCCAGTAAATTTAACTTATAAATACATCACATCTGAAATCCTCTTCAATGGTCCAATACTGAACAAACCAGTGGTATTTCAACCTAAAACCATAAATCTAAATTAGTAACATAATTACACATTTTAAATTGGAGTTACAAAGCTATCACATTAATAGGGCTAATTGTCCTTAAAATATTACAAGTGTATAAATATAATAACAAATGCAAATAATTTCTTTACAATGCAAAAATATTAAAACTAAGTCTTTAGTTTGTTTAAATATTGCTATACTTAATTCTGAATCTTCTAAGGGTTTATGTACCCACTTGCAAAAGATAGTTATGTTGTTGGTTAACTCAAGTGGTCTCCACAGTAAGGGTGACAATCACCATCTTGATTAACTGAGGTTACTTAAGATCAAGTTTTCAACTAGCATGAGCCCTGGGATGCAGATATTCAGATGATTCTTCTTATGGTAATTAAGTCACAGGCCTCAAGACTCACGACGGGGTTGGTCCCCTGGCTCACATTATCTCATTCTGTACTCACAGAAGTCTGGGACTCCCACCTAGGCTGACTGCTTGATTGGAGTTTGCCTTTCTTTGACTAAGATAGTAAATGTGTGTTGCATTGAACTTGCTGGGATTCCAAGACTTACTTATTTTTATCTAAGAAATGTGATGTTTAGGAAATGCCAGGCACTGGTCTAAGCACTTTACTAATATTAACAACCCTAGGAGTTTGGCATTACTGTCATCAACATTTTACAGATGAGGAAACAAAGGTGCAGAAAGTTTAACTAACATTCTCAAAGTTACAGCTAGTTGAAGAGCTGGAATTAGTATTTGAACCCAAGCACTCCAGCTGTGGAGTCTCTACTCACTACCTTTATGTTCTGTTGCCTTTCCGGATACACAATGGATTTTCTGTCTAAAGATAAAGATGTTTGAATTTGATGGGCTCTTGAATTTTTTCCTGGCCTTAGAAACATAAAACTCTTTAGGATACACATACATGTTAGAGTGTTATAACAGGAAATCACTGAGCTTATACTGTATATATCTAGACAATTGAGAGAGATAGGGCTCTGTAACCCAGGCTTTTTTCTCCTTGGCTGTATAATGAGATGACCGACCAACTATCGTGATAATAAATAGCTCCTAACTATTTTATTTATTTGGGAAATGTTTTAAGTACAGAAAATTACAGAGACTAATAAGGCAGATACCTTTGTACCTCCTACCTAGAATTAAAAGAATATTAACAATTTGTCGTATTTGAGTCAGGCCTTTTTTTTTAACGATCACTGACAAAGTAGAAGTCCCCTTTGTGCCCTTCCTCCCCTTTCCATCTTTCCCCTCAGAGCCAATCATGAATTTAGTTATATTCTTCCAGGCCATGTTTTCCTATATTTCTTTTGATAAGCTCATATTCCTTAAATGAATGACTAGATGCTTTCCTCACTTCTTCAGAGCTTTGGGGATGATTTAATAAGTATATTTCTAGCTTTGGAGATCAAATTCCATAAAATATGGACCTTAAAATGAGAAGAGGATATCTCTTACTTCCAGAAATAAGTAAATAAAACAATAAAACCTCCCAAACACCTCATTTTTTATCTTTGTATTCATCCATCTTTGCCTTGCAAGTAAATTATTTTTTAATAAATGTTATACATATATCAAGAAAAGTTTTAAACTATTCTAACTGATTGTTATTTTTACTCATGGGAAAACTGGTCATTATTTTTATTCATGTTGAAAGAAAATTTCTTAAATAATCATCAGTCAGATTTTTTAAAAAATAAGATAAAAGGTCATTTGCACAACACTTTCTGTGTAATATTCTTGCCAAAAATGTGTAGCCTGAATCCAATCATGAGGAAACAGTCAGACAAATTCAAACTGTGGAAAATCCTTTAAAATAAGTGGACTTCAAAAAGGTCAATGTCTTGAAAGGCCAAAAGGAAGTTAGGACTGTTATAGATTATTAATAGAGACTAAGGTGACAGCCTAATGCAGGGCATAATCTTTGATTGGATCCAGGATCATAAAAAAAACAAAAAACAAAAGCCAGAGAGAGTAAGAGCGAGAACTATAAAGGGCATTTTTACAACAGTTGAAAAGTTTGAATATGGGTTATATATTAAATATATTATTATATCAAGAATGAATTTCTTGAAAGGGTTAATATCCTTTGGTCTTAGAAGATTTATGCTGAAGAACCTCATGAGATCTGCAACTTACCTTGAAATAGTTCAGGGGGAAAAAAGTGTGCATGTAGAGAGAAAGTATTGTTGTAAAATGTAAACAATTTATGAAGGGTTTATCAATATTCATTGTACTATTCTTTCAGGTTTTCATATATACAGTGAAATTTGAAAAATTTCAAATATACAATGTTGGGAACAAAAAGGATGGGACTGGATGAAACAAGATTGGCCCATTGTTGAAAATTATTAAAGCTGGAGATGGGTACCATGGGAGTTAATTATGCTCTTTCCTGGATTACATCTGTTTGAAAATTGCCTTAATAAAGTTCTTTTAAGAAATAGTAAAATGTGGGGACTTCCCTGTTGGCCCAGTGGGTAAGATTCCGCACTCCCAATGCAGGGGGCCAGGGTTCAATCCCTAGCCCGGGAACTAGATCCCACATGCCGCAACTAAGAGCCCGCATGCCGCAACGAAAATCCTGGTGCTGCAACTAAGACCCGGCACAGCCAAAATAAATAAAAAAAAGAAATAGTAAAATAAAGGTCATTCGATGGAAATGTCATTTACCTCTCCACTTGTTTGTCACTGTATCCCAGTCATGGAAGAGTTCCTAGCATCTGGTAAACCACACACATTTGTTAACATTAGTCATCATAAAAGGAAGGTATGTCCACATCTGATCCTTTGCTATTCACCTGCATATGTGGACTAATTTCATCAAGCACACAGTGTGAATTCAATAGAGAAGTTATGACATAATAAAGCTTCTAACTGGAGCTAACAACTATTAGCTCTTAAAGAATGTTTCTGTAGACTCACAGATGTAGAGAACAAACTAGTGGTTACCACTGGGGAGAGGGAAGTGGGGAGGAACAAGATAGGGGTAGGGGATGAAGAAGTACAATCTACTACGTTAAAATAAATAAGCTACAAGGATATATTGTACACCACAGAGAATATAGCCAATATTTTATAATAACTATAAATGGAGTATAACCTTTAAAACTTGTGAATCCCTGTGTTGTACACCTAAAACTTATATAATATAAACAACTATACCTCAATAAATTTTTTTTAGTTTATTTTTTTATTTATTTTTGGCTGTGTGGGGTCTTCGTCGCCGTGGGCGGGCTTTCTCTAGTTGCAGTGAGCGGGTCTACTCTTCATTGCGGTGCGCGGGCTTCTCATTGTGGTGGCTTCTCTTGTTTCAGAGCGTGGGCTCTAGGCACGCTGGCTTCAGTAGTGGTGGCAAGAGGGCTCATTAGTTATGGCTCATGGGCTCTAGAGCGCGGGCTCAGGGGTTGTGGCGCACAGACTTAGTTGCTACGCAGCATGTGGGATCCTCCCAGACCAGGGCTCAAACCCATGTCCCCTGCACTGGCAGGCAGACTCTTAACCCACTGTGCCACTAGGGAAGTACCTATATCTCAATAAATTTTTTAAAAGAATGTTTCTGTAATTTAATCTTGCCCTTCCTTGGTAATCACTCATTTTTATTTCCTTTTTTATCTTGTCCTTGCAGGTACCAGCGTGCTACTGCAACGAAAGGAACGAATGCTTGGGAGGAGTGACATTTGCTTGCTGATTGCAGATAGTAAAGGCTTCAGTTGCCCTGAAAAGCAGGTCCTTAAACTCACAGTCTGCAAGTGTGTGGCAGGCGGTAGCTGTGTAGAAATGCAGTATGACTCCTACACTGGCCTCGGACCTGCAGCAATCGCGCTTATAATGTTTGCCCTTCTGCTCTTGCTACGTAAGTCTTTTATTTTATTTTATTTTATTTTTCATAAGTATTTTAAAAGCTACACTTTAGCTCTTTTAGTAATGTTAGTATTTTCAAAGCTACACCTTAGCTCTTTTAGTAATGTTAGTGCCTTTTTAGGGTTTTTTTTTTTTTTAGTATTTTGTTACTACGGTAGTTCATTGATTTCTTTTGTTTTTCTATAATCATGCTAGAATGCTATTGAGGGTGAGTAGGGAAGCAAGGATTGATCAGTGATAAATTCACCAAAAGTTATTGAAGTGCTCTTCAGAATTTTGTTTTATAAGAATGTATCATCTCCTGATTTAAATAACCGAGGTTATTGTACACCCTTTTAACCTAAACCTTTTTGGTGTCTCCATTTTGATAAGCTCTGCATGAGGGAGGGATGTCATCTGTTCTTCCATACCCAGTGCCGCGAACAGCACCTTGTGCATAGAAAGCTGTCAGAAAAGATTTGTTGCATGCATTGAGATTATGGTTACAAGGTTATTTTACAAACTCATCTTTTTCCCATCGATCCTTGCTTTTCACCTTCATCTTGTCAGAGCTCCACCTCCCCAGACCCTCTGCTCGGCTTGCCCCTTCACCTGCACCAACAGGAGCCAGACCCTCTGAGCACTTGTATGTTTCCCAACAGTGACAACCAGCCATCCCCTCCCTGCACGCCCTCCAACGACCTTGGGTTTCCTTTCACTGAAGAACAGAAGACTGCAGCCTGGGGTCGTGTGGCACCAGTCCACTTGACCCCTGCTCAGGGGCAGAGAAACGCCTCCAGGGCAGCCTCAGTTATTACAGTGTCAGAAGACGAGCTTGTCAAAGCCATTAGTAGATGTTCAATTGAATGCACAGCACTCAACAATTTATAGTGCACTTTTTTTATACCATCATCTCCATTTAATGGGTAAAAATACAGACATGATGGTAAATGACTTGTCTCAGCTTACCAAGTTTATAGGTAGGTAGGACTACATCTTTTACCTGGAGATTCCTTGCATTGCCTTCTCATCTCAGATTTCCCAGCACCTAACATGGTGCCTCGCACATGGCAGACACTTGATAAATATTTGTTGAATTACCCCTGGCTGATTTCAGTCTTTTCATTACGCATAGTAACTGTAGTGACTATTACATAATAAGGAGCCTAGGGAGTAGTCAGCTCTTCCTTGGAAGCTGCCACATGGGAGCGTCAATAAAAGCTAATTTGGGGTGGGCTGCTTGCAGATGTGGTTAATTCTTTACTCTGTTGATCAAGGGGCCAGCATTGGCCTTTACTTCATCCTGGAGGTAGAATAAAATTGAAGGAGGGAGCTCTGAAATTTTATTAACTTCTAGATGAAATGTTATATATATTCTAAGGGTTTTTAATGTGGAATCATTTTAGAAAATAGTACTTAGGTAATTCAAAGGTTAACTGGAACCTCAGTGAGTCATGCCTTCTGCCAAATTCTACTCTAGGGTAAAGTGGTGAAGTATTATAGAAGTTCTAATGTTCTAGAATATTTGAATATATTAAAGCTTTTCTACCCTTAGGGACTTCTGATTTCTTTTTTAACACATATATATATATTAGATGGTGAATTTTCTCATATTAAAAATTAAAGTGGTTTAAAAAAAAAAACAAAAATTTCAGCCTTTAAGTTGGTTTTGATGATTTGGATAGTATCAAATCCAGTCTCGGTGTTCCACTTGTTGACCACAGTCTTGGTGATGGCCAAGAACTCTGAATCCGTAAGACTCCCTCATCCTGCCTTTAGGCTTTGGTATAACTCATCCGAAACAGGCTTGGTGACGTTAGATCAGGGGAAGAAAAGAAAAACAGAAAAATAGGGCTGTAAATAAGTGAAGACTGAACTCAGGAAGTGATACGCAAATTCCAAAATTATTCAACATAAATTTGAAAATCTGTACTCAATTTTGTTTCTGTCCAGTTGTACCGCTTCTACTACTGAGGTGCCATTATGGGAAGGGCACCAAAGGCTTTACCCCCATCCCTGGTACCATAGAGATGCTGCATCCTTGGAACAACGAAGGGGCACCACCTGAAGACAAGGTCAGATAATCAGATGTCAACAGAACATGTCTTCTTTTCTGCTTTAAAGGGGCCTTGGGAAGTGTTTCTAACACCTTAGGTCATGAGAGAGTAAAGTGGTTACTACAGATTTCATTCACATGCCTTCATTAAACACAGGGCTCGAATAACAACTTACTTTGTATTTGTTGCCAGGACAGAGCTGAGGTGGTTTTGCTCTACCCTGACAGGTCCTAAGTTACAGAGAATGTAGAAGCAGCATCAGGCAGTGACACCGAGAATGTAGAACAAAGGTTAAAGAGAGGAAGAGTGTGTAAGGATTTAGGTAGAAATGTTTGTCCCGGTATTAAATGGATGTCTTCCACAGCCAGGTGCTTCTCCATTTCCATTCCACACGATGCATAGGGCCGGCAGAGGGGCACCCACAACCCCCATGACAGTTGTAAAATGTTGCAAAATCCCCTCCCCTACCTACTTAATAGCCATCTCCCATCATCTCTCTATTGCTTCTTCACCCGGGGGTCTCTTCATCATCATCTGCCATAAGCATCCTGCCTAATAAGATATGATTTAGTATCAAGTGTCAGAGAACTCGGAATAACAGTGGCTTAAATATAAACATGGGCCGACTGGGACCAATATGATGATTCCTCCACGGCATGGCCCCAGGCTCCTCCTTTCTCCTGTTCCTCCATGGAGGAGTTCCACTCTCCTGCTGTCCCCACCCTCCAGACACCAGCTACCATCCCCACATTCCAGCCTGCAGATGGAAGAAAAATGAGGAACCACTTTTTAAGAACACATCCCAGAAGTTGCATACACCATTTCCACTTGAAATCCCATTAGCCGGAACTTAGTCTAGCAGCAACGGAGGCTGGGAAAGGTAGTCTTTATTCGGGGCAACCATGTGTCCAGAATATAAAACAAAATAAGTGTTCTAGAACCGTAAAAGAAAGCATCAAACTCTAGAGGAAAGTTGAAATGCCACTGGTGCCAGTAGAGTGAATGGGCTGAGACCATACTTTAAAGTTTTTTGTTTTCTCCTTGGGTTAAAATCAGCTAACAAAACCAGAAGGTAGAGTGGAGATCTTCAGAAGACTCAAAACAGAAGTCATTCAAGCAAAGTTTTCCTAATTTGCCTCTGCGGAAATATCTTATTCCCTGCATACGCTCGCTTAGCTCAGGCCCTTCTACCGACCGTACTGACCATCCGTGACTCGGCTGTATTTGCTCTCACAGGCAGCGCTGCCTCTTCTAGGGGCAGACCACAGAGACAGTGCAGCTGTAGGCAGTGGAACAGGAGCTGTGACAACCAAGGATGCTACCGTGAAAGGAAGCAGCTCCGCTTCCTTTATCAAAGGGCAGCATGAGATGTCCAAGGTGGACGGCCAATGGGAAGAACACAGGAGCCTCGTCTCAGGGGGTGCCACCCAGGTTACAGGGACGACAGGAGCCTTGATGACCACGGAAACCCTTAGGAACACGAGAGCCACGGGGGCTTCTAGAGAAGTGGCCGGAGCTCGAGCAGCTGCGGTGGCAGTGAACGAGGAATTCTTAAGAAGTTATTTCACTGAAGTAAGTGTTGGTTTTTATGTATTGGCGGGGAGCGGGGGGGCATTTCTATGTGAATGTGATGTTATTAGGGTAATCATTTTCTTGGATCTAAATGGGACATTGTTCCTTTCGTTAAGAGAATGCTTACAGGCAATGAGAAAGGAGAGGTGTGACCCACTGGGTCAGTCAGTCAGCTCAATTATGTGGTGACAGCAAATGACCCCACGATCTTGCTTCTCTCCAGGGCATATTTCCCACATTCATGCTTTTGCCCCTCCATGCAGCTCTGCTCTGCTCCATGTGGTCCGCATTCCAAGATGTGTGCTGAGAGAACAGCTTATGCCCAGGAAGCTGGCGTCCTTGGGGCGCAGGGAACAGAGCAATGCCAAACCTGGCAATGACCCCCAAAGCCACTGCCTTTTCCCACTCACGTTTCATTGGCCAAAGCGAGTCACATGACCAGGCTGATGCCGGTGGGTCAGAAAGTGCCGTCCCTCTACAGGAGCAGACTTGATAGGGGTGCGCCGGGTAGGGTGGGAGGGGAGAGACTATGTGACCTAAAAAACACAATCTGTTAGGTCCGTTTGTTTTCTTTTGAAGGCAAGTACTTGGTTCACTATTGAGGTGGTTCATAAAAAATTAGAAGGAAAGTTGCAGGAAAGATGATGGGATGCAGTCAGAAAGCTCATGCCTGGGATTAGAAATTAGAAGCTTCTCTTGAGAACAAGGTCATGCCTGGGAATGGGATGGGCAGAGTCAGATTGCTAGGGACCTGAAGGACCCTTGAGAGGAGTGAGGGGAGGGGCTTCCACAGAGGCCAGTTTATTTCTGTCCCCTCCCATCTGCATGGCTGCAAATTACCTGAGTTCTTTCCCACTTTCTGCTCCCTCCCATCCGCCCTTCTTTCATACCATCTGCTGGCCCCCAAGTAGCCGGGGAAATGGTAATTTGGTCAGTGTCAAGGAAGAGCACTTCTCATCCATTTCCTATCTCACTGCCAGGCTCCACTCTGGTGTCCTGTTTTATTTCAGTATCTTTTTCCCTCTCTGCTCTAATCCTGCGTGAACCAGTCTTGATTATGTATGTGTGCTCAGCTTTTAATTTGGAAATCATTTCAAACTCATCAGAAAATTTGCAAGAATAATAGAAAGTTTGAACTCCTATATACCCTTTACCCAGATTACCCAAATATTAACATTTTGCCACATTTGCTTTTTGCCTTTTCTCCCTCCCTCCCTCCGTCTCTCTGTCACAGCCTCTGTCTCTCACAGACACACCCACACACCCACACACGCACAGCACATCCTCTTACATTACCACAGTACAGAGATTGAACAGTGACACATTGCATATTTCAGTTTAGCCATTTATCCCAATAATGTCTTTTATAGCCACTGTTTTTCCCGTCTAGGGCTGTGCTTTCCATTTAGTTGTCATGACACTTCTGTCTCCTTTAACCTGAAACAGTGCCCTCTGCCTTTCTCATCTTTCATGATATTAATATTTTTTTAAGAATACAGGCCAGTCCTGTTGTAGGATGTCCTTCAATTTGTGTTTGTCTGGTGTTTCTTGTCTAACTACAAGACCGAGGTTAAACATTTTGAGCAGGAATCTAGAGTCTTGTTCTTAAAGGAAGTGCGTCACTCATCATATGCCTGTTTTTCTTTCCATTTTAGAAAGCTGCCTCTTATACCGAGGAAGATGACATGCACACAGCCAAAGATTGCCTTCTGGTTTACTCTCAGGAAGAAACTGACTCTCTCCAGGGTTCCATTGGCTGTTGCAGTTTTATTGAAGGAGAGCTAGATGACCGCTTCTTAGATGACTTAGGATTGAAATTCAAAACACTCGCTGAAGTTTGCTTGGGTCAAAAAATAGAGATGGATACAGAAATCGAGCAGAGGCCAAAACCTATGAGAGAAACAGATGTGAAGGCAGCTTCACATTCATTCTATGAGCAAACCAGGGTTAATTCCGAGAATACTTATCCCTCCGGTAGGAGCTTTCAAGTTCCAAAACCTTTGCATGAAGCAAACACAGAGAAAGTCACTCAGGAAATAGTCACTGAAAAATCTGTGTCTTCTAGGCAGGCTCAAAAGGTAGCTGCACCGCTTTCAGATCCATTGGCTTCTGGTAACGTGATAGTGACAGAAACTTCCTATGGCACGGGCTCCACGGTGCCACTGAGCACTGTGGTCCTGGACCCCAGACAGTCCGAAGGCCTGATGGTGACGGAGCGGGTCTATGCCCCGGCGTACCCTTTGGGAGAGCAGCAGTACGCTAGTGAGGGTAGCATCATGGTTACCGAGAGAGTCATCCAGCCTCACGGGGGCACACCTGGCCCCCTGGAGGGCACCCCACATCTGCCCGACGCACACTATGTTATGGTGCGGGAAAGGGAGCGATTCCTCACCCCCAGCTCCAGTGTGCAGCCCCCTCTGGCCGCGCACAGTATAGCCATAGGACAGAACGTGACAGTGATGGAAAGAGTGCTAACACCAGCTTCCACTCTGCAATCTAATTACCAGATTCCTGCCGAAACCTCTGTAATGGCCAAAAAGACTGTGGTTTCTGGAGCTGGAGTCCCGGGCCCTCTGCCAGACTCGGGCTTCGAGGAGTCTAGTCATTCTAATTATACAATAACCACATCTTCCACCAGGGTCTCCAAGTCTAGCACAGTCCAGCAGCCCTTATCCTAACCATACACTGCCCCAGAGTTTAGCTAGCAGTGACTCATTTCATGTTTTCAAAGGACCTGGCTTTTCATGAGCCTTACAGATGTAAGAAGCACATATACCTTGGGCTTCGAATTTTTCTCAGTCACTAATATGCAGAGAACCTCACTGTCTCAGCTTCTAGGAGTGCAATTCAGAAATGCCCCAGGACTTACTGAGGGGGCATAATGATGATGCTGTGACTTAGGTGCCTTTGAGTGACTTATGGCCAAACTATACTCACAAAGCAAGTTAAATAGAGAATAAATATGGTTTCTAAGAATTTTATCAAATTAACAAAGTGTCCAGTTCATGAGCCATCCGATAAAGCCCCCCATGAAACTGAGTGGGCCTCTTTGCCTACCATGTTAACATTTAACATTGCTGTTTTGTATTCCATACGTTCCTGCACCTAGCAGATTATCAACAACTTATTTATCCAAAGATACATGCACAGTTTGAGTGACCCGTTTTGCTTGTTTGATTTCCTTAAAACTAGAGGCCCTTCAATCCACGTAAAGTTAATTGAATTTTGGAACACTGACATGGTAAGAACACACATTGTGTGTTTCTGTGCATGTAACTGTGTGTGTGTGTGTGTGTGTGTGTGTGCGTGTGTTGTATGACCTCAAAAATGGCATTATACCTTCCCTTTGTCACTCAATAATCATGAAAATATTAAATACTTCAAATTCAGTAGAATAATTCAGGGCAAAATTCATAAATATAAAATCACTTTATTTTTTATAGGAAAATATACTATTAAAAAACTCAGGATACATTTTCTTCTAATTTAGTACATCTAAATTAACTATATACATGGTGGTAAGAACCCTTTTCACTGCTATAAATCCTCAGTGCCTACCATGGGTGCCAAATCAATATTTGTAGAACTAAACTGAATTTTAGAAGCTACTCTCTTTTATCTATACTTGCAAAAAATACTGAAAGACCCTATAATTTCTATAATTATGAGTTTGAAATTATGATTTATTCCATATCTCAAAGTCATTGACTAGCTGGTCATGGCTTACTACATGGAATATTAAATATTGTATAGCTGACCTGAATTTGTACATCTTGCCTTTCTTTCTGAAAAATGATTTGGGTGTTTTGGCCAAATAAATAGAGTATTTTTATTGCTCCCTGAAGAAATGATCCATTTCAGGTTTCAAAGTATAAGTGCATATCAGTAATCAATTATATAAATATCCTCCACAACAAAATAATTTCCATAAATTTTAAAGACTGTGATTTCATGAATTTTTAATATATTTACTAGGAAAATGAATCTCTAAAAATTCATTTTGTGGCACACTTTTACAAATGTGTTATGCAACAGGTTTATACATTTTTACTCCCACTGATGTGTATGAATAAAAAGCAAAAATTTTTAAACACCATAAGCCTGTGGACAAAATGAAGGTCACTGTTCCATGCTATAAATTTTTTATTCTCTACGTACTAATTGTTTTTGCTTTTTTTTTTCATTATAGACTTAGTAGTTATTTTTTGCCAAGTCTGCAACAAGAATATCACTACTGTGTGAAAATGTGAATGTGACCTATGTACTCCAAACAAAACTTGGTCTTAAATTTCCTCCTCAGACAGGCTTAAAAAACCTAACGTCCCTATATATAAAGTCACCACATTTTCTAAATGATTTTCTTTGTTCCTGAAAGTGATTTGTATTACTTTTTACATTTGTCCTATGGAAGAAACGTTGTATTTGTATGTGTATCATCAAAATATTTAAATAAAAAGGCGACCTTCTCTGCAGCCTTTTGCCCATATCTTCTTATTGCCCCCATCTTCTTACTGCCCATATCGTCTTTTTTTTTTCTTGTTAAATAAGGTCTATTTTTTTTAATTTTTTAATTTAATTTTATTTATTTTTTTATACAGCAGGTCCTTATTAGTCATCAATTTTATACACAT
>NC_041232.1:44455636-44456874 GCF_002837175.3 Physeter macrocephalus
CCACATCTTCTTTATCCATTCGTCTGTCGATGGGCATTTAGGTTGCTTCCGTGACCTGGCTATTGAAAATAGTGCTGCAATGAATATTGGGGTGCATGTGTCTTTTTGAATTATGGTTTTCTCTGGGTATATGCCCAGTATTGGGATTGCTGAGTCATATGATAATTCTATTTTTAGTTTTTAAAGGAACCTCCATACTGTTCTGCATAGTGGCTGTATCAATTTACATTCCCACCAACAGTGCAAGAGGGTTCCCTTTTCTCCACACCCTCTGAGGGTTGTCTTTTCATCTTGTTTATGGATTCCTTTTCTGTCATCAATTTTATACACATCAGTGTATATATGTCAATCCCAATCTCCCAGTTCATGCCAGCACCACCACCACCACCCCGCTGCTTTCCCCCCTTAGTGTCCATACGTTTATTCTCTACATCTGTGTCTCAATTTCTGCCCTCCTCTGAGGGTTGTCTTTTCATCTTGTTTATGGATTCCTTTTCTGTGCAAAAGCTTTTACGTTTCATTAGGTCCCATTTGTTTATTTTTGCTTTTATTTCCATTACTCTCAGAGGTGAATCAGAAAAGATCTTGCTGTGATTTATGTCAAAGAGTCTTCTGCCTATGTTTTCCTCTAAGAGTTTTACAGTGTCCGCTCTTACATTTAGGTCTCTAATCCATTTTGAGTTTATTTTTGTGTATGGTGTTAGGGAGTGTTCTAATTTCATTCTTTTACATGTAGCTGTCCAGTTTTCCCAGCACCACTTATTGAAGAGACTGTCTTTTCTCCATTGTATATCCTTGCCTCCTTTGTCATAGATTAGTTGACCATAGGTGCATGGGTTTATCTTTGGGCTTTCTATCTTGTTCCATTGATCTATATTTCAGTTTTTGTGCCAGTACCATATTGTCTGATTACTGTAGCTTTGTAGTATAGTCTGAAGTCAGGGAGTCTGATTCCTCCAGCTCCGTTTTTGTCCCTCAAGACTGCTTTGGCTATTTGGGGTCTTTTGTGTTTCCACACAAATTTTAAGATTTTTTGTTCTAGTTCTGTAAAAAATGCCATTGGTAATTTGGTAGGGATTCCATTGAATCTGTAGGTTGCTTTGGGTAGTATAGTAATTTTCACAATATTGATTCTTCTAATCCAAGAACATGGTATATCTCTCCATCTGTTTGTATCACCTTTAATTTCTTTCATCAGTGTCTTATAGTTTTCTGCATTCACGTCTTTTGTCTCCCTA
>NC_041232.1:44457267-44457879 GCF_002837175.3 Physeter macrocephalus
GAGTGGACATCCTTGTCTTGCTCCTGATCTTAGAGGAAATGCTTTCAGTTTTTCACCATTGAGAATGATGTTTGCTGTGGGTTTGTCGTATATGGCCTTTATTATGTTGAGGAAGGTTCCCTCTATGTCCACTTTCTGGAGAGTTTTTATCATAAATCGGTGTTGAATTTTGTCAAAAGTTTTTTCTGCATCTATTGAGATGATCATATGGTTTTTCTTCTTCGATTTTTTAATATGGTATATCACATTGATTGATTTGCGTATATTGAAGAATTATTGCATCCCTGGGATAAATCCCACTTGTCATGGTGTATGATTCTTTTAATGTGTTGTTGGATTCTGTTTGCTAGTATTTTGTTGAGGATTTTGGCATCTATATTCATCAGTGATATTGGTCTGTAGTTTTCTTTTTTTGTAGTATCTTTGTCTGGTTTTGGTATCAGGGTGATGGTGGCCTCAAAGAATGAGTTTGGGAGTGTTCCTTCCTGTGCAATTTTTTGGAAGAGTTTGAGAAGAATGAGTGGTAACTCTTCTCTAAATGTTTGATAGAATTCACCTGTGAAGCCATCTGGTCCTGGACTTTTGTTTGTTGGAAGATTTTTAATCACAGTT
>NC_041232.1:44458118-44458335 GCF_002837175.3 Physeter macrocephalus
GGTGTCTGTTGTAACTTCTTTTTCATTTCTAATTTTATTGATTTGAGTCCTCTCCCTCTTTTTCTTGATGAGTCTGACTAATGGTTTATCAATTTTGTTTATCTTCTCAGAGAACCAGCTATTAGTTTTATTTATCTTTGCTCTTGTCTTCTTTGTTTCTATTTCATTTATTTCTGATCTGATCTTTATGATTTCTTTCCTTCTGCTAACTTTGGGT
>NC_041232.1:44459241-44466906 GCF_002837175.3 Physeter macrocephalus
TTTTGTAGGTCCTTTTCTTCTCTTGTGTTTCCCACTTAGAGAAGTTCCTTCAGCATTTGCTGTAGAGCTGGTTTGGTGGTGCTGAATTCTCTTAGCTTTTGCTTGTCTGTAAAGCTTTTGTTTTCTGCATCAAAACTGAATGAAATCCTTGCTGGATAGAGTAATCTTACTTGTAGTTTCTTCCCTTTCATCGCTTAAAATATGTAATGCCACTCCCTTCTGGCTTGTAGAGTTTCTGCTGAGAAATCAGCTATTAACCTTCTGGGAGTTCCCTTCTATTTTATTTGTCATTTTTCCCTTGTTGCTTTTAATAATTTTCCTTTGTCTCTCATTTTTGTCAGTGTGATTACTAGGTGTCTCAGCCTTTTTCTCCTTGGGTTTATCCTGTTAGGACTCTCTGCGCCTCCTGGACTTGGGTGGCTATTTCCTTTCCCATGTTAGGGACGTTTTTGACTATAATCTCTTCAAATATTTTCTCGGGTCCTTTCTCTCTCTTCTCTTTCTGGGACCCCTATAATGCCAATGTTGTTGCATTTAGTGTTGTCCCAGAGGTCTCTTAGGCTGTCTTCATTTCTTTTCATTCTTTTTCCTTTATTCTATTCCACAGCAGTGAATTCCACCATTCTGTCTTCCGGATCACTTATCCGTTCTCCTGCCTCAGTTATTCTGCTATTGATTCCTTGTAGTGTAGTTTTCATTTCAGTTATTGTATTGTTTATCTCTGTTTGTTTGTTCTTTAATTCTTCTAGGTCTCTGTTAAACATTTCTTGCATCTTCTCGATCTTTGCCTCCAGTCTTTTTCTGAGGTCCTGGATCATCTTCACTATCATTATTCTGAATTCTTTTTCTGGAAGGTTGCCTATCTCCACTTCATTTCATTGTTTTTCTGGGGTTTTATCTTGTTCCTTCCTCTGGTACATAGCCCTCTGCCTTTTCATCTTGTCTATCTTTCTGTGAATGTCGTTTTTGTTCCACAGGCTGCAGGACTGTAGTTCTTCCTGCTTCTGCTGTCTGCCCTCTGGTGGATTGCCCATATCTTCCTATTGTCCCCATCTTCTTATTGCCCCCATCCTCTTATTGCCCTCGTCTTCTTATTGCCCCCATCTTCTTATTGCCCTCATATTCTTATTGCCCCCATCATAGTTTACAAAGAATATAGCTGGTCATCAGGGAGGAGACAGCACTCTGAAGGCAGGTGTTTATGGGACTTTGGCATCTTAATTCGAACTGCTTACATCCTGCTCAGCCGGCCTCCTTGCAAGAATATATTTCCCTTCCTAAGTAGGGTAGAAAACAGAAGGCCCATTTAAATTTGAGTTTCAAACCAATAATGAATAGTTTTTTAGTGTAAGTTATGTCTCATAGTAAAAAATTATCTACTATCTGAAATTCAGGTTTAACTGGGAGTTCTGTATGTCTATTTGCCCAGTCTAGTAACCTTGTTCTAAGGGACTGAGTTTTGCTGTCTGCCCAGAAATTAACATTGGAGGAAACTGTGGATTTGGCTGAAGAAGGCTTGCACATCTGACCCCAAGAGATGAAATCATTCAACCAGTGTGGAGAGGCTGTTACAGTTTCTTATTATAGTTTACAAGAGAAGAGATCAGAGTTTCTGCCTATACTATAGTGTCACATTAATAAGTAAGTATTTCACAACACGGGTGCATCAAGACATCCTAAAGCGTGAAGACTGTTCTGTGACCCCAGGGCTCCCACCCCAAGTGGCACATGGGAGCAACTCTTGATTGATTTCCTGAATCTCTACAGACATACTCCAGTCACCACTACATCGAAATTTATACAGTAAGATGTTGCTTATCAAGTATCATCTAGAAATGAGGTGTTTCACATAATAGCTGTCAGATAATTAAATCTTACTTCTTTAACATACAGAAATCTCTTGGTTTCACTATATTAGTGTAGTTCAAATCCTCTAGATCACTATTGATTTTTTTGTCTACTTTTTCCATTAATTTCTGAGAGAGGAAAGTTACAATCTCCAGTTGATTGTGGTTTTGTCTGTTTCTTCTTTAATCCTTCCTCTGTTTACTTCTTGTACCTTGAAAACTGTTATACCTGTGTTACTAGATACAAATACATTTAGAATTATTGTGTCTTTCCAAAGAAATGACTCATCATAGAATGTCTTTATCTCTGGTTATATTTTTTGTCTTGAAATCTGCTTTGCCTATCATTGTCACCACTCCAGCTTTCTTAGGCTTACAGTCTGCATGGTATATCTTTTTTGATCCTTTTATTCTCAACCTGTCTATGCCTTTATATTTCCAATGTGTGTTCCTTGTAATTATCGTATAGATAGGTCTTGCTTTCTTATGGAAGGTTTTAATTTACTTACAGCAGTTATTCACATGGATGAGTTCAAACCTACCATCTTGGTGTTTGTTTTTTCTTGGTCCCATCTGTTCTTTCATTTCTCTGCTCCTTATTTTCTGCCTTTCTTTGTGTGTTGTGTGTTCTAGAATTCCACTGTAGCTCTTCTACTGACCTTTTAACTATACCTCCTCATGTTTATTTTTTTAACTGGTTGCTCTTGTGGAAATCTAATTAAAAACAAAATCTCCTGCCAACCCAGAAAAACTCTCACAAAAGTAGAAGGGAAAGGAAACAGATTTATTATTGAATAAGCATTAAGCCAGAACGCGATGTGCATCACAGGCAACCCATAAAGAAATTGCAACGACAGAAGGAAATCTCTTTACCAGGCGCACAACTGATTACATACTCGTTCACAAGATAAACGATAACTAGTTCTCAAGCAAGACGTGCCAGAACCATTGTCATACATAGCTCATCTTAAATTCTCCTGGTAATTGAGGTGGCCATTGTGTTTGTTGATTGCCCTTATCCAAAGAAATAAAACTTTTAATATCTGTGACAGGTAGCTAGTTATGATTTGGAGCCAGGCACCCATGGAGAAGGAGAGATAGGGTTGCTTTCTTCCTTGATATTCAAAGAGATGGCTCCCAAGTCCTTGAGAGAGACATTCCTGCCTGTAAAGCTGGCAAAAGGCTTATTTAGTTTTTGAAAGATTGATATACCATCTGAAAGGGCAGAGAAAGAATGAACAATTACCAGTCTTCTAGAGTAAAGAGGGGTTGGGGGGGGGGTGGAGATTTCTTTCCCTTTTCGCATCAGGAAAAATTCCGTTTTTTCTTTTTTAAGATTTCTACTTGCCCTTAGATTCTAGGGCTACACTGTATGTGGCAAGTGGCTACCAACTGAACAGCACGAATATAGACCATTTCTATCATTGTGGAAAGGTTTTTGGCCACCATAGTTCTAGAAATTACAGTGTGCATCTTTAATTTATGTAGTCTGCCTTCAAATATTCCACTGCCTCACAATGTACATAAACCTTGAACTTACACGTTGTGGATCTTGCTATGTCACTAAGTCTCCGACCTTCTTCACACCCATACTGTCATCAAGAGGCCCTCAAACATGGCCTCCTGTCCCCCCACACCTTCCTTGATACACCCCATTGGCTGTAATGCATTATTGGCGTGAATATTCTGAAGCTCTATCAAGCCCATTTATGAGTGGAAATGAACTCAAGGTTCCACAGATTAGAGAAGCTCCACCAACCCATGAGCCAAATGGAGAAAATGAGATGAGGTATGTGTACCTCTAAAATCCACATATGCCTGGAGCTGTAGATTCCCCATGTGCCCCTTCATGTCGTGCTCCGCCCCTTCTCACCTGCTTTAACCCATGGATGCTTCACCAAGCATCCTTGCGCTCTGGCTTCTAGATGGGTTTGGCCAGTGGGAGGCATTGGCTGGAGATTGGTGAGAGAGAACAATAAGGTCAGGGCATTTCTTCCCCGTCTCCTCCTGCCGGCACCTGCCAGGCATAGCTCTCTACAAAGCAACTCCCCTTCTGAGTTCCAGGACCCACTCCCTCTCTCTGCACCTGAAGGCCTGTTGGTGATGACTGCCCCCTCCTCAAATGTTGCCAGACTCAGGACCCAGGACCGTCCCATGAAGTTTCCCCCCCACCTGCCTCACCTTTTGTATTTGATCCATTAAACTCTCCTCACTTCTGTCTGCTTCCTGGGGCGGCGGGGACGGCCGAGGCAGTGTGGGAGAGGACACTCACTGACTCAGGTATTCAGCTGCTAAACGATGATTCATTTTTAAAGTTGTAAGACCCGCCCCCCCTTTAAAAATCCTGTTATGTTAGTCTTCTCGGGCTGCTATGACACAGCACCTCAGACTGGGGGCTTAAACAACAGGCGTTTATTTTCTCACACATCTAAAGGCTAGAAGTCTAATATCAGGGTGTCAGCAGGGTTGGTTTCTTCTGAGGCCTCTTTCCTTGGCTGTAGACGGCCGTCTTCTCCCTGTATCTTCACATGGTCTTTCCTCTGTACGTGTCTATGTCCAAATTTCCTCCTTGCATAAGGACACTGGTCATATTGAATTAGGGTCCATCCTGATGACCTTGTTTTCACTTTACCTCTGTAAAGACCTTAGCTCCAAACACAGTCACATTCCGAGGTACTAGGGATTAGGATTTCAACAGTTGAATTTTGAGGGAACAGGACTCAGCCCGTAACACCTAGTAAACAAACAGACTTAGCTTGAAGAGCTGTACTATTTTTTCCCATGAAAGCCATGAGTTTCTTCATCCAACTATTTGGTTAATAATTAATACACATTGCTTGAAACAGTAATAAAATTTAAACCTGAGTTGAAAGTAGCCTGAACGGGGCTCCCCTGGTGGCGCACTGGTTGAGAGTCCAAAAAAAAAAAAAAAAAAAAGAAAGTAGCCTGAACGAAGACACTGCAGAGTATCTACTGAACCTTTAGAGAAAACCTCAAAAGCAATCAAAGCAAAGCACACCTGGTTGTACAGATGCCAAACCCGGGGACCTAAGATCGTTGACAGCACCAAATACCCCAGCTCAGCAGCATTGGACGCGGGCTTCATATAAGCTTTTCTGCTTCCTCAGAGGTTTCTGCAATCCATGCACCACAAATGACTCTTCAGCTAATTGAGGGGAAGCATAATGATCCTCTCCCGTGGAACTCATTCCAAGGATTTTTTTTTTTTTCTTACTTGCTTCTGAGGCTTCTCTACCTAGCTCAGGGGGCGTTTCCTGGTTTTCTTTTGTATTCTAAATTTAGGTCAGTACAAATTATTCTCCCCCTATCTTCCCTTCTAGTTTTAAAAAATGTTGATACAAAGACCTTAAAATAAGATATGTTGATCTTCTTCATCATGACTTCTGTTATAATATCTATGAGATAATTCACTTCAGTGTAAGGTGTGTGATAAACGTGTACAACTTAGTTCTAATTTATTTCCGAGGTGTGCTTAGTGTTTGAAGGATTCTAATCAGAAATTGACAATCCGGGGGTGGTTACTTAGCCCTTCAAATATCATTATCAAAATCCACATCGGAACTACATTCACCAGCCTATGATAAACCGTAATGGAAAAGAATATAAAAAAAGAATGTATACCTATCTATGACTCAATCACTTTGCTGTACAGCAGTAATTAACACAACACTGTGACTCAACTATACTTCAATTTTAAAATATATTTTAAAAAATCCACATCGGAAGATTTGCTAACTAGCATAAGGGATGGAAGTTTGTTAATTGGCGAAATGAGTGGTTTTGAGACTGGCGATTGTTGAGGCATTGGGTACACACCCCCCAACATGCAGATCCATGAATGAGGCATGAAAATATGGGGGTCCCAAGAGTCGGATGGCTCCACTGAAGCACTGGAGTCTCACCAGTCCTGTGTCCTCCACTCCCAGGAGATTCCTGCCATCTGGCCAACCATAATGCTGTCTCGTCCTGTCATCTGAACACGATTCCATCTACCTTTCATCAACTGCTAGTCAGAAGGGACTAGGGCAGAGTAGAAATGCCGTGTTACAAAATCAAGTTGTATGACTTTCTTGACCTGTCTGCTAATAAATATTTGTACATTTTGTAGACTTAGTTTAATGTTTGTTTTGTAATAAACCATTGGTACAGCCCCCTAACTATCTCTGACTAGCAGAAATTACCAATATTTTAAATCTTAAGAAGTTGTCATTTGCTAACCAGAATGTCCACTTAATTTATTTTCTTAGAAGATGTACTGCCTGGGTTCAACCCCTTCTTTCTGTCACTCCAATTTTCTCACTTTTAAAGTGTTATTTTACCAAAACGTTTTCTTATATTATGGGTAATTTGTTGGGGGAAAAAAAGGCAAAACGCAGATTAAAGAAGAAAAAGAAACTATTTTGTGTATATTAATCTTGTTTCTTATCCCCAACCTCACTAGGAATTGAGATCACTGAAGGCAGGAATCTGTCTTCTCATGATACCCTCAAACAGGACAATTGTGAATTTTGAAAATCCAACAAAATTTTCAAAGTAGATTTACTAAACCTACGCATGATCTATGATGTGTCTCATCTGTCCATCCTTCATTTAACTTGCAGCCTCTAACTTGCTGCGTCCCAAGCCCAAGTTTGTTCTCATTGTAAAGTCTTATCAATCAACTCTGAGAATATAAAGAGAACTAGGAAGGTTTTAGTGCAGAATGGGAATTATTTGCAATGACTCAACAGATGTGTTTATTTCAGAGTTCCTTTCTATATGCCGGTTGCTTAGATTGTCAAGACATTCTACTCACTGTATTAAAGACTTGTTTTATTGTTCTGTCCTTTTACTCAAGGCTGACATTGGGATGGAACCCAGATGTCCTACTTTCCCTCATCTACTGCTCACAGCTTCTTCCAGCAGAAAGTTTGGTTTCACCACGTTGTTGAGTTGGACCCTGCTGGAGTAATCTCGAGCTTTGTCATTCCCAACCCCTCTAAGGACCACGCATCGCCCCAGTTTTACACGGGCTCTTTATCAGAGGAAAAATACTGGGGTGAGGAGGGAGAAACAGCCCCTGGAGTACTACTATGAAAAAAATAAGAAAACGCACAAAATACAAACATCATAATTGCTTCTAAATATACTCTTGGTAGATGAAGCCCAAGCTGAGTTGGCTTAGCAGTGAATTATGTGTACGTTCACCTAGTAGTAATTCACATGATTCTCCATTTGGAGATCCTCTAGACCACAGAAATAGATGGAATAACAGAAGCACAATGACCTAAGCAAGTACATGCTCAAAAACCACTGCCACAGTACCATTGGAGTAAGTGAGTGTTATATGTATTGTGGCCACGAGATGGCACTATGCATTCAGCAAAGGAATCAAAGTCGATCAGTATCAAAACTACGAGGGAAAAAATTAAGCAATTTAATAAATTCATTAGCAATGCAAACTCACAAAGGCCAATACCTGCCTTTGCTAACTGTGCTCCTCCCAGATAAAGTGTGATCTGTTTCAGGATTACCTGGGAAACGAGGTCCAGATTATGGAAGTCTGATGAAACCTGTAGGCTCCTTTGGTGGCGAAATACGCAGTCTTTTTCGAAGATAAGTCAGGAGGCTTCGGTCCTTTTAAAAACGCTGCACTGGGTTTCCCTGGTGGCGCAGTGGTTGAGAGTCCGCCTGCCGATGCAGGGGACGCGGGTTCGTGCCCCGGTCCGGGAGGATCCCACATGCCGCGGAGCGGCTGGGCCCGTGAGCCATGGCTGCTGGGCCTGCGCGTCCGGAGCCTGTGCTCCGCAGCGGGAGA
>NC_041232.1:44467414-44473182 GCF_002837175.3 Physeter macrocephalus
ACACGCCCCGGGCCGCCGGCGCCCGGGAGCCATGGCTGCTGGGCCTGCGCGTCCGGAGCCTGTGCTCCGCAGCGGGAGAGGCCACAACAGTGAGAGGCCCACGTACTGGAAAAAAAAAAAAAAAAATGCCGCACTTTGGAGGATGGATTGGCCCATGGATTTACAAATAATGGACTCAGCTCGGTGTGGGCTAATTTTAAGAAGAGATGACTTTTTCTGCAAAACGAGATTTAATTAAACCAACATTTGTTGTCTTCTCACTGTGGGCAGAGCACTGTTTAGTGCCTTAAAGTTTATTCAAAGGTGAGTAAGACCCAGCCTTTGCCCTTCAGGGGCCCACACAGTAGTGCAGGTGGTAGTCACAAACACCTTATTCCTAAAACCGAGACGGCTTGTAATAAACAAGACATCAAAGATAGAAAACGCCGAGGCTGCTGGGCGAGATAAATTCCCCTTTGAAGTTGTGGAGATGGGAATACCTAAGGAGACTTCTTAGAGAGCAGGGCTTTTCTTGAAAAGTGAAGATTAAGTAAACAGGGATCAGCTGGATCAGAGGCTCACCTCACAGGGCTGCTGGTAGCTAGCGTTTGGGAAATGACATGCAGAGGACGCAGCAGAAGGTATGGGTGGAGGGATACGTACAGATCGAAGGTGAAGGCCGTGGGACCAGACTCTATGCAACCGAGAGTCACGTGACATTTCTGAGCGGGACAATCTTATGATCAGGGTTTAGAAAGAGCCCCCAGGTTGTAGTGGGGGATGGTCTGCGGGTGGGAAATACTAAAGCGAGAGGGCGGGGAGTTAAAAATAACTCCAGCCCATGGGAACCTTAAACAGTAACCTTTTCATCTCTGATGTTCATTGATTTTTCCATGTATTCCGGTGCCTCTTTCCTTGGGGTAAAGTAAATTTTAAATATTATGTCAACAAGGTCACTGAACCAACAGAGAGGCCGGATGTAATTATAGAAAAAATGTTTTCCTAAACAAAATCGGGAGATTGCACTTAACAAAAGATTTTCTTTCCTGATTTGTGAATATATTCATATACAAAGTCTTACAAAGTTAAGCAATCAAAATAACACTGAGTTATTTACTTAATGAATCCGTTAACATTTAAAAATAATGAAAGTACTTGCAGTTAGACTATTCCAGAAAATCATTGACCTGTGTTTGTCCCCATGACAGTTTGGGTTTACTTTGGTCTCCCTTATGAAACTGTAAGCTTCCTGAGCCAAGTACTTTGTCTCTGTTTATTCTTGTATCCTTAGTACATAACACACTGCTTTATAGATTACAGGTACTCAATTATTTTTTGTTGTTGTTGCATTGACCTTAAATTAAACTGAGTACTATTGAAATTAATTGAATGGCATTCCTTGCCTCACCAGGTATTTAGCCAACATTCTATTGGGAAACTTCAAACATGCAGCGAATTTGAAAGAATTTTCAGAGAATACCCGTATTCCCATCACCAAATTCCACCATTAATATTTTACTAATTCTTTCTTTATCACATATCTATCTACCTACCCATTTCTCTATCCATCCATCAATCCATCTTATTTTTTAATCAATTTCAAAGTTAATTATAGCCATAAGTACACTTCCCCCTAAATTTGTCAGCATGCATATCTTTAACTAGAGTTCAAGATTTGTTTACATTTTTTTCCGAGTTAAAATTACAGACAATGTAATGTACCAATTTTAAGTGTGCATTTGCTAAGTTTTGACAAATGCTTACACCTGTGCGACTCAAACCCCTTTCAAGATGTAGAAATTATCACAACAAAAATACTAATGCCTCTTCCTACTGAGGCCCCACTCCCAACCCCAGAGGCAACAACTTTTTTCATTACTTTTTTAATTTTTTTAGTTTTGCCTCTTTATAACTTCATGTAAATTGGAGTCGTATATTATGTACTTTGGGGGATAAGTCTTTTTTCATTCAGAATAATGTTTTTGAGATTCACCTGTGTTGTGTGTATCAGTAATACATTTCTTTTTGTCGGCAGTAGTAGTCTATCATATAATCATGTCAAAGTTGGTTATCCATTCTCATTTTGATGGACATCTGGGCTGTCTTCCAATTTTGTGTTAGGAATAAAGTTACTATGAACATTCTTGTTCAGGTGTTTGCAGCCATACGTTTTCCTTTCTCTCGGGCAAACAACTAGGATTGCAATTGCCAGTCACGGGGTAAATGTTTAGATATTTTCAGGAGCTCCTTCTTACAAAATGCTTGGCAATTCTCCCCCCTGCTTGGACAACCTAAGAGAAACCTTGAGTAAGAGCACCCATACAAGCTCACTGAATGCTATACACCTCACTCAAAACTCCAGAACATCAGAGGGGTCTTTCCACTCCATGTGATACACACCAGCTATAGACCAAATGTTTGTGTCCCCCCAAAATTCAAACTAACTCCCAATGTAATGGTTTTAGGAGGTGGGGGCTTTGGGAGGTGATTAGGTCATGAGGACGAAGCCCTCATGAATGGGATTAGTGCCCTTGAGACCCCAGAGAGCTCCCTCAACCCTTCCACCCTGTGAAGACTCAGTCTGTGAACCAGGAAGGGGGCTCTCACCAGACACTGAATATGCTGGCACCTTGATCTTGGACTTCCAAGCCTCCAGTTCTGTGAGAAATTAATTTGTTCTTATAATTTGTTTATAAGCCTCCCAGTCTATGGTGTTCTGTTATAGCAGCTCAAATAGACTGTCAATACACACACACACACACACACACACACACACACACACACACACACACACAGAACTGAAAGCTGATTAGATGACAGAGGGATGCTTAGCCCAAGAAGCCATCTATAGGGTGTCTAGAAACCAAAAAGATAAGACTGATTCAAAGGTCTGCTCACAAAGCGATGATGGTGAGTAACTGGTCCAGTTAATTCCTTTCTCTGCGAATTTGAAATGGAGACACTGGAAAGAAGCATTTAGTTAAAAGTGGACACAGAAGGAAAAAGAGACAAACAAAGCAAGCACTCTTCCAATTTCTTTGAAAGCAGCGAAATCGGTGGTTAAAGAGATAAATGGGGATTCTTGCTTTTCTATGATATGAGCTTTTTCATCCAGGAGTTTCCCTTGCAAATGAAGAGGAATAATCTAGAGAATTCTCAGAAAGGGTAGTATTGATATAATCCACCTCATTATTGCTAAAGCAGGATTTAAATTCTTAAAAATTAGAAAAACTGGCTTAGGGATCCACCTACCTTAGCCACAGACAATAGCTCGGTTGAAAAGGAAATAAAGGCAATGGTCAAGAGGAATATTCTCTCTCTCTCTCACTTCTGTCTCTCTGTCTCTGTCTCTCTTTTTTTCTTTCTCTTTCTCTCTCTCTCTCTCTCTCTCTCTCTCTCTTTCTCTCTCTCTCTCTCTGTCTCCAGTAATGTTTGGTCATAAGTACAAATCAGGGGGTTAGAAAAAAGCAGCAGAGAAATATAAATGAAGTAAAAGGAACGCAGAGGGAAACAACGTCTCCAGGTCTTTCCCCCTCCAGCTCTGACACCCTTGTAATGGGGATGAGTAACCTCTGCTACCAGGAGCTTCCTGTGACACTGCCAGTGACCCATCAAAAGATAATCGGATTCAGCAGCTAAGTTTCTGAGATTTCACCTCAGGAGATAATCTTACAATGAGGCCCAGATGTGTGTAGAAGGATGTTCATCACAGTGTTGTTTATCATGCAAACATTATAAATTAAAAGTCAGCTCTGTGCAGTGCCACCTGTAGATTAATGAGATGCTTTAAAGTTACAAAATGGTGATATTTCTAAATTACTTTCAGTAATTGCAAGAATACAAGGGAACATGGAATCAGTATTTCCACGGCTCCATCCAAACTTCGTGACGGTGTGTGTCAGCTACAGCTGGCTTAATGGCCCACTTTTCAGATGAGCAAACCAGAGGGTGTGGCCCCGTGTACAGGCTGCTGGGCCAAGCTTTCACATGCGGTGACCTTCGCCCCTGGGTGGTCCTCAACTCTGATCAAAACTTGTAACTGCAGTCAGTCTTTAAGAGAAGAAAATAAATGTGCATTTCACTTTGGAATAATAGTACTCTGAAGCCACAGAGAGACACTGATACATGACAATGGCGGTGGTAGTAATAACAGTATCCAGTATTTACTGGGTACTTTCTTTGGGCAGACACGATGTTAATTAAGCATTTCTCATACTAATAATCTATTTTTATCCTCTCAACAATCCTAGAGATACATCCTATTTTTTCTCCCATTTTATGGATGAGTAACCTGATGGTTAGTGCAGTTACCCAATATGTAAAGCTAGATGATCCGTCTCATGCCTTCTGCATCATCAGAGGTTTAGCCCAAGCTAAAGAAATGATGACAGGAAGAAGAGAAAGTCCAGTGTAAGGGGCACTTCAGGACTGCAGAAATCTGTTTATTGCACCTTCCCATCTTTGGGTTTTTTGGGACAGAGAGGGGCTCTTTAAAAACAATTCAAGAGCCAAAGACGCAGGAAAGGGTTTTTTTCCTCAAATACTCTATTTTTCATCATTACAAACAAAAGCACAAGGCAGAAATTTGTTGTGCACACATGCACCTGTGATCTATGAGGGTTAATCCTCTTTAGCTATCACTTAGCAACAGGGTAACAAATGGAGGTTGGCATCCCCGGGCTGATCAGCATTTTTTTTTTCAGTCAAAAGATCAGAGTTATTACAAAATACAGCCAACAACCCTGAGGCTTACAGGGGTTTTAAAGGTCAGGCAAAATTGTTGTCGGTTTGCTTTGAGTTTTTTTCCTTCACTGCAAAATAAGTCTTCTTTGTTTGTTTGGCTTATAAAATGCATATAGTCTTTGAAAGAGACCAGAGTCTGGGCTGTGGGGAGGGTCCCCAGCTCGCTTAGTCTCTGAACCCCTGGGAGGTCTTGGGCCCATTACTCAGCCTCTGCAACGTCTCAGCTTTCTACACCCACAGAAATCCCCACCAGCCCATGATAGTTAAGATCAGGGGTGAAATGCTCTGAAGCCTCCAAAAAAATTGTCAAGACTAGATTTCAGCAGTGAGGAAAACGGCAATGATTTGCAATAAGTGAGGAAACCACATGCACAGTCTCAGGGCTGAAATGAGCTTGGAAGGTCAGCTAGACCTAGCCTCCCATTCAGAGGCACCTCCTGACCAATGAAAGTAGGAAAGTGGGGTGTGGATGGGCTCCATTGTTCTTTGTTATCCACTCCCATTCACAGCTTCTGTGTCAGGAAGTTCTTCCCTAAGTCTCACTGGAATCCCTCATGGAACTGTTTCAAGCTAATCCCTTCTTATACTCTTTATAATGGAAGCATCTATTTTTCTTATGATTTTCCTTAGTCTTTTATTAATTTGACAGGCATCATGAATTCACATGGACCTTTCTCTTCTCCAGGTTCAATTTTTCAATCATTCATTAGAAAGACACTTACCGGGCCTGGCACTAGACTAAGTCCTGGACATACAAAGATCCTTACAACATGGTCCTCGCTGGCGAGGAGCTTATGGTCTCCTGCGGTGACGCAGATACTTAATGAAATAATGGCAGCAGACTATGCTGTGTGAACTTCGGGAGTGTTCTGTTTTTGAAACTTTGCATTTTGAGGAGCGACCATTCAAAACCACCTTAATTTTTCCATGTCAAAGTTTCAGCTCTGGGTTTCCCTGGTGGCGCAGTGGTTGAGCGTCCGCCTGCCGATGCAGGGGACTCGGGTTCGTGCCCCGGTCCGGGAAGATCCCACATGCCGCGGAGCGGC
>NC_041232.1:44473570-44480889 GCF_002837175.3 Physeter macrocephalus
AGCGGCTGGGCCCGTGAGCCATGGCCGCTGAGCCTGCGCGTCCGGAGCCTGTGCTCCGCAACGGGAGAGGCCACAGCAGTGAGAGGCCCGCGTACAGTTAAAAAAAAAAGAAAGAAAGAAAGAATCTACCTCGACCTTAGACCCAGGATTTAAACTCAGGAGGTTGACTTACAAAGTCCACGATTATTCCACTCTCCTGAGCTTCTTTCTGCTCTCCCCCCAAATCCTGGGGCTTCCTGGCTGCTCTCCTTGAAGCGTCTCCCCAACATGAGCACGAGGTAAGTTTCCGGTGCCCTCCGTTTCAGGGTCATTTCAGTGCATCCCCAACTCCTGGGGAATGTCCTCGAGTCTGAGCTCCAGGAACCTACCTCAGAAACCTCCATCTCGAGTCCCCGCCCTCCCAGGCATGTCTCCATTCCCACTGCACCGACTCTTCAACATTCTCTGGAGACTGGAAACGTCCTCCCTGCTAGTGGATTCTCCCCAAACTTCTAGACACTCCCTAAATGGTTCTGATAGTGTCCTGATTCCCACACAGCCTGGGCGTAGAATTCAGGAAACCAGGGGTGTCCAAATGGGGCAATGTGGACATGCTAAGAGCATGGGTGAGCCAGTGGAGAGCTGGGGCCAGGAGACAAGGACAGAGAGGCCAGGCAAATGTCAGGGGCCTTGGGGGACTTCCCTGGCGGTCCGGCGGTTAAGACTCCACGCTTCCAATGCAGGGGGGCGTGGGTTCGATCCCTGGGTGGGGAACTAGCATCCCACAGGCCGCATGTTGCAGCCAAAAAAAAAAAACCACGATGTCAGGGGCCTTGGAATCCAGCAGAAGATCCCAGCACATTGGCCCAAAGGACCATATGGAATCAGCCACACCTCAAGGGAGAGAAGTACAGGGCCTCCAGAGACAGCCTGGCTATAGCACCATGGAGATCAACATGCCGGGAGAGGGCCGTCCCACCAGGAGTATGGGCGTTTACCCTTGCACCCGGGGACAGGGCACCCAGGAAAAAGAGGAGGGAGGGAGATGCAAAACAGTTTAAGTTAACCCAGAAAATGAGTGTTTTAAACTCTAAGAGACAGGATTTTCTTAATTTGGCAAGTTTAAGTAGCATCCCACATCCCCTTATCCTGGGGAGAGATGGGGGCACCAAACATGGCTTAGAGAAAAATAAATGAAGGCCAGCTTTGTGCACGTTTGAGTAGCATGTGTCTCATCCAGGCTGCGTTATGAGAGGAGAGCTGCCATGGGTGCTGTGGGATAAGATTTAGTCTAGGGAGTGGACCTGACCCTACTGTGGGAGGAGCTCGGAAAGCAAGAAACTGGAAGGAAAAGTGAGACAATCAGAGAAAACGCCCTGTCCAGGCCTCGTGAAGCGCTGGCTGGGTGGGCTGACCAGAGCTGGCCAAGTGCTGGTTCAGTCACTGAGGAGAACGGCAGTAGGGTTGCTTGTGTGGTGAGGAGGGGCACTGCAGATCCCCAGCCACGGGGCTGGTGCTAGATTGTCGTTCAGCTGCGACAACAATCAGGAAAAAGAGCTGCACACCGGAGGGATGCAGCAAGGACGGGCTGAAGCCACTGGACACCACCCATCCGGCTGCCACCATATCAGCCTGCAAAGAGCCTCAGAGCAAACCAGCCGCTACTCCCCGGCTGCCTCTCAGATCTCATGCAGGTGTCCCTGTTGGCCAACTCTCACTCAGACCGTAGAGGGAAGGGGACGCTGGAACACACAGGGGATTCTGTCCCTCAAGCAAAAATGCGGCCATTGAACAATCCAGTACACTGTGTCTACATTTCCATCCTGCTACGGAATAGCTTGAAGCTTATTAGACACATGCACACAGAGCAGCGTCAAATGCAATCGGTGGAATTCAGAGACAGCCAGGACAAAAGCTGACACTGAGGGCGGATCTGATGCTAAAAATCATGCTGTAGATGGAATATCTGTCACGTGGTAGCTGGCGTGTGACAGGTTCTCTGACGAGCAATATGGTTCATGACCCACACGTGTTCCATTCCTGATACCAACACTTCCGCAAAAACCTTCACTCTTCCTTAGCAGAGAGTTCTCGACCTGGTCCTGCTGTCTCCAATTACTCCACAAACAGCAGCAGGATATGGGAAACAAGAGGATAGGGAATACCGGCTTCCTGTTTGGCTCACATTTAAGCTTCTCAAGAATAGTTTGGGTGCATCTATAACTCCTCTCTCAACCAGGATGGAGCACAATCAAATGGGTTGGCGGAGATGTGAATTAGCAATGTGGTTGAACTCTGTATCTTCTGAACGAGACCTAAAAGACCCCAGGGCGTGAAAACGCTGCAGCCGGCACTGTCTGCAGAATTACAATTGCCACTCCTTGGACCGTCTTCTTTCCTGGCTGATAAAAGCCGAAAATGCCAGACACCAGCTTTACTGCCCTGCCTTATGGACAGGTCCTGAGCTTGTGGCTCCGTCCTGGCCAACAGGCTCAGAGGGAAAGTCATGGGAAGGCTTTTCCTCCCAATCAGCAGAAATGCCCTTCTTCTGCTCAGGTTTCTGTTGTCTGAAGACACGATGGGGACAGCCAGTGGGTGGGTGACAGCCCTCAGGGAAAGCCAAGCAAGTGGCAGAGAAGCTGGGCCCAGAGCGGTGTTGAGACAACCTGCGTTCACCTACGTCTGACCCCTTGTAGGTGAGCAGAGAAGCATGCGTGTTCCGGCCACCCTTGCTCAGGTGTCCCATTCCACACAGACTCACCCCCAAGCTTGATACCGTCTTAACATTCCCAGTTTTGCAAGGAATCCACTGCCCTTCACAGGCTGAACTAGGACATCCGAGCAAGCCTAGGAGGGGCCGCACACAAAGACCCCAGTGGCCTGCTCTGGGCCTCCAGGCTTTCCTCTCATGCTTCCGGTCAGATTCTGCTGACTCCTGGCTTTGCTGCTTTCTCTTGCCAAAGATTTGCTGGCCAGCTAGTCTTTTACATTGGTCATAGGCCTTAGGGGTGTTAACACATGTTGACCTTTGTTCTCCTTCTGAATATGACTTCCAGCTCTTGCTCAGAGCATCCTTGCACCCCAGGTAACCTCATGCCCTGGACCTGATACTTCCAGGCTGGGCCACCCCACACCCACTGAACCTGTCCCACTCCTCCACCCACAGGCAGCAAAAGGGTAAATGGAGACCATGGGGTTTGGTCCAGAGGATTGTGTGTGGGAAAGCCTCGTGGGATTTTTCTAGATTTACAATATACTTTCCCCTATGTGATTCCTTAGAGTTGAATGTATATCCACCAGAAAAGAAGGAACTTCGAAGATAGAGTACCAAGGTAGGTACTCTATCTTGGTAGAGTACCAAGAAGAAATCAATGCCCCGAGAGGAATAATATCAAATTCATTAGAGTCTTAGACATTCTTCTGTATCAACTCTAATCAAGTATTTGTTTGCATGGCGGTCTTCTGCAGTAATTATTGCAGCAATACTAATACCTATCAATGGATACTGCATCCAATAAATAATTCTTATCCTACTTCGTTCTAGAGGCTGTCATTATCAATATAATGTAATCAAATTTTCACTGTAGGCACAGATGAGAATTTCACTGCCACCTATTTCAAAGCTAAACACTAATTTCAGCCATTGTTTATAAATTATAAGTAAGGCATCGAATTGGCCTTGAGTTTGTGCATACATGTACTTCACAATACAAAGTAAACAGGATCTTGAGGCATGAATTTTGTTAGTCACCCTTCTTGGTTGAGGACCCCAGTCTTGGCTTCAGCTCTGACATTAAATACATTTGGACACTCACTATTCTGACGTCCTTATCTATGCAGAGAACAGGCTGAGGCCATCAAGCATTTTCCTGTCACCTGTATTGAACCTGTTCCTGACATAGGGTGGCAGCTTGGGCAGGTAGGTTTGCCAAGGGTTATATGCGGCTCTCGGCCCCAGGAATCAGTATCAGGCTGTTCCGAGTGCTGCCCCTTCACCTGGGCCCGCTTCCCACTGTCCACAACCCCATCCCCTCCCTCTACTCCACCTCTAATTGGGGTCCTTTATGTATTTATTTCCGAGTGTTAAGCTGTACCTGGACACCCAGGCTTATAAATGTGGACACATATATGAGTGCACTTTCACATGTGGTTTATTAGAATATGCATGTCCCCAGGGCTCTTTCATCAGTAACACTAGAAAGAGTCTGCCTCAGCGCTGTTTACAACAGCCAAGACACGGAAGCAACCTAAATGTCCATCGACAGAGGAATGGATAAAGAAGATGTGGTACATACATACAATGGAATATTACTCAGCCATGAAAAAGAATGAGATAATGCCATTTGCAGCAACAGGGATGGACCTAGAGATTATCCTACTAAGTGAAGTAAGTCAGACAGAGAAAGACAAATATCATATGATATCACTTATATGTGGAATCTTTTAAAAAATGATACAAATGAACTTATTTATGAAACAGAAACAGTCTCACAGATCTCGAAATCAAACTTACGGTTACCAAAGGAGAAACGTGGGGGGAAATGATAAATTAGGAGATTGGGATTAACATATACACACTACTATACATAAAATAGATTACTAATAAGGACCTACTGTAGAGCACAGGGAACGTACTCAATATTCTGTGATAACCTATATGGGAAAAGAATCTGAAAAAGAATGGATATATATATATATGTATAACTGATTCACTCTGCTGTACACCTGAAACTAACACAACATTGTAAGTCAACTAAACTCCAATAAAAATTTTAAAAAAGAAAAATAAAGGCATCTCTGATATGAAAAAACAGAGTCTACCTCATTTTATTATTCCCTCCTTTCACCTGAATCCCTTCCTTATTTCCAATGTTAACAACTAAAGAAAGGGGTATTTTAATTCCATCACCCAAAAAATTCATTCCCAATGACTGCAGGAACATATTTTTATTTTCATTTAAAGTTTTGACTAAGGTTACCAAAAAGAATGGAAAGTAATAGTAAAATGAAAAGACTAATGGCTTGAAACAAAACGTAGTGCCATCATCACTAGCATGGCTAGCCAGAGGATTTTCTACAGGGTTCTTTTTTACGGAAGCAAAGAAAGGTGAGAGGAAAAGAAATGGATGTGTAAAAATAGAAGCAAACAGAACATGAGAATTTTGCAAATCTCAGTCCACAAGTAAAAGGAAGGGATGAGGCTGAGTCAGCAGGGTGATTGGGAAACATGTGGCAGTCTCCACAGCCCCTTTGCCTAAATAGTAACAGGACAACATTAAAATTCGGGTATTTCCCCCTTGGTCTACGTGTGGTCTAATGGTTCTCACATCTGCTCTCCTAAACCTGAGTTATACTCCAGAGAGCATTAGCTGTTGAGAAACTGTTCTTTCCTGAGCCAACTTTAGAAGAAGGAACAATGGGATTGTAAGTCACGAAGAATCATGCCTGTGACCAAGGTGTCATGAATTGCCTGCAACATTCCAGAATCCTCTGTGTGAACCTTGTATTGGTTACGACTCCATGGTTGCTGATTGATTCTGAGAGTGATAAGTTCCCCTAAGTCTAATCGAATCTGGGGGCCCCCGGGGACATTGTGTGAACTTAGGGTGTGAGAGGTTCCCAGGCTTCAGAGTTCTGTTAGTTATGTGATATGGATTGTTCCCTTTAAATAAGAAAACATGTGAATGGGGAACCGAGGAATCCCTGTGTGTATTAGATGAAGTAAACCAGATTAAAATAAATAAGTGTAATTGGAGAAGTGGAGATTATTCTTAAAGCTCAGCCAATCATTCTAGCTGCCAATCAAAAACCATTTCTACCACACAAAAGCCTGCACACGGATGTGTATAGCAGCTTTACTCATAATTGCCAAAATGCGGAAGCAACCAAGATGTCCTCCAGTAGGTGAATGGATAAACGAACTGTGGTACATCCAGACAAAGGAACGTCATTCAGCCATAAAGCGAAATGAACTATCAAGTCATGAAAAGACATGGAGGAACTTTAAACACATATTACTAAGTGAAAGAAGCCAATCTGAAAGGCTATGTATCGTATGGTTCCCGCTATATGGCATTCGGGAGAAGGCAAAACTATGGAGACAGTTAAAAGATCAGGGGTTACGCAGGACTGGGGGAAAAGGGGTAAATAGAGCACAGAGGATTTTTAGGGCAGTGAAACTATTCTGTGTGACACTACAGTGGTGGATACATGTCGCTGCATTTGTCAAAACCATAGAATGTGCAACACAAAGAGTGACTCCTAATGTAAACAATTAGTTCATAATAACGTATCAGATTTTACCCATCAATTGTAACAAATGTGCCCCACTAATGCAAGATGTAATTAATAGGGGAAATTGTGGGGTGGGGAGTTTGAGGGGCGTGTGTGGGGTTCTCTGTACTCTGTACTCATTCTCTGTACTCATTTTTTTGTAAACCTAAAACTGCTCTAAAAATACTCTATTTTAAAAAAAAACATTTAAAAAACATTCTTAGGTGTTTCCCTATAGATAATTCTCTTGTGGATTGAGTTAAAAGCCTTTCTTGATCTCAGAGAACACGTCGTAACCTTGAGGTAGACTGTCCCATTCAGGGTGTTGGAAAGGCATCCTTGCTCAGGAAAAAGGTGGAGCCTATTTTAGTATCAGCTCTAGTTTCCTCACTAAAGATCTGTATGGCCTTGAGTGATCTGGTATAGGTCACCTGCCCAAATTTTTCTCCATTTCTCATCTATAAAATGTAGATTAAAAAAAGTAACTCTCTCACAAGGCTGTCATAAGGATTCGCTGCACATTGCCTAGCTCACCACAAGCCCTCCATAGATGCCTGCCGGATGTTACTCTATGCACACCCTGCCACACGCATCTCACTGAACCTCCATTGTTTAATCTGTAAAGTGGGAATTTGTCCTGTACTTCCTTCCAGGCCAGGAAGTCTAGGTTTCTACAATTAAGGTCTGGCTGAGGGAAGACAATACAGTGAAACTAGGTGTTACGAGAAGCCGTTCAAGAGGAAAAAAGGAAAACAACAGACATGTACTGAGAGCAGGTTCTTGGTTAAGCCAGTGCTCTCCATACCTAGTTTCCTTCCATCCTCCCCAAGCCCCCTCAATCCCCTCCACTCACCCAGAGGGTGGTAAAGGCAGGATTTGAAGACAGGTCTGTCTGACCCACAGCCCACGTTCTTTCCTCGACTCCATGCTACCCTTATGTAAATACTTCCCCACCTCATCTTCTACTTGGGACAGAAGGAGACATCAAAATGCTGGGAACGGCCTTCCCTGGTGGCGCAGTGGTTGCGCGTCCGCCTGCCGATGCAGGGGAACCGGGTTCGCGCCCC
>NC_041232.1:44481045-44563830 GCF_002837175.3 Physeter macrocephalus
GGCTGGGCCCGTGAGCCATGGCCGCTGAGCCTGCGCGTCCGGAGCCTGTGCTCCGCAACGGGAGGGGCCGCAGCAGAGGGAGGCCCGCATACCACAAAAAAAAAAAAAAAAAAAAAGAGAAAGAAAGAAAAAAAAAATGCTGGGAACAACTTAACAATACAGTGTGATTGCCTAAGGAGATTTTCTCTGCAAGAACAGAGCATAATGACTCCTGCTAACAAATGAGAGAAATCCCAGAGGGAAGTAGAGATATGAATATCTAAGAAGGTTCACAGCCACAATGTCACCCCGGCAAGACAGCACTGAATGAGAGTCTGTCCTTTTTTGAGAAGAGGAGTATGTTCTGAGTGCCTCTCGGCCCTGATTTCCTGTTGATCCAGCGGCTCCAGCCCTAGAGCTGAGGAAAGAGCGATGAGAAGACCAATTTTCCTGAGTTCTAACAGCGAGACATGTCTCCCTTGTGTAGACATCATTTCCCTCGTATTTACTGGCTTTCACTGGCCCAGTTTGGCCCCCGCAGCCTATGTAAACCCTGAAATTGCAACCCTTATGCATTCAAGTCCAGATTATCCTTCTTTTTAAAGGGAATCAACCATTGTTGAAATCCCCAGGTAATCCCCCAACCTCATTTGCACCATTGTTTTATACTGCTTTCCCAGAAAGCCCAAGCTCTAAATTGAAAGAACAAGCAAAGAGAGGTTGATGGCTTTGAATGTCAAGTCTAAGCCAAGAATCCAACCAAACATGGTACCAGGGCCCCAAGGAGTTCTCATATTCCCCAAGAGCTCCCGACTCTCAAGCCCATTCGTCTTCAGAAAGTCACAGACCTGTGCTTACAGCCCCAGAAGGAGCAAGGAGGCCAAGCTGGAGGAAGCAGGTGCAGCGCAGCCCCCTCCCATGAGTCCAGGTCAGAGCACAGGCTGGCTGCCTCCGAGGTTCGGATCTTAATCTCTGATTTAAAAGCATCCAGTGCAATAACTGGAGGGCAAAACCAGGAAATAACTAATAAGAAAGAGCCAGAGTGGTATCCAGAGCAATTATGCCCGAGGGTCCTAAACACTGAGCAGAGAGCCTAGGGACTTTGGGCCAGGATGGTCCCCCATGACCCTCTCCCCAGGATCCCACCTTAATCTGGCCCCCAGCTAAAGCCAGAAGCACATGGCGGCTGACTCAATATACCCTTGTGTGGAGAGTTACCTGCCCTGACTCTCTGCTAGAGGTAGCAGCCAGTCACAAAACAGACACTGAGCTAGCAGGATGGACAAGAGGTGGGTGTGAGAGAGGAGGGGAACGTGAGGAGGGAGAGGAAGGAAAGCTGGGACAGTCAAGATGGGGCCTAGATCGGCAAAGATTCATGGAAACGTCAAGATCGAAAGCCTGTCTTTCTTGTCTCTCCCCCCCGCCAAAAAAAAACTCCCCTCCACAGAATCTTTGTCACAGCCACAACCCCACAATGGCACCTGTCTTTCCCCCAAGCTTATGGGCAATTTCAGTCTGCACTGCCACCCAAGCCCTTGATTACATGATTTCAAGCGTATAAACCTGTTTCCTCTGTCTCCTAGCAAGAGGTTTCAGTTGCATGAGGACAAGATTATGCTTGAAACGTCCCTTGCAGCTAAGAGCTAGTACAGCAGGTAAAGACCCTCTCCGAAAGACGTGTGTTGACTCGCTAATTGCACTGGCTCCTGCCAGCACCTGTCCTAGATGAAGGCTTTGGCAGGAGGATGCTCGAGAGTTCCCCCTGCAGGACCATCTGCAGATTCAGGGGCCTCATAGATAATGACAATAGATAGGGCCTGCCAGCCCAACCATTAAAGGGGATTGACGTGATAGTTCATCCAGAATAGATGGCTATTTTTCAAACACACATGCACACGCACACGCACACGCGCGCGCACACACACGCACACACACACACACACACACACTTGATTTATAAAATACAAAGTCATTTCGAGGCACTGCTGACTTCTTATTAACTTTATGTCATAGGGTTTTTTTCCTAAATAGGTAGATATTAAAAGTTCAGGTCCAAGACATATTTTTACGTTAGAAAAAGAATTTCTACATCATATTAGAAGGGGTTGGAACGCCTGAGCCACACACCGAACCCTGAAGCCTCCCCCAGTTCAGTCAGGCAAAATGCTGCTCACCGGAGCCCAGGGTCCCGAGTCCCCATTTGTGATCTCAACCTGCTGCAGAGTTAGTGCCTCTGAATGAATATTTTTTGAACCTGCCAAAGAAGCACTTCTGAATGCACAGAAGCCCGAAGCTCAGGGAAAAATTTAAATGTTACTGATGCAACTGTCACCCTTGACCTGTTTGCAGGGAACTGCAATCATACACAATCTAGAAACGTGATTGAAACAGTTCTATTTTAGCTGACAATCAACAACAAGGTCCAGCTCCAACCCATCCCCCTCCCCAGTGCAGATTATTTAGAGCCCCATCCTGGAATTTCCTGGTGGTCCAGCGGTTAGGACTCCGTGCTTCCACTGCAGAGGGCACAGGTTCAATCCCTGTTTGGGGAACTAAGATCCCACATGCCGCTCGGCCAAAAAATTAAAAGTTTAAAAATTAAAAAAAAATTAAAAATTAAAAATTAAAAAAAAATAAAAAAGAACAGAGCCCCATCCTTGCATGGCCAGGAGGAGGGGACCACGAAGCTTCCTCATATTTCCCAGCAACCACCGAGGCAACAAAGCTTGTCCCACTCCTTGACCTAATTTACGACCTTGATTTTTGCAAACTATCTGGCGTGATATCCATGTCACATAGTGAATCCCACTGAAATAAATGGACATCACTCAAATGTCATGATTATTACTTACATTTCTACATGACTCATAATCCAAGAGGCAACTACTAAGTTAATAAATATCCAAATTCTGAGAGGACTTCCATATTTTATGATGTCAACATTTGCATTTGGGCAAAAAGGCAACAGGTCTTCAATTGAGGTATGATATAGTGATTCCTAGCCTAAAAGCTGGGAACTGGAAACGGACAGCCATGGACTTGCAACAAACAGAGCCAAAGTTTAAATTGCTTAAACAAAATCAAGGCAGGCCAGCCAACCCCAGACCCCATCCACCTCTACCGACTAGACCAGCATTTATGAATTACTATGTGCCAGTCACCATGCTGTGCTTCTTATCCATTATTGCATTCAACCCTCCCTAACAGGCAGATTATGCTATTCTTATCACTGTTTAGCAGGTAAAGACATTAAGCCTCAAGGGTAAGAAAACCCGGGTAAATCACCTAGAACGCAGCAAAGTTGGACTCAAACCAAGATTTTCTGACTCCAAAGTTCATGCATTGTCTACTATGCTACATTGCCTCTCAAATAAAATAGTATTTCTTTGCCGAGAAGCCCTCACATCCAGGGTGGGTGTGGGCAGATTTGGAGATGGCCCCAATATAAGAAAGTGGGGAGATGCTTAGAAGGCTTTAAAAAAGTGGTGGCACAAAAATTCAAACTGTCTCCTTCACACATGCCCCAGCCAGGTGTTTAAATCCATATGCCCTCAACTGGCCCTGATAACAAAGAGATTTCAAAAAACAAATATGAGCAGACGTGTCCCACTTACTCATATTTGTGACCTTCTTAAAAAATGGACAGTGAGTCCCCCGTTTGGGGTTCTAAGTGCAGGTGCCATGTCTATAGCCCTTGAGGTCTCTAGGTGGAGGCCAAGTCAGAGAAGGACTCCGGGGATGGATGGGCATGGTGCCAGGCAGGGCGCTTACCTGTCTCAGGAGCTGCCTTGAGCCCCACAGTGTCCCCAAGAATGGGGATAAGAGATTGGGAACGCTGTGAGCTGACTGCAACTGTGTGACTAGGAACACTGCTCTATTCAAATCAGCCAGCAGCAGCCCTTGTCTTCATGATGACTTTGGAGCAGTTCTCAGAACTAAGCAGTGGGGAGAAGGCTAAGTGGGGTTAAACATGACTCAAGGGCTTCCCTGGTGGCGCAGTGGTTGAGAGTCCGCCTGCCGATGCAGGGGACACGGGTTCGTGCCCCGGTCCGGGAAGATCCCACGTGCCGCGGAGCGGCTGGGCCCGTGAGCCACGGCCGCTGAGCCTGCGCGTCCGGAGCCTGTGCTCCGCAGCGGGAGAGGCCACAACAGTGAGAGGCCCGCGTACCGCAAAAAAAAAAAAAAAAAAAAAAAAGACTCAAATAAAGCTATGGATAAATTTATTTTGTCTTTTATGAGAACATTTGTCCCAACTGAAGAATTACAGTGTTGGCATGAATATGCATTAAAAGAATAGAAGCTGAGTGTGTTCCAAGGGAGTTGTATTGACTATACAGGCAGCTAATGAATGACATGGTTTCCTTCTCTAGAAGAATCAGCTCATTTTCAGAGTGACCTTGTAGTTTAAACTCTTGAAATGGAGAACACGATGAGCAAGCTCCTCTGCTGAATTCATAAGGAAATAACACACGGCAGCACTGAACCACTATCTGGGTAACCCTTTTGCCTGTCAAAATCTGGGTTGATCATTGTTCATGCATCAGCCCTCCCAAGCTACTAATATCTGCAAATAGTTCTTTCTTTACAGGTTAAAGACTCCCTAATTCAATAGTAGTCACATGTCATAGATCATTTGCTTAGCCACTCTCAACAGAGAACTTGGGTACGGAGGCAAGGAAGTTCTTATTTGTTTCATAGACACTTGGTCAAATGGATTTGTTTCTGAGCAAGCTTAGGAGAAGGTAGCCATGTACCTGGTCACTAGCCAGCCTAGCCCTTTTAACGTGTCTAGCCAGCCCTGAACTCTGGTTAACTGAACCCATTGAGGATTTGTATTGTCTTTGTAGGTGTTCACAGAGCCCGAGAATACTATGACTCAAATTTGTAACCAACTGACCCCAAAATTTGAATCTTATTAAAAATAAAACTAAGGATCCAGGAGGTTAAGTATTGGCCAAGGTTACCCAGCTAGGAGGTGGTGGAGCTGTTAAAGAAACCAGACTCTGGACTCCATGGCCCAACCTCTCTCCTGCACATGAGTTGATCCAAGACAATGGTTTTCAGACTTTGAGCACATCAGAATCCCCTGGAGGCCTTGTTAAAACACAGATTGTTGGGCCCCACCCCCAGAGTTTCAGATTCAGTATTTCTGGGGTGGAACTCTAGAATTTAAACTTCCGAATAAGTTCTTAGGGAATGCTGATACTGTTGGTCTGGAGCCAACACTTTAAGAACCACTGATCTAAGATGTGTGATAAGGAAGGAGAAATTGTTCCTTGGACCCCAAAGACACAACAGATTCATTCAAAAATTCAGAATAAAGCAGTTTGTTCCAGTTTCCAAATCTGTTCTGGGCTAAGTAAGTTAGGTGAAATTGTCTTCTAGAATGCACATTTTGGAAACAATGAAATGTCAGGGAAAAAGGCTTCTGCCCAGCCTGCTGAACCATAGTAAAGGAGTTTGGGATTTGAGTCTGGAATCAATGAATGAAGAAATGAATCCTCAGACAAATGCAGAAGACAGATAGAGGCCCGTGGAAAATAATCAGGGTGAAGACGGCAGGTGAGCACAGGTGAGTGGGCAGGAAAACAAAGGTACTGGTCAGGGGCTAAAACAAGAAGCACTGGAGCTCAGACTCAGTCTGGCTCCATCTGGCATGTGCAATCAAGAACATGGAACAATGTTGGTGCAGCCCCTGTGGAAAACAGTATAGAGGTTTCTCCAAACACTGAAAAGAGAACTACCATATGACCCAGCAATTCCACTCCTGGGTATTTATCTGAAAAAAACCCAAAAACATTAATTCAAAAAGATACATGCACCCCAATGTTCATAGCAGCATTATTTACAATCACCAAGATATAGAAGTAACCTAAGTGTCCATCAACAGATGAAGAAGATGTGATACATACATACAATGGAATATTACTCAGCCTTAAAAAGGAACAAAATTTTGCCATTTGCAGCAACATGGATGGACTTGGAAGGTATTATGCTAAGTGAAATAAGACAGACAGAGAAAGACAATTACTGTATGATATCATTTATATGTGGAATCTAAAAAATACAACAAACTAGTGAATATAACAAAAAAGAAGCAGACTCACAGATACAGAGAACAAACTAGTGGTTACCAATGGGGAGAGGGAAGGGGAGAGGGGCAATACAGGGGAACGGCATTAAGAGGTACAAACTATGAGGTGTAAAATAGGCTACAAGGATATATTGTACAATATGGGGAATATAGCCAATATTTTACAATAACTATAAATGGAGTCTAACCTTTAAAAATTGTGAATTCACCTGTAACATATTATACAGTTGTAACATATAATATTGTACAGCAAGTATACTTCAATTTAAACATGTTTGTAAAAAAGAACATAGGAAAATGACAGTTAGACTGTTGAGCTGCCATCAGAAATGCCAAAAGTTGGGTGTGAAGGGCAATGCAAGGTTTGGCTCACTGAGAGAGAAAGCAAAACCTACCTGAAACTGGAGGTGACTCTTCCTTCATTTACTGAATTATTTGGTCAGCATTTTGGGGGTGTTTCCTGTGTACCAGGCCCTGCAATAACTAAAGACTAGGACACACAAAAAAATCAGAAGGCATTGTCTCTGTTCTCAAGGCACTAACGCTCCAGGAAAGAGAAGTTGTGAATACACAGCTCTGACAAATGGCATAAATGTTTGAGGGAGTAACAGAAAGAAGAGCGGTAACTTCTGCCTAGGAAAAATCTAGCTTTCAGGCTTCTCTTGTTCTTATCATCAAAAAATGTTACTTTACCCCAGAGTTCTATCCTCAGACTTCTTACTGTTAAAGTCTATCGGTGACTTCCAAATGCTGGATCCACCCCTCAGGTTCGTGACCCTGAATCTCCATCTCCAACCTGATTTCTCCCAAGCTCCATCTCCCAGGCTATCATTTCCAACTGTTATCAGGGCTTGGATGCCTGGATATCAACCCTTCAACCTCAACATGTCCAAAGCTAGATTCACTTTCTTTCATATTTCTAACTGAATAAGCCAATGACTTTATCTTCCAAACAGCCTCCCAAGCTAAAATACTTGAGTAGACCTTGGCTCTTCCTTCTCACCCATTTTCCGTTCGTGATGTCACCAGAACCTCTTATTTCTACCTCCATCACTGTTGCTCACCTGGCCTTTTCTCTCCATTACCATTATCTTCATCATCACTTCCCTGGGTTACTGAGACCACCTCCTCTCTGAAACCTCTGCCTCAAGTCTCACTCCTCCCTAGCGGGTTGCCTTTCACACACTAAGAAGCCTCTGGGCAGCTCTGCTTGCTCCTTTGGGCAGTTGACAGGATGAGAAAGGGGTGAGGGCCCAGGGGTAGCATGTCACATGATCTGTCCAAGGTCCAGCTAGTGTTTGAAGGACCATTGGTGTCAACAGAGACGGAGTAGAACCGAGTCTTGGCCATCTCTGAATGTCAGGCAAAGGACATTCGACTTTATTTAGCTGGCCATGGGGAGTGAGAGAAAGCTTTTGAAGAGAGATGTGATGTAATCAGAGGTATGCATTAAGAAGATTAATTTGGCAGTAGCTTAAGAAAAGATTATATGGAAAATAGATGAGCAGGAAGGAGACCAATTAAGACATACTTGCAAAAGACTATGTGATGAGCAATGAAGGTTTGAATTCAGTTGGCAGCTGTGGAAACAGAAAGTAAGAAATGGAGGAAATATTTTGGACATAGAAGTGTTATTACTTTTTGAAGTTTGGTGCCAAAAACGGGGAGAATTCAAAAGTAACTCCTGAGGTTTTAGCCCTGACCAAACGAGCAGAGTAATGTCACTTGGAGAGAGAGTGATGGGGGAGGGGAGAAAGAGGGAGGTGATAGGGGATATGGGGCTCACATTTAGTCATGTTGTTGGAGGCCTTATTGGGATGCCCAGAGAGGAAGGAGATCAGGGGACAGATGAGTCAGGCCAGAAAATGGAGTTGGATGTTCTTACTCAGAGGATATAAAGCAGCTGTGGAGGAAAGGAACAAGGTGGAAGGCTACTAGGATACCTCTGGGTTTAGAGACGACAAGAACCTTTGGAGTAAAAACTATCTTGTAAGAGGGAAGTGGCAGGGAAACCAGACTGTCATCACTGCCGTGCGTGATAAGAAGGGAGAAGTGACTACTCTTTAGTGGTGATGGGAACGAAAGAATGGGAGGGAGGTGTCACATTGGGTGACGTCAGTTAGTTTTCAGGCATAAAGGAAGGAAAGAGGTGGGGAGAAGAGTAGGTAATGGATAATCTTAGAAGAAGACAAATTGATAAGATCAAGGTCAAAGTGGGAACATTAGTCTAGAAAGGTGAAAAATGGGGGGGGGCGTGATTTAGAAAAAATCATGAACTCTCTCCTGAATGGGGGAATGAAAGCAGGAGGATCAAGGAATAGCTCATAGTAGAAATGAAGGTTAAAAGTTTAACACTAGGGGCTTCCCTGGTGGCGCAGTGGTTGAGAGTCCGCCTGCCGATGCAGGGGACACGGGTTCGTGCCCCGGTCCGGGAAGATCCCACATGCCGCGGAGCGGCTAGGCCCGTGAGCCGCGGCCACTGAGCCTGCGCGTCCGGAGCCTGTGCTCCACAACGGGAGGAGCCACAACAGTGAGAGGCCCACGTAACGAAAAAAAAAAAAAGTTTAACACTAAATTAAAAATACCTAGAAATGGCAACAAGGAATCAGTAAGATTTGGATATGGATATAAGAATAATAGAGCTGAAATGAGGGTTACACAAGAATTAAATGAATTTTTTGAGGACATGATCAAGATAATTCTGTCACTTTTCCCTGAAGCAAGCTTAGCACATTGCCACCTTCCATAGGTGTCCTCCAATCAGATGGTGAGGGGACACTCGAATGGAGAAATGGCAGAAGATTAAGGAGAAGAGGTATCTAGGGTGCCTGTTGAGAGAGACATTGAAGACTGACCACAGGACACAGTCTGGGAGGGAAGGCAACACATCCCCAATGGGAGTGATAAGGGCTCCAGGGTTTCTTGGTCAGATGGAAAATTTGGTACCACTAAAGAAAGCTCAAGGGAAATGCAGTCACTGGAGAGACCAGATTTCAGTTAAGATGAAGAGGTAGACAGAGCACTTGGGACACCAGCTAGGGGGAGTTTGGGCACAGGAGGATTGAAGTTTTCTGGAACTCAGTGGAAGGAATGGGCAGGGGTGTGACCTAAGTGGCAGTGAGCACGAGTGAACAGAAAAGCTGAAAAGGAAGAGAAGAGAGAGGAGTTTGCACCTGTGGGGATGCAGTAGAGCAAGATGATTTGTAGGTTAACCCCTTTTGCTCATGTAGTAGGTCTCGAGGTCAAGTCAACTGGAAAAATCAATCATACTTCTGCATCTTTAAGTGATGAAGCAGATCGACCTAAGAATTCCCCCATTGTTACATTCTCACGGCCCAGTGGTCCAGGATGGCCTCTTCCAGGACACTAAGGACCTTGTTTTGGGAAAACATGGCTGCCGCTAGGACATCTGACTTGTGCTAAACTTGCATTTCTCCCTGGCCTCTGCCTTTACATATTCAAATGACTGCTCTTTCCATAAATGAGACCTTCGGTTTACTCGGCTGTTGTTTTAGTTCACTGCCTTCTGTCTTTCTGTTGAAAAGCACCTGTCTAATCTTCTCAGGTTCTAAATACTGGAGAATCATCTACCACTACATCTTCAACACCCTGTCCCTCTGGTCTCTGCCTGCTTAGCACTGTCTGTTGTATCTGTCCCTTCCTTCTAGGCGACACCACACCAGCCCGACTACTATTGTTGACATTGTAAGAGGGGCTTTTGCTAAGATCGGTGTCTCCTGGTGGACCCCAGCTGGCCATCTCCCTAGGGGGCGTTTCCTGGGTGAATTCGCCAATTCACATGGGCTGACCAATGTCCAAAGTCAACTGTGCAGGCTCAGAACCACCGTTTCATCTGAAATCTCAGAGATGGACTCTCGTGACCAAGCTCACAAACACTGAAATATAAATAAGAATTCAGTGTAGTGACATCCCATAAAAAAACCTATCAGCCCCACAGGCCAGAATGACGGATAATTTCTCTACTTCTGTGGGAAGTCTTTGTGACACTCTTCCCTACACCAGGGAAAATCCTGTTTGTAAAACTATAAATCTTCACGCCAAACAACAAATATTACAACTTCCTTTTTATTTCCTTCCACTGCTAACCAATCTCAGGGATAACTCCCATTTTCTCACTTTGTATATGCTAGTAGATTCCATTAGATTACAGTCATGCCATGCTGGCCTGGGGTCCATTCCATCTCTTTCCTCAGAGTTCTTAACCTCATTGTGTGTAAAATTAAATACAGTACAAAGGAACTCAATGACACTGAAATGACACTTCAAAATATTTCTCAAATTGTGATATAATGTGTGTGCATCTTTATTAATTACAAAATCTAGCACTGGGTCTAATAACTACCATAACTTCAAAGTAGTGATGAGCATAAAGAATATTTTAAAAGATATCCACCCAGTAGATGTATATGAAAATATCTGTGATTTCTATTGGTGACAAAGTCACAGGTACTGCTAATAATTACTTTTGGTTTGTTGTCTACATTTATAATGTAAGGAAATGCTGAATTTCAGTCAGGAATTTGTATAAATAAAAATGTAATTTTTTCCCATGCAACATCACAGGTTTTCCGAATTTTACCTTCAGACACCAACAGTGTGTGGACCCCAGGTTAAGAATCCCTATTAAGATGATTTGCCATGTCTCTGCTTTTTTCCGTTACATGCTGATTTTATAATGTGTTTCTCACATCACAGTTTCTAAGTTCTTCAGGCAATTCATTCCATTCTATATGTACTACCTACAGTTCTCAGATACATTCTCCATCTTTTTAAGAACATTGTTTCTTACATGTAAAAAGTATGAGATAATCATCAAAAACTGGAAACATCTGAAGTATCCACCAAATTCTGAATGGATAAACACACTGTGGTATATCCATTCAAATGAGTACCACTCATAAATTAACAGGAAAATTAATGAAACATGCAACAACATGGATGAAGATCAAAAGAATTATATTAACACAAAGAAGGCTACAAAAGGCTAATCAAAAGGCTACATACTGTATGATTCCATTTATATGGTTGCCTGCATGGGCAATGAAAGAATGGGAAACAAAGGAAAAGCCTTTTTCTGTATTTATTCAGCCATCCCCGGAGGAAAGACGCACTAGATAAGACAGAACCAAGCATTCCGAGCACAAGAAAAGTGTAGTCTGTTGTGAAGCAAGGAAATTTTCTAGGCTCTCCCGTAGGCTGGATGAAATAGTCTCAAAAAATTAGTCAAGTCCCTTTGCTCTAATTCCTTGCTTACTCACCAACCATCTGACTATTAATTAAATTGGTATTATGGTTTTAAAATGAATCTTTTACGATGATCTTACTATTAATGGAATCCCCAGGGCTTAGTCACCTCAAGGGGAGCTGACAAAATTGAATTCTTCAGCCTGCAAAGATCCAGGGCCCCAAAACACTGTCTTCCCCCCCTACCCTCCCCCTCCTTCATGAGACCTAGTCCAAACTCCTGGTCAACCAACTCTCCACTCTGGCTAATCAGCTTACTCACAAGCATATTAGTGGGCATTTCAGGGTCAACAGATCACTGGCTAGCAGTTGACATGCACCCTCAGAAAATAAATGAAGAAGAAAGAATTTATCTATGATATTTAAAAAAATTAATAGATAAACTTGTCCATTAGAAGGGAGATGGCAGAGAGCAGTCCTGAGCTGTTCATTAACTACCACATATTTCTGTAGTAAAAGGAGGAAGAGCATCATCAAATTAGTCTTTTTTACCTCAGCTAAACATCTAGGCTTCAGCCCCCTGCTCAGAATGTGAAGAAAAACAGTCCATGGCTAAGAAAAGACATACATTTATAGCAGAAATGTTTCCCTACTGCACCTTTGTTTTCTGGCACTCCATCCTACTGCTGTTGACATTCGCTCTACAGAACACTGTTTCTACAGCCACCACTTAAGGCTTCAGGAATGTGGTGACCCTTGACCTTAATTCATCCCTCTTGGTGGACCCCATGTAACCATCTTTCTAAAAGAGCTTTCACAAACTCAGATAAACACGGAAAGCCAGGCCCTCTTATCTTTGGGAGTTTATGTTTATCCTTATAACCCTCTTTCATCACAAATTGCCTGTCAGGCAAGAAACATTGGACTTTTCTTGTATTTGTCATTGCCACTTGTTCCATACCAGCATTCCTTTGACCAAGAATGCATGCCCACTCTCTTCATTTCTTCCTTCCTCCTCAGCTTTGCTTTTCTCTCACCTAAAACACCATAAGCTTCTTCTCCTGAGGCTCTCTAACTTTTACTTCACATTTATCTACATTTGCTCTTTAGGTCTCTGGCAGAATTTTCTCTTCTTTTTGTATTAAAAATCATCTCTATCTCTGTAAGTGATTGATGATCCCACAATCAGATTCAGGATGCTCCCTGTACTCTCACTTTTCCTCTATCTCCTTATCTTGTTCAAATTCAAATTCTACTAATGATTTCCAGGTCAATGATAGTTCAGAAGGCAAGCAAGTCAAAGCGGCCAAGGGCATGAGGCTTGGAGGGTGTGCTACTGCAGTGAATAACAGAATCTACTATTCGGGGATGTAAATGGATGGAGTGGGGGTGTAACTAACATGAGGAGATAGATCAGGCATAAATATAAGTTCCTGTATTTAGGTGAAAATTCATAAATGGTAACTGCAGGAAGATATCACCTCACACCTGTTAGAATGGCTATCATAAAGAAGAAAAGAGATAATAAATGCTTGCAAGGACGTAAAGAAAAGGGAATCTTTGTGCACTGTTGCACTGCTGATGGAATGTAAATTGGTACAGCAACTATGGAAAGAGTATGGAGTTTCCTCAAAAAATTAAAAAAAAAAAATTAAAATAGACCTAGCAAAAAATATAAAATAAAAATAGACCTAGCATACAATCCAGCAATCCCACTTCTGGCTATATATCCAAAGGACATGAAAAATGGATCTCGAAGAGATATCTGCACTCCCGTGTTCAGCATTATTCACAACAGCCTAGATATGGAAACAACCTCAGTCTCTGTCTAGGGATGAATGGATAAAGAAGCTGTGGTATGTATGTACACAATGGAATATTATTCAGCCATGAGAAAGAAGGGAATCCTGCCATTTACAACAACATGGATGGACCTCAAGGGCATGATGTTAAGTGAGATAAGCCAGACAGAGAAGGACAAACATTGTATGACCTCACTCATATGTAGAATCTAAAAAAGTTGAACTCATAGAAACAGAGAATAGAAAAGTGGTTGCCAGGGGCTGAGGGATGGAAGAAATAGGAGAGTTTGGTAAAACAGTACAAACTCACAGCTATAAGATAAATAAGGTCTGAAGACCTAACGTAAAACATGGTGACTATAGTTGATAACACTGTATTATATAATTGAAATCTGCCAAGAGAGTAGAACTTAAATGTTCTCACTAAAAAAAAAAAAGATTAAAAAAAAAGATAAATATGTGAAGTGATGGGTGTGTTCATTAACTAGATGGTGGGAATCCTTTCACAATGTATACATATATCAAATCACCACTATGTACACTTTAAATATCTTAAAATTTCGTTTGTCAATTATATCTCAATAAAGTTGAAAATAAGATTCATAAATGAAAAAAGCAGAGACGATGGATAATACATGGTGATTTTTGATCACTGCGACCAAGAGGTCATGATGGGTAGTGTTATGTTGCGGGGAATGTGGTCGCAACTATTACAGTTATGAATGCGTTCAGGATGCATCATTTGCAGTAGAGCATCTTCCAAAGAAGGTTACCATCTCAAAGTCCTGTGTACTGGCCTGATTCTACCTGGAGCACGTATCCAGTTCAGAGCATCACATTTGAAAAGAAGCACTGACCACTGATGGGAGTGTATCAGAGGAGGAAGTTCTGGGTGATAAGGATTCTGGGAAATGTGTCTGAAAAGGAATCATTCAAAGAAGTTGGAATGTCTATTTGGCAAATAGAAAATAAGCTGTCACTCACCACTCAAATGGCTGTCAGGAGACCAGCAATTTCAAACTCAAATTTCCAGGAGGCCAGGCAGGAACATAGATGAGAGAAACAGGACATGTGTAAGGAGAGAAAAAAGCTCAAGCGTGAGAGTGCCACTAGAGATGTTACCTAGCCTCAGAGTCGAAGGAGAGGCCTGGTCGTTGTAATGTCTGAGAATGACAGCCCGAAGATTATCATCACATGTGAGAATAGGCCTAATGCTACATTCTTTTATGATTTCTCAAGAGAAGCCAGAAATCCACATTTTCATGCACTATGTCTCAATTTTTAATTTTAACAACCATTTCAAAAAAATTTTAAAGACAGATTCCTCAGGCCAAACATGACATGTCTATGGGCTGGTGGCAGCCCAGTGCTGCCCAGTCATGATGTCTATGGGACACATTTCTTGGTTTTAACAGAAAGTAGCACAAAGATGCATAGATGGAAGATTGACTTGGGACATGAGAGCACATTCGAATGTTTAGAATTCACAGTCAGAAAACAGACTTTCCACCCAAGCTCTGAGCATTCAGAAATAGTCCAGAGAATATTAGATGACAATATATGAAAGATATAAGAGAAAAGATTTTCTCCTTAGCAGAGATGTTGAACTAAATTATAATTATACTTTATACCAGAATAGTGGCTTACAGGTTATCAAGCACTTTTGTATTATCTCATGTAAAAAGTTACTAGAATAGTTCTTTGAAGTAGAAAAGTACGTATTTCTGTTTTACAAATGCGTGAGCTGAGTATCTGAGATATTACGTAATTCACAGAAGGTCATCCTGGAAACCAGGCAAGAGAATTAGGACTCAGGTCATCAAACTTCAAATTCAAAACTCTTTCCAGTGCTACTTCAGAGTCAGACTCTAAGGCTATGAGATTCCATTCCTAGCTATGCTCTGAACTGGATTTGCTCCTTTGTTGTTTTTCTGTGGTCAGTTTCCTCCCCTTCACATTTCCATATTCCTGGAATGCCTTTCTGTCCCTTCCCCTACTCTCTGAAAGTCCTTATCCTTCACCACTTCTGGTCCAGTTTCTTCCAAGCTGTCACCTAAAGGAATGCTCCCCCAACTCTCTGTGCTCCAAACTGGACTCACCCTTGACATGTGATTGGCCAAAATTTTTGTCTATCTTCTTTGCATCTTCTACATATACGTCTTTATCAGGACAAAACCTGTCTTAACCCATAACAAAGCCACATGCACTTATGTGCACACACATACACACAAGAGCTGGTACTTGATCAATGAATCATAAAATGATTATAATTGCTGGACTTGTAAACTGGTCAGGAGAAAGAGAAGCTTTTGTCAACCATGGCTTCTAATTCTCACAGCCATTTCTACTTCCTTCCAGAAACTTTGATTCTGACAAAATCCAGCTGGGTTGCCTTGTTTCTGCACATTCAGTGCAGGAGAGGCCATAAAAAATATCTGGTTCTTTGTATTTCAGGCTCGTGGATGCCAGTTTGAAATGTGTCATTATTCCTTGGGTCGAGAACCTTGTCTCAGAAGAACATAAAAATCATGGAGAAACTGCTGACTAAGTTAAGCTTCCAAATGACCTAGTTTGGCTGAAACATAGGTTTTTCAAATGTAAGCACTGCCAAAGGTTTTTCCTCGTTGACTCATGGACATAGCTCGAGTGCAACGATGCTTTCTGATGCACTATATTTAAGCCTGTGTAGCCAAATGTCATTCCATGTGAAATAAGTTATTACAATTTGCATCTATCATTTAAAATGAGTGATAAAATGTATAGAAAATGGACAACATGCATAGAAATAATAGGTAGGGAGGAATAAAATCTCCAAGAATGTTGCTGCATCCAGCCACGCATGGAGAAGAGTATTTTTGTTTTGACTGTTTTGTTTTGGTGATCTAGCTGGTCAAATGACCTGTTAAGAATATTTCATAGAGCTAATGTTCTGACGCTCTAATCTGTCTAGGCAAGTTTCATATTTGTGTGGGTTACTTATTCTCCCTTTGTTGACTAAGTCAGTAATCAGAATCAGCAGGTTTGGAGTCAGGCTGGCAGGGCTCAGGAGGCTGGCTGGGGAGAAGTGAGTATAAAAGCCCGAAGCTGGGAGCAGCCCTTCTCGGAGACCCACCAGTCCTTGGCAGAATGGCTTCTTCCCGTCTGTTCCTCCTTTGCCTCGCTGGACTGGTATTTGTGTCTGAGGCTAGCCCTGTGGTGAGTGTTCAACTCTTTGAAATCCTTTCATATGTCTCCTTGGACGAAGTAGAAGGGACTCCTTCCTGCTTTGCCAACCAGTTTTGTTAGCAGGGCCAGGGCACCCAGCATCTATTTTTAAACATCATTGATTCAAACTTCAAAAAGAATGAAATTCTGCAGAGCTCATTGAACTAGGGCTTGGATCCTGGGCGCTCTCCTCTATGGCCTTGCAATGGTGCCTCAATTTCCTCAGATAAATGGTAGAAATAAAGATCCGATATTCCAGAAGCTGTTACTATTGAGTTTTCAGAAGCTTGACATTTGATAAAGTTGATTTCCCTTTAGCTAATCAAAAAGCATGCAGTGATTAACCTCTGAAAGGCTTGGCAGACAACGTTCTAGTCAGATATCTAACTCTTAAATCCTGAGAATTCCCTGGTGGTCCAGTGGTTAAGCCCCGGCCCTTTCACTGCTGCTGGGCCCTGGTTTGACCCCTGGTTGGGGAACTAAGATCCCACAAGCTATGCAGGATGGCCAAAAAGAAAAAAAAAATTCTTAAATCTCCTAGGAGAATTAACTAAAACTATAAAAAGGGTCATGAAATCATCTGACATTATTTTACAGCAACTAGTAAGAGGGAATCGCTACAGCAACAACTGAGTAAAATGCTCTCAGGAAAAACTATTTAGTCCTATGGCACAGTACATCTTTGCAGTAATTCCACTCAAATGAGGAGGCTTACTGAAGCAACTGTTCTCAGAGGGCCTATTTTCTCCCTTCAAGTTCATTATACACGCCCCCGCTGGAGCGCAGCAAGTCCAGAGGCAGAAACCATTCCTTCTTTGGAGACAATCACGTCTGTGCTACACTGAGTGAGGGAAGCTCATTAACCATCAACACTTCCGTAGCTAGAAATGGGACTCGCGTGTCCTTTCTGCCTCGCTCCAAATCGAAGACCACAAAGGACGCATCCTGTCACTCTGACCAACTTCGTTGACTTGTCACTTGTCTTCTCTCTGCCCAGGGCTCTGGTGAATCCAAGTGTCCTCTGATGGTCAAAGTCCTAGATGTGGTCCAGGGCATTCCTGCTGTGAACGTGGGCGTGAAAGTGTTCAAAAAGGCTGCTGACGACACCTGGGAGCCGTTTGCCTCGGGGTGAGCTGCCCGGGGAACCCAGACGGAGGACTTGGCTATACCTTCCCGTTCCCCCGCCACTTGTTAGAGAGAGGGGCTCACATTGTTACCAGAAGGGGGGGCCCCTTCCAGGGCCCGAGAGTGGGCTCTCGTCTAACACTCGGAAATGAACTGTCCGAGGAGACGCACGTGCTGACAAAGCAAGAGACTTTACTGGGAAGGGGCGCCCGGGTGGACAGCAGCAGGGTAAGGGAACCCAGGAGGACTGCTCTGCCACGTGGCTCGCAGTCTCGGGGCTTATGGTAATGGGGTTAGTTTCTGGCTGTCTCTGGCCAATCATCTTGCTTCTGCCCATATTTGGTCTGACTCAGGATCCTTCCTGGTGGCGCGCGCATCTCTCTGCCAAGATGGATTCTAGCTCGAGGGTTTCTGGGAGGTCGGCAGGACCTATGGGCTGGCGTCTCCTCCCTCCTTTTGGCCCCTCTCGGGTTCTCCCGATTCGTTTCCTGAGGCAGTGCCGTGTTCCTTATCAGGACCTCCTGTTGTGAGACAACTCATGCAAGCAGTTGTTGTCATACCTGGCCAAGGCGGGCGGTTTCGGTCAAAGGGTCCCTAACGACATCATTCACTAAAGGTCCACCAAGTAACCTGAAAATGTGGGCAGAGAGAAAGTGGATTCTGAGAAGGATGCCCTCTTGCCTTGCTCAGCTGCAAGTGACCAGGATCCTGAACAGCATTCCGGGAAGCTTCCTACCCCCCACTACACTTCACCACATTTTGGGGTCAGGAACCACATGAAAAGGGTGATGAAAACCATGAACTCCATGCCCAGAAAAATACACATATACACACACACAAAAATGTGTATATAATTTCAGGAATTCCAGATTCCTTGATGCCCTTGCATAACACTCCTTGTCTTGGAATGTTAGGAAAGATGAAGAATTTGTGTTGATTTATTAATGAAAGGAATGGAATCGAGGGGCTGCATGGAGGAGGTGACTGTCTGTAGTGTATCTGGATCATCCAGAGTCCAGGGCTGTTGTCTAGCAAACCCTGGTGGAGCATCTACTCTGTGAGGCTGGGGCTATCAAGCTCTATAAGAAAAGACACATAAGAGAAAGACACATGATAGCAAGCACAGCCACAGACCAGCCTCACCATCTCCCACCGCTGGGAGCCCAAATGACTTCTCACCTTCACCAGATGCTCTATAACTTTCACAGAGTTCTTCCACCTCCACTAGCAAGAGTTTCAAAGAAAATGCACATAAGTAAAATCTAAACCAACCAACTAAAAGAATCAACAACGAAGAAACGCTCAGTACCAAGAGATCTTGCTAAGTGTTTCTGTCCCCTGAGAAGAGAGTTTCTGTGGGTTTTCATTGAATCCCAAGAATCACATGATGATTCTTGAAATAGATTTTTTTTTTTTTTTACACATGATGATTCTTCATCCATCATTGGAAAGGTCATTTTCTTTAGTGTGGTTTCAACTGAGTTTTTATTTGTTAGTTCATTTATGTTTCTATAAAATGCCAAGAACATTGTGGAGATGCCAAGTTAAGAGAATATTCTAAGCACGATACAGAACGGATGCCAAAAACATTCAGATGAAAATAAATAAATAAAATAAAAAGGAAAAAAAAATCAGATATTTGTGGGAATTTTTCTTCTGATGATAAGACAAAAAAGGGAAATCCAATATTTTCTTCCTGGCAATGAAGAAAGGTGGGTGGTTAATGAACAGAGTCAGTAAAGACAACTTCCATTTTTACCTGTCTTAGTTTTTGCTATCTAATGGAGAGTGATTTCTAACACCAGCCATTGAGCAGGTACTTACATGGAAACAGAAATTGCCTAGTTTAAAAACAAAAAGGTGTTGCCTAGTATTTGTTGATGGCAAAGAGTTACCAAGGAGCTTAATCATATAAACAATGAAAAAGTCAGATATGGGTTTCTCCTTGTATTTTGGGGTTCCCATTATGTGTACAAATGATCCCGCCTCTGGAAGACCCTCACTCAACAGGGGAGAGAAGTGAGGCCCCAGGGTCAAGGGAACCACAGTCAGAGAAGCTCATGGCCACTTCCAGGGGTAGTTACGAACCTCTGTCCAAACACCAACTCTGAATCGTAATGACTCTTTTTTTTTTTTTTTTTTTAATAGTAACTCTCTGGTAATTAGTTTACTAAAACCTAAATTGGAACATGTAGACACAGAAGTACGTTGAAAAGATTTTTAGCTTTCAGGAAAGGAAACCCATTGCAATAAAATGTCAAACAGTCTTTTCAACTGACAGCAAGAACTCCTCTCAGTTTTCTACGTATGAACAAAACCTGTCACATCAAATTATCCAACAAGTTAATAAAAACAAATTTTCCTGAAACTGCACATCATTTAAGTCCTCCAAATTAGCGGCAGTCAGCTCAATCTGCACTTGGTGGTTCCCGGGGACTATGGACCCATCGGTCAGGCTGGCTCTTCTGCAGGCTACCTGGGTGCCAGGTGGGCCCCAGGGAGGTCACGGCTTCAGTAACTGCCTTCCTGAGTGGCCTGGGCTGTCCCTCCTCCCCCACCATGATGGTTAGAGCTTCTTTGACCTTCCCACGCCTCACCCACAAGCCCCAAGTTTGCCCAGTTCAAATGCTTCCCTGAGTTTCTAGATGTTCCTCTATCTCCTGCCATTGGCCTGGAACCAGGGTTTTCATCTACAATTTCCCCCTCAAAACACTGAGGGGACAAGGCCCCTTGCTGGGGAAGCCGTTTACTTTCCTCCTTACTTTGTACTGTATGGGGAAGCGGCCAAAAATGTGTTTTTTGTTTATTAGTAATGGGTCCTGTTGGATTGAATGACTTAAGAATGTGTCTATTGCAATTAAAAGAGGTATCGTGTTTATATTAATGCTTTAAAGTTTGGTTACTCTGGGAGCATCAGTTTACAGGAGTGTAAATAGGTGATAATGAATGCAATGAAGGATCCCACGTTAAACGTGTACCTCTCTAGAAAACGTCAGTGTGGTTTTTTTTCTCTTTTTTTTTGTTGGAGTAAAATTGGTTTACAATGTTGTGTTAGTTTCTGCTGTACAATGAAGTGAATCAGCTATATGTGTACATATGTCCCCTCCCTCTTGGACCTCCCTCCCACCCTCTCCCCTTCCCACCCCTCTAGGTCACCACAGAGCACCCGGCTGAGCTCCGTGTGCTATACAGCAGGTTCCCACCAGCTAGCTATTTTACACATGGTAGTGTATTTATGTCACATGGTAGTAGTGTATTTATGCGTAATGACTTTTTTGAAGTGAAACCTCATAAGAGAAAAAATCTACAATGAGCGTTTTGAAATATTCCTGACATATTTCCTGTCAGTTAATTTTAGTTACTAGAATTTTCCCTGTCCTGACCTAGTTGAGAAAAAAAAAAAAAAAAAAAATATATATATATATATATAATCACAAACTGCACTTGAGTGTGTGCGTGCGTGTGTGTGTGTGTGTGTGTGGTGTCACTTCAAAATGGCATTTATTCCCTCAATGCCTAACTTAACGTGGACTTTTGCACCTTCTAGGAAAACCAGTGAATTTGGGGAGCTCCATGGGCTCACAACAGATGAAAAACTTGTAGAAGGAATATACAAAGTAGAATTAGACACCAAATCCTACTGGAAGTCACTTGGCTTTTCTCCTTTCCATGAATATGCAGAGGTGAGTGTATGGATGCTTGTGTTGTTTTTTATTTTTTGTTTGTCTTCAATCGCAGAAAATGCACTGTTTGCACTTTGCACACCTTGGAGAAGTCAGAAGGAACGTACTGGACTAGCACAGCTTCCCTTTCCCATTTCTACAATCAGAAATCCACAAAACTCTGAAAAGCAAACTTTTTCTCTGTTTGATGATAACTCATTTAGTAACATGACCTGAACTTACAAGATGCTCTTTAGAGACTTCATTCCTTCCATGGAATCCTATTGTTTGTCTGCTGAAGAAATATTAATATGTTGGATTATTAGGCAACCCTCCAGACCCCACTTAGGGTGTTATACAGCGAAAAATAAGTGCATCATTTTACTTCTCTAAAATCTGACCATTTTTTCATTCCAAAACACATCTGGCTTCCAGAGGTTTGGATAAGTGATTTCGGACAATGCATACAGAGACAGTAAATTCATAATAATAATAGCAACACAATAGATAACACTTTTCAAGTATATACTACCACTGTTTTCTATATTTAACCTATTTAATCTTTGTAAACAACCCATTGGAGCCATTCCTATTATTATCCTTATTTTACAGGTGAAGAAAGTAAGGCACAGGGAAGTTAAATAACTTGTCAAGGTCACGGGGCCAGTAAGGGGAGGAGCAGTGATATTTACCACCAGGGCCCAGGCTGGGTTTAGCCTCAAGGTGTGCCTCAGCTTTCTTCCTGTGAGAAGTCACGCTAAAAAAAATAATAATAATAAAAATAAAGCCACATTTGTAACCCTTGGTTCACACTCTATTCCTCTGCTTATGAGGTAGTGGGAACCTCAAAGTTATCCACGGGTCCAATCTCCTTGCGTCTTCCTTGTCTGTAATAATTCCTTAAGTCATGTAAAACAGATGGCTGCCGTGGAAATAGAATCCAGACATGTCGGTCAGCATTAAAGATCAACTAATTGCATGAGCAATTAGGAGCTCTGTGATTTCCCTCGGTCAGGTTAGGGCCACCCTGATTTTTAGTGTGAATTTGCCCAAAAAAAGAGAGAGACCTGATTATACAGGCGGGAGTAAAAAAATCTGGTTGAAAGGGCTGCGCAAGGCTCCAGCGGCTTAGCTGGCCAGGAGATTTGGAGTTTTGCCTTTTGTTCACACTGTTCCAGAAAACAAAATAAGAAAGTAAAAATAATTCCTTTGGACTTGGAGTGGTCTCTCTGTCCGTGACTCACATTTGGAGGCTCTGCTGAAAAGCAATCCTGTGTTCCCTCCTAGGTGGCGTTCACAGCCAATGGGTCTGGCCACCGCCACTATACCATCATGGCCCTGCTCAGCCCCTACACCTACTCCACCACGGCCCTCATCAGTGGCCCCAAGGAGTGAGGGGCACCTGCTTCGGTGGACTTGCAGGATGAGGGACAGGACTTCGTGTAACCAACAGCATCCCATTTTTATTAAAGCAGTGCTTTCACTTTATAGGCTATGTTAGAAACTCGGGCAGAGACAATAAAACATTCCTATTAAAGCACTTCCCATTTCACCATTTGAACTTGCTTTTTTTTATTCCCCTGTTGTCCTCTCGAATAAAAAAAAAGAATCCAAATTTGACAGAAATTCAAAGGAACTCAGAGAACATCTCTGGCTGAACTCTGGGGGAAATCCAAGTTTCCAATGTTTTCCAAGCTAAGCACAAATTCGACCTCGTCCGCAGCTATTAAAAACACACATTCTGAAAATGAGAGAGCTTTCTTTTCCTCTCACCTTTGGTGAATAGCAAAAGGCAAATTCTAAGGGTCCTCTTCTTTATTATGTGCATTTCCTTTAAGTGCTTCGCTGATTTCAAGAGTAGCCCAGCTCCACCGGGACAGACTTACAGTGACTCAAGCCCTCTAATCCGGTTCAGAATGACCACAGCCCACAGGCAGCTGACTAGGGGATGTGATCAGAGAACCCTCACACCCCCAACTCACTTGGACTAACCCGAAATTCATGTACTGAGAGACTGCTGTATGACAAGCATTCCTTTAGATGCTTTTAACCTAAAGAATAAGATCCAGTGCCTGCGCATAAAGAGCTCACATTCTTTTAAGAAGATAACTATGTCAACATAATTTGACAAGGGCTAGGGCCCAAGGCACCATACCCTGGTGGGAGGGTGGGAAAGAGGGAGTAGCAAACAGCCTGGAGAACTCAGAATAAATTGCACTTGTTTGAAATTTGACTCTTAGCCATTTATCGGGTAGAAAAGGAGGAAGTATTCTAAGTAAGGAGAGCAGAGATTGCAAGAGCAGGCCAAGGGAAAGAGCTTGATAAATTGAGAGAACAGATGGGAGATCAGAATATTGGATCGTAGGGGGTATTGAGGTGCCCTAGGTTGTGCTGCTGTAACAAACAACCCCAAATCTCTGTGCCTGAACACAAAGTTTATTTCTCAGGAGTGCTAAGTCCAATGCAGAAGTTCATGTTCTGGTGACCCTCAAGGTGGCTTTCCTCCATATGGTGACTCAGGGCCCCAGTTTGATTTATTTTGTGGCTTCAAGGGACACCTAGTCAGCAGACTGGAGGAAGAAATTATGGTGTTAGCTGCCTCTGCACTGAAGTGTCACACATGATTCTCCCTGACATTTCACGGGCCAGAACTAGTTACACGGTCCCATTCAGATGCACTGAGCAATATGGTCCCCAGCTGAGAGTCATTTACCAGAACTCCACAGTCTGGAAAAAAGCACTAATCTGTGGTGGTCAACAACCGTCTCTGTCACAGTAGGGTTGGGAGTGGTGGGAAATGAGGCTGGAGTGGAGGCTGATGGCCCTGATGTCACCTTGATTTGGGGCTTCTACCCTCCAGAACTGAGAGAGAGAACCATGTGTCTCTGCCTTCATATGGCTGCCTTCTTACTGGATTATAATCTCATCTTTTATTTCTTAAATATACATTTTATTGTGGTAAAAAAAACACATAAAGTTTATCATCTTAACCATTTTTAAGTGTTCAGTTTGTAGTGCTAAGTATTTTTACATTATTGTGAAACACATCTCCAGAACTTTTTCATCTTGCAAATCTGAAACTCTATACCCATTAAACAACAACTCCCCTTTGCCCCCTCCACATGGCCCCTGGGTTCTACCATTCTGTCTTCTGTGTCTATGAATTTGACTACTTTAGATCCTCATATAAGTAGATTCAAACAGTATTAGTCTTTTTGTGACAAGTGTGACCTCATCTTAACCAATTACATCTCCCATGACCCCATTTCAAAATAAAATCACATTCTGAGGTACTGGAGGTTAGGACTTAAACATATATTTTGAGGGGGACACAATTTAACTCATAACACTTGTCTTTCATGACATTGACACTTTTGAACAGTACTAATATCTGTTATCTTGGAGAACCACCCTCAGTCTGGACTCACCTGGCATTTTTTCAGGATTGGACTGAAATTATTGTTTTTGGTAAGAATACCACAGAAGTGATATCAGTGTCCATCTGAGTGCGTTATAGTTAGGAGTTGATGTTGTCAATACATCATATTCTATGCCCCGTATTTGATCAACAGCAAGTCTCACGTATTGTGCTGGTGTGGGTGGGAAGGAAATCTCATGGCAGCGAGAAAGAGGAGACAGAGAGGAAGAACCCTGGAACCTGGAAACACAGCCATGATGCTGTTGTTGTAGCTTTATAGGCTGGTGATGAAAACAAGATTCAACAAATAGAGAGAGGACAGTGTGTCAGTACTCTCCAGCCCAAATCCACCAGGAACACGTGTGTAGCTGAACCAGTTGGACTTACTACTCATCCCGGCAAGAGAGAACACACAACACTCTCACTAAGACAGTATTAGACAGACCCTATCACAGGGCTTGGGCTTTGCTTGGGTGACTTGGGGGAGAGTCTAAGAAAGTGGGACTCCACTCTCTAGATTGGACGCCATCAGAAAGTGGGGACAATTCTATGACTGAGATCTCAACAGTTCATCTGTAGGGAAGGCAGACCAGAGCAGACACAAAGCTGTGACTGGTAAAGCAGAAATAGTTACTCCTTTTAGTGAAAAGGGAGGTTTGGGATTTTGTGGGTTTCAGCGATTTCTTTTTTTTCTTGCTTTGTCGTGGTCTTAGACCGATATCGTTTGATGTTCTGTGAGATTGTTGTATCCAACAGAGCAACAACGGCCCAAACTAGCTTGTAATAAACTTGAGGCCAGTTCCCGAATGCCAGCAGCTGCTTTCCCACCCTCTTCCTCAATGTCTATAGAGCTGTTGAGAACAAAAAATCAGAAAATAGTGGTGATAGCTTTGCTGTGAAAGGGGAGAGAATTAGAGGAGTCCATGAAGTTTTAGGCATCAATCGGTCCCGACCAGCAGATTGAACGGGCCACCCAGTCACTGAGCTCGGGAATGAGGGCAGATTTGTAGTCAGCGATGGGTGAGTTCAGTTTTAGCCACGGTGAGCTTGAAGTCATCAAGCCGGTTTTCAATCTCATACCTTGGAAGTCAGCATTGTGTGTACACATACAGGCAGGAAACAAAACTCACTAATATTAAAATACCTCCTGAAACATTTGGATAGCACCTGCCAAACAAGGAAATTTAGGGTGTTTATGCCTTAACCTGTATTTTGTTCACAAAGGTGACACTTCTAAGAACTTTTATTTCTCACCCAAACCCTCAGTCTTATGACCATTCCTTCCTTTTACTTCTCATTTCAGAGAACACAACACTCCCGCCCCTGCTTCAGCCCCATGACTTCTTCTTCCTGCCTTTCAAAATGGAAATAAGCTCAGAATCAATTCCATTTTCCTAGCTTCCCATTCTCTGTGGGTTAGAACTGCCCCAGTTAATTTAAAGCCAAGGCAGATGGTAATTCATCTTTGGCAACCCGTGCAAATGCTGAAGGTCTGTTCTGGAATCACTGTCAGCCAGCAAGGAGAGAGGGCATACCTGCAGCTGCTTAAACAAACACTGAGATGTGGAGCTTCTCCAGGGGCTCAGCAGTCACCCACTCACTGCCGCTGCCACTAATGTCACTCCCCAGGAGGCTGAAGGTTGGGAAACTGCGTATAAGGCAGGAATGCAACGGTGGGCTTGGGAGAGAACACTGGGGCTGGCACACAAGCCCTGGCAGCTGCCCAAATGAGGACTCACGCTGAGCTGAGTGGACACGACTCGACAGCCTTCCTTAGGAGAGTGATTTGGAAAATACCCTGGGATATATTTCCAAGTATGTGGAGGACAGTCCCTAGCACAGTCAGTGCTCAGTAAATATTTGCCAAAGGAATGAATGGAAAGGGTGGGTCCAGGTAGGCAAATAGTTCTCATCTGAGCCCTTAAAGTCCCTCGGGTTTTACCAGGGTGTTTTTCCCTCTCATATACAAGTGTGAGAAATGGCACCATGGAATGGACCAGTTTGTTGGGAAACACTAAAAGACTACCAGCTCCTGGGAGTAACCTCGTTCAAATATTCAGTGTCAGGATCTGCATCCTTGGATGAATTTCAAGAACTCAGTCACCGAGAATGTCTACCATAAAATCAGTCGGTTTAAAATGTCCCATTGGGTGCCTGGCTAGCTCAGTTGGTATAGCGTGAGACTCTTAAAGTTGCCACTGCCTAGGCCCAGGGCCAAAAGAGAAAAGGGTTCCTTTACTCAAAACTACAACTAGGGCTTCCCTGGTGGCGCAGTGGTTGAGAGTCCGCCTGAGGATGCAGGGGACACGGGTTCGTGCCCCGGCCCGGGAAGATCCCACATGCCGCGGAGTGGCTGGGCCCGTGAGCCATGGCCGCTGAGCCTGCGCGTCCGGAGCCTGTGCTCCGCAACGGGAGAGGCCACAGCAGTGAGAGGCCTGTGTACCACAAAAAAAAAAGAAAAACAGAAAACTACAACTAAAGCCTACTGAGTGGATTTTGCCTCATTGTCTTGAAAGGCAGAGAAGCTCTGCTATTCCAGGTCTCCCCACAGAGAAGCAGCATGGGATGGGGGTCCTGCCTGGGGCCGGCACTGCAGGGGGGTCGGAGCCCTGCATGGAAGTTGGGGCCTTGCCAGGAGTCAAGACCCTTCCTGTCTGGACTTCTGTGCAGACGCAAATACTCAGCAAAATCCACAAACGCTCTATAATGAATGTTCCAGCCACATTGCCAGCAACCATTCCATCCATCCGTCTTCCATTGGGTAGCAATGGAAAAGCTCTCACCCTCCGTTCCTGGAGGAGTGGGAGCTTCTCCACCTAAATCAATCAGTGAAATCTCATCATTTTTGCCCTGGTGTTTAGCCAGGGCCACTCAGGACCTAAAGTGGCCCAATCAGAGGGAAACCCAGGACTTCTCTTTTATGGTGAGATCAAACGAGGTGCCTCCCTGGAAGAATGCAGCCCTGGGAGGTGCTGGCAGCCATCTATGACCACGAGGGGAGCAATCCTCAGGAGAGAGCCCGTTCCAGAAATGTGGCAGGTCAGTCTTGGTGACAAGGTGGAGCAGCTGCAGCATTTAATATTTCTCAAATGTTCACGGCATTAACCAGTAGTTTCCTTATTTTTCAACAGAGTTTGATTCAGTTTCTATAAATCAATTTTTATTTAGAACAATGACTTTTAAAAATGATATATACTTTTTTAAAACAAACTTCTTTAAAACTGTTTTTTTAAAACAAACTTTAATTTTAGGACAGTGTTAAATTTACTAATGTAGCTATTTTGTTACTTGTGACCAAGAAATGTCTCAGTTGATACAGCTGTAGAAATATTCACCTTCCCTTGATAAAAGAGTACAAAAAAGTCAGGAATGGTTCTAAAATAGGCTTTCTCACATATAACATTAAATTGAAAGAATTCATCCTATGGTTTGTTAAGAAAAAAATTGGCAGTTTTTCCAAAGATATTGTAATAATGTCCAAGAAAGTAAAATTATAGTAACCCCAGTTGTACAATATAATAGAATATGATAAACATATTTAAAGTTGCAACCGTAATGTGAAATTATTTTCATGCTCTAATTATTTTCCCATGAACATTTTCTCATTTCTATGTGATCTTTATAATTTTTATTTTTTGAAAAATTTATCACCTTATGTACTACAGTTTAATTACACCACGCTTGTAATGTGATTATCCTTAGTCTCAATTTTTGCACTTGTAGCTAGTGCTGTAATGAACATCTGTATGAAGCATACAGATTTTTGCTTCTGTTGAATTAAGTGAATGACCTAACATTTCTAGGCATTTATAACTCTTAGGCTGAGTGGGGCCTTGGGCATCAAACCTCCTGGGAAAGAGTCCTGGCTCCACCATTACAAGCTGTTTGATCTTGGACAGATTACATAAACTTTGCCTTGGTTGTTTTTTTTTTGTTTTTTTTTTTTGTAAAATGGGAATAATCATAGCACCGCCTCCAGAGAGTTATTTTAGAGACTAATTGTCATAAGACATGTAAAGGGGCTTAAAACAATGCACAGTACATATTAAGTTCTCAAGAGCTGTAACTGCAGATATTATTTGGAATAGTAAGAGTATGAACACATTAATGTCATAAATTCTATCTCACCGAAGCCTTACTAGTTCTGCTTATTAAAAACGTTTTGCTACTTTTATATATATATTATTATATCTCATGATTACTTTACTTTTTATTTCTTTGATTACTAAGGATGAACATTTCTCCTGTATTTATGTGTATTGTCTATTCCCTTTAATAGATAAGTTTTTAAAAATTTTATTTTATTCAAGTATAGTTGATTTACAATGTTGTGTTAATTCCTGGTGTACAGTAAAGTGACTCAGTTATACATATATATACATTCTTTTTCATATTCATTTCCATTATGGTTTATCACAGGATATTGAATATAGTTCCTTGTGCTATACAGTAGGACTTTGCTGTTTATCCATTCTATATATAATAGTTTGCATCTACTAATCCCAAACTCCCAGTCCATCCCTCCCTCCTCACCTTGGCAACCACAAGTCTGTTCTCTGAGTCTGTTTCTGTTTTGTAGGTAGGTTCATTTGTGCCATATTTTAGATTCCACATACAAGTGATATCATATGGTACTTGTCTTTCTCCTTCTGACCTACTTCACTTAGTATAATAATCTCTAGGTCCAACCATATTGCTGCAAATGGCATTATTTCATTCTTTTTTATGGCTGAGTAATATTCCATTATATATAATGCAATATTATATATATAATATATATGTATGTGTATATGTACATATATATGTATATATATATATACCATATCGTCTTTATCCATTCATCTGTCGGTGGACATTTAGGTTGCATCCATGAATAGACAAGTTTTAAAAGTATATCTAAAATGTCTGTGACTTATTAATTCATATCGGCACGTGTATTACTTTCCCCTTGCCACTGCAATGAATACCACAAATTCAGCAGCTTAAAACAACCCAGATTTATTCTCTTACACTTCCGGAGGTCAGAAGTCCAAAATCAAGGTGTTGGCAGAGGTGTGCTGCTTCTGGGTACTGGGCCTCAAGAAGTGGCTCTCGTTCCCTTCTTAAACTTCTGGAGGCCACTTGCCTCCTTGGCTCCTCACCCCTTCTGACAAGGCTGCTTTTGATGACATTGGGTCACTCAAATAATCCAGGAAAATGCATCCATCTCAAGAGCCTTAATTTAATCACACCTGCAAAGTTCCTTGCACAGGTTCCGGGAATTAGCATGTGGACATCTTTGGGTGGCCATTATTCAATCTGTGACACCATACGGGTATTGATGTACCCAACACACATTGATTGAGACCTGGTGCTAGAGCTATAAGGATGCATTAAGACACAGGGTTTGCCTGCAAGGAACTCACATTGTTAGCAATGCAGACAGGCATGAAAGAGACAGACAGAGAAGGAAGGAGGGAAGGAAGGAGGGAAGGAAGGGATGGAGGGAGGGAAGGAGGGAAGGAAGGAAGGAGAGGAGGAGGAAGGGAGGGAGGGAGGGAGGGAAGGAAGAGAGGGAGGGAAGGGAGAGAGGGAGGGAGGGAGGGAAGGAAAGGAGGGAGGGAAGGGAGGGAGGAACGTCAGTATTGCCATAAAGATATTAAAACGCTATGGTAGCATAATAGAAAAAAAACTTGTTCTGATTCCTGAGGGCCTGGAGGCCTCACAGAGGAGAGGACAGATGAGCTACTCCTTAGAAGCTAAGTAGGAGGCACCAGGCAAATAAGGAGGAAAAAGCCATTTCTGGAGAGAAGACTGAATTGCAGAGGGACAAAGATTTGAGAGTGCATTAAATATGCAGAGAAAGGCAAGCAATTTGGTTTAGTTAGAGGCTAGGAGGTTTCATATCAAAGTAGCAAAAGACTGAAGGGCTATGCTAAAAAGTTTAAAGACCTTAATTTAGGCAATGGGGAAGCTAGTGAAGGTAAATGATCTGCTCTGACCCAGCTTTTTCAGAGCCCAGTCTTGTGTCTGGGGTGGACTGATTGCGGGGAGCCTGAAGGCTGTCACAATTGTCCAGTGGAGGGGTGGTAAATACCATTTATATTTCTTTTAATTGATAGTAAAAGAAATGGAAAGAAAAGAACTAGATGATTTTCGTTTATTTTTGGCTGTGTTGGGTCTTCGTTGCTGCACGCGGGCTTTCTCTAGTTGTGGCGAGCGGGGGCTACTCTTCGTTGCGGTGCGTGGGTTTCTCATTGCGGTGGCTTCTCTTGTCGCGGAGCACAGGCTCTAGGTGCACGGGCTTCAGTAGTTGTGGCACATGGGCTTAGGAGCTCCGCAGCATGTGGGATCTTCCTGGACCAGGGCTCAAACCCGTGTCCCCTGCATTGGCAGGCGGATTCTTTTTTTTTTTTCTTTTAAAAATTTTTATTTTTTAATATTAGTTTTTATTGGAGTATAGTTGATTTACACTGTTGTGTTAGTTTCTACTCTACAGCAAAGTGACTCATATACATATATGTTATACAAATCTCCACTCTTTTTTACATGCTTTTCCCATTACAGTCCTTTTAAGTGATAGGCAGGTGACATTACACACACAGCTGTCCATCCTTCTCAGCCATGGCTCAAGTCAATCCTTATCCAGCTCAAGTCTTCCAAGGCTTGGGATGCTAAATCACTGAAGGATTCTCTTCTCAAAGCAGTTGGAAAGGGAGTCTACTGCTGCCCCTTAATGCAGCTTGTTCCTTGATTCAATCCTAGTCCTTCCCTGGAAATGCCAGGTGGGCCAGGAGATGAGTCTGATTATGGTTTTACCAGATCACGTGACACAAAAGAATGTCATTAGATGGACTAACTCCCAATTAACAAGGGCAGATACTTGGGCTAGACCGTGTGGTCTCTTTGAAGGTCTACCACAGAACTCTGATTTCAGGGGTGCACAGCCTGAAGAGGAGTCCTGACTTAACAAGAAGCCACGTAAAAAAATTTATGGGACAAGGGACTCTTCTGAGGAAGGCCAATAACAGATTGAAGGGAAGGCCATTTGAAAAGCAGTGAAAAAGTAAAAAGAAAAAAGACATTACCTACTGTGTCCACACCCTCTGGGGATGGGGTATAAATGCTCCCCAGAGGCAGGAGACTCAATAGCTCCTTGAAGACCTTGGACTCTGTCTTCAGCCGGGCACCTCACTCCCTTCAACACCATGCCTTACAACTTGTGTGGCAAGCAGATTCTTAACCACTGCGCCACCAGAGAAGCCCAGAACTAGATGATTTTAAAGTTCCCTTCCTGATCTAAAGTTCTGTGGTATAATGATTCCTATTCAATTTGTTCTCCCAGTGGGACTGGCAATTATAATACTTCAGCTACTAGGCTTAGAATAAAAAAATCTATTTGCTGTACTCCCAGTAAATGACTCATAAAAGAAGTTTTCAGATAAATAGCTACTAACATTTTTTATTAAACAATTACTCAATTATTTCCTCTGATGTATACGAACAAGCCTTTGAATAGTTTTTTCCCTTAGGAAAGCACACTCTAAAAGCAATGCCGTATTTTTTGTAACTTCGAAGCAGCAAAACCCCTCAGACTGCAGATTTGGAAGAATAGTGTTTGCTGGTTTTGTTTTGTTTTGTTTAACTTTAATAAGTTGTTAGACTTTGAAGTTAAAGTCTAGAGTCAGGAATTAGTTTCTAGAAAGGTTTTTATAAGACCTTAACAATACAAACTAAACTGTGTACAAAAAAAAAGAAAAACACTCAGTAAAAATGGGAAGAAAACAAGACCCTGCAAACATGCATTAGTGACATTTATATAAAGCAGCAAGAACAATGATTGAGTAGGAATCTTTCTACCTGCTAAGGTCGATCATTAGCTAATGAAGGATAAACTCATTTGTTCTGCTTTGCTCAAATAATCTTTAAAATTTGTTTCTGTTTAAGATCGATTTTAGGGTTTGCTTTTTAAATTGTGTTTTTTGATTATATAAAAACATTGACATGGTTCCAGCTCCTAACTATGTAAAAATCGTAAAGAATCAGTCTCACTGCCAGCCCTGTGCCCTCCACCTGTTGCCAGCCTCTCTCTCCCCAGGTCATTTTATTAGTGTCTGGTTTTTCCTGCTAGTCACTGCTTTGTTTTAAAAAACAAACATTTATTTTTACTTCCCCTTCTTTCATTCACAAAAGGTAGCATTTTAGATATGTGTGAACCTTATTATTTTTTCCCACAGGATACTATTGGTCTGGAAATCAGTACATATCAGAACACAGAATTTGTGCCCCCTCTTTTATATGTCTGTGGAGGGCCCCAGGGCATGGTGGCCAGGGCCAGTTCAACCAGCTGTCCCTCTGCAGGCATTCAGGTGCTCCCAAACTTTTGCTACTCTCATGCCTCAATGAATAAACTTGTACATATGTTGGTTTCATAGCTGTAGAGATGTGTCTTTAGCGTAGATGCCTAAAAGAGGATTTCTGGGACAAAGGGTAAATTCTTTAGTCATTTTGCTAGATACTGCTCAATTCCCCTCCACAGAGGTTGTGACCTTTTGCATCCTATGTATGAAAGTGCCTGATTCTCCACTGTCTCACCAATAGTGTTGGTGAAACCTCTGGATTTTTGCCAATCTGATAGGTCAGAACTGGTACTTTGATGTAATTTGAATCTGCATCTCTCTCATTGTGAGTGGAGTTGATTATCTTTCATATAGGACCTTTGACCTTTTTAAATTAACTTTTAAATTTTGAAGTCACTGTAGACACTCATGCAGTTGTAAGAAATAATAGAGTGAGATCCCTGGACCCTCTACCCAGCCCTCCTCCCTGTGGTCACATGGTACAAAGTTATAGTGCAATGTCACAACCACTAAATTGACATCCACACAGTCAAGTACAGAACAGTTCCTTATCTTTCTTTTTATGTGACATTTTTATGTGAGTTGCACGTGACCAGGTAAACGCATTCCATTCACTTCTCCCACTAATTACCAAACAACAACAAACGAAGCCTACCAGAAGATTCCGAAAGGTGGGGTAAGGAAGACCAACTGCCCAGGGACACAGAGACTCGAGGAACAACCCAGCCATGAGTCCCAGGAGTTCTTTTCTTGCCTCTTTGATATCCCAGCCTGGGTGCTAGAGAGGTCAGCAACCAGAAATGCCCATAACCGACCCAAAGAGAAAAAGCCCCTCAAGAAATGCCTGCTCTCCACATCCTGAGAACCTAGAAGGGCACAGACCAGCAGGCACCGTTCAACCATACTGTCTATTCTCCAGAAGGGCACCCTAAGAATAGCCAGGGCCTTTCCCACCCCCACTGAGAAGCAGTGGTGGCCAAACCCTATCGCCCCACCCACTCCCCACCCCCATCTCCTGTGGGTGGAACTCTGAGCCTGTGGGTGGAACTCTGGGAACTCCCCTCTTTTATCTGGCCTGAGACTTTTGCCCCTTTTTCTATTGGGTTTCCAGGTAGGTTATAAGATAGACAGAGGAAAAGAGGTTGGCTCCCATGAGAAGCCCTTGGCGAGCATCTCCCTTACTTGGCTGTAGCCTCCTTGGGGGAAGGAACCGGGTCTTAAGTCACTCTCGTGCCACCAGAAGAGCCCAGTGCCTGAGACACAGCAGGTGCTTAATAAACGCCCTAAGATACTGGGGTTGGAGAGACTAGAGACCAGCCTGCCAGAAGCTGCTAGACAGGCTGAAAGACTGCATAATTATCCTATACAAAATAACATTTATACAAGGTCAGGGGATAATGGAATAATGTGGGGCAAATCTGGTTACCCATAGTGACCCTGTTCTGCCTGAACAAAAGCACTCATGGGATTTCATTAAGACTCCAGGGAAACTAACAGCCACCATGATGTTTCCTGATTCTAACAATGGTGGTGGTAGAAGAAGAAAGGAGAAGGAAGAGCAGGTGAAGGAATGGAAGAAGGGGAGGAAGGACTGTGTAAAGGAAGTTGAATCCTTGGAAATTAACTAAATATGCTTTAATAACTACCTCAGATGGAAATGATGTCCCAGAGGTAAATTTTAACACCTTCTCCTTGATAAATCAAGCAGGTGTTTTCAGGATCTGCTCTCAAACTCTTTCATCACAGTATCTGTGCCTTGTGACATTTATTCTGTGGTATCATTCTTAAAATATGACCCAAGACAATTTGCATGAAAGAAAAACTTGTCACTCTAAAGCTGAAAACTGACTTAATATAAGCCAAGCTTCTGCTCAGAGCCCAGCACTGTGCTAATAAGTGCTCTAGTAGAATTAGTTGCTTTAATCATTTGAACAATCCTCAGGTAGTTCCTATCGTCCTCCACTGAGAGACCAAGAAATTGAGGACCAAAGAGGTTTAAAATTTTGCTATAATTTCACAGCCAATAACAGGGAATCTGTGAATTCAAACTCAGGTCAGTTTGACTCCAGAGTCTTTGCTTAAAACTACCACCTTCCACACAGTTCTACTAAGAAATAACCGCAAATACTCACGGTCTGTTGCAGAAAAGCACTGACCTCAACTATCCTTCTGAAGTGTAGTGTTTCCAGCTGAGAAATATCTGCACGTGGAGAAAAGCTGCTCCTTCAAGATGCTCTGTTGGCTCTTCAATATTGCATGAGTGAAATATAAAACTGAGTTTGCAGAGGGCACAAAGGAGCACCTCATTTGATAGGCTGTGGGTTTTCAGGTGTTTCCACTCTCAGTTTTACACACAGAGGACAGTAAACTCCTTGAGGGTAGGTAATGTCTGATGCTTCTTGGAGATCCTCCAGAGCACAGACTTCAACTAATGGAGTTGGGGAGATTAAATTAGCAATGGCATTCAGGCCCACCAAAATACGTTGTAGGAATGTGCTGAGAAAAATTCAAGTTTTATTTTTCAACCCATATATTTTTCTGTTAATTGTAGTATAATTTTGAGTGATATAGCACTATCTTTTCTGAAGTCACTTAAATCAATAGCAATAGAGTACTCCTTAAGAAACGCCTTTTCTAAATAAAACAATTTTGGTCCAGGATATCTCCACAGCCTTAAATCCATACAAGGAAAAACTTTTTTTTTCTTTTGCATCTTTATGAAATGATGGGTGTTTAATCATATCATTATGCTGTACACCTTAAACTCAGACAGTGCTGTATGTCAATTATATCTCAATAAAACTGGAAGAAAAAAATAAAGACAACCAAAAAATTATAAAACCATTAAATTAACCTGGCATGATTCATCAGAAGATACATTAATACCATAGGTAGGAACCTGGGGCAGACTAAGCGAACTCCATTTTACGGCTTTGCATGATTTGAATGACTACATGATTATGACTTAATGATTGGCTTTATTTGTGATATATAGTGGACAATATTCTGGTAGCTCATACTATGCATACAAATTAATAATACTGAGAATTCATTACACAAATAATTAAAGCTGATAAAAATTATGATCTCACCATCTAGTCCCAAATGCAAATCTAAGTCTTGAGGTATTTTTGAGATTTGACTGTTTGCCTTAAAGATCTTCAGTCTCCTAATACCTGAAAAACAAGAAGGGCATTGCCCACAACACACCAGCTTAGTTTACTGAAGTTGTGCAGGGAGAAGAAAGTTATGCTAAAAATGACTTCTTAAATATTCATTTTGATACAGTAGATTACTAACTGCATTGATGAAAAATATTTAAATGTCACAGTGTCTCTTCTGAGGTCCAAGCTATGAGGTGATCTCTAAATGTATTTAACAGACACTGTTGCAAAGGCATATGTGATCACCTTATACTCATGGTGTAATCCTAGTGCAACCAAGGTATTCACCAGCAATTCACCTGGAATTCAGGAACACAAACACAACAAAACCCCAGATAACCCAAAAAAAGTTCCCGAGAGAAAATAATTACATCATCACACCAGGTCTTTAGAACATTATATTTCATAAAAGACAATGATAAAAAAGTACAAACATTTCCATGAGAAGCAAAAAAAAAAAAAAAAAAAAAATGAGAGTACAAGAAATTACTAGCATTTATTTCAGTGCATTTATATAGAAGCCTTTCAGATCTTAATAAATAAAATAATCTTAAGTACACTCCCTTTTTCTGATAAACACTATGACCATTTTAGTTCTCTCATTGGCATATTTGCAAATAAAAGATAATAAATCTAGAGTACCAGTATTTGTCTGAAAAGTACACAACGAAATACAACAGAGATAAGCAAAGGCCAAATAAAATGACACAAAGTCTGCTTTCATGTGTACAGAGCCTCCAAAAGAAGGAGAATATTGTATTGGATATTTTCCCATTTTGTTTTAAAATGGGTATCAACATCTTGGCTGGGAAAGGAGAATAAGCAAGCTTTAATACATACTTTTGTATTTACATAATATTGCAAATAAGGTTTTCTTACTGAACACCTTTTCACAAAATACAAACAGAAATTTATAATTAGACTTAAAAAAAATTCATTAAACCCCAGTTTTGGCAAAGACTTAAATGACCATCTCCACTGTGAATGAGACATAATGTTACAGCAAATGTGTACACTTTTTCCTTTTCTTTTCTACAAACAGACCCATTAATCATTACTACTTTCTCTAGTTGAAAGGCACTATATAAGTTTCCCAGTAGGGCCATAAGGAGCTCATAACTATGTCCACATATATACGTTTCTTGACTTTGAGACTAAGAAATACAACACATAAGTTATCTTATCAGAGGATGTTTTCATAATTTTAGAAAGGTTTCAACTTGCTTGATTTGATTTGTTTAGAAATATTTTTTCTGTAGACATACCTAGCATTGCACCTGATAGAGTACGTAATCAATACATGTTCACTAATAAATCAACCAAACTATAAAGATAGTTTGCATTTGCAATGTATTTGTTAATTTTTATGGAATACAGTTATTTTTATACAATGACGATAACTGGGCAAAGCTATGTCACTTATATGCAAACATATAAAAGTTACTATTTATAGGCAACAATCAATTTGAGGTCTGCACTTAAAAATAAAAACAAACAAAAGACAAAAAGCAAACTACTGAGATGGCTTTCACAGGATGACACACTGTATTCAAAACTGAAAAAAGCAGAATATTCATGGCCCACTCCTAAAACAAAAATTACTACTAGACTTAATCCAAGAAAATAAGACAAATACTAGTAGAATGGAGTTCTCTTGAAACTATAAAAATGTGTATCAAAATGAGAAGATTCCACAATGTGGGCAGCTCCATATTAAAGAGAAAAATATGTTTTCCTAGTAAGACTCAGAAACAGCCTTAATTTCCCCCATGACTAAAATATTTAAGTATTATTGGGTTAATTATGCTCCTATGCCCCTACTATCTTGTTAGTGATCAACAAATGTTAACTTTCCCAACCTACTTTCTTTCATTTCATCAAATTAAAAAACTACATGGGCTATGAGAGACAGAAAGTGAATAGATACACAATTTAAGAACAAATACCTTGCTTTTAAGAAGGTTTGATTTTTCATTATTCTGAGTACCAGCAAAAAAATGAAAAATATTTTGGAAATATTTCTAAGAAACAAATGTAGAAAAATTCTGTTTGGTATCATAACAGAGAGCTATCAGTTTTCTCAAAGTGTAAGAATTTCAGTTATTTTATGATTTGGTTTGTGGTCATTTGTGTTACCAATATTTGCCATAGAAAACGACACCTTCAAAATTAAATTTACAACCTGAGAGATAAATAACCACATTTCTGTGTTAGATGAATAATCCATTTCTATTGTTCCTCATGTTGTTGAAGATTCACTTTATGGATATGTAATTTTTTGTTTTAAATTTGTGAAAATATCTTAAGATATTTTAAAGAATCTTTGGTTAACCATAATTGATAATTTTCAAAGTAAGGATACTGTTTGGTTTTGCTATGAAAATGCCATCCAAATTTAAGATTAAGTAATATGCTTGATGTCAGGTAGAGAAACCTGTTTTTAGAGAAGTGTCTTAATAACACCAATGCATTTAAATAACTGATAATGTATTTTAATATAATTCTATTAATTTATGCTTTTGTAAGGAAATTAACATCGGAGATGTGATATCTTAAAAGTGAAAAAAATACATGTAGTTTGAATGAAACTGGCCGACATTAAAAAGGATCCCTTCCAAACTTCAAATCCTGAGTCTAATAATCAAACTTAAAATTTGTTTTTATCTACTAAGCATTTATCTTCATAAAAATAGAACATTTAATTTCTTACCTAATAGTATAATTCACTTGTATATTTTAAGTACTACTGGGTTTTCCATAACTCAATCTTTTAAAAATTGTTTTGCTTTTTTTAAATGAAGATTTTTTTTGGCTCTTCTGAACTGGAAATAATAAAAGCGCTGCTCACTATGAATTAAAAAAAATACAGTGTACAACCACACGCAACCTTGGGAACATTTTTTGAGGCACAAAATCCCTGACACTTACACCAGAGGTACATGAGAGACGTTTAACATAAAGAGGTCCTTTATATCATGTCACATCATAACTTTTAAGATTTTCTTGGTAATACTCATGCAATATACACAAACAATATGGTTGTGATTTAGCAAAATCCGATGAGATTGCAAGCAAGGGAAAAAAAAGAAGTAATCCTCCATAGGAAGAAAAGCTAAGTCCTTTCTTCTTACCGTTTAAAACCCTAAGGAAGCTGTGACTTCTTCCACACAAAAAGCTGAAGGTATAAAGCTCAAAACTAGTATAACAGTGTACTGTATTAGTTGGCTGTCAATTATTGACAGTTCCTTCATTTCACACAAGGTTAACCTCTGTTTAGTGACATAAATTTATACTGTTTTATTCCATGCAGATAAAAAAAATGTTTATAAAAAGTCCCATAAAGGCATAACCCATTACATGCAAAACTGCAACACATCTTGTTTCTCAACCATTTGAACACATTAATTTATATCACATATGTACAAAATATGTTTAAATGGAAATAAAGCATTCTCTTGAATTAAATTATAAGATTTTAGTATAAAAATTTTCTCTTTGTAGGGAGCTCTCTTGACCGCCAGGCTTAAGCAACAGCATCTGGTCTCTGCAGTGCTCGCCATGGGGTGTGTCTCAGGATAGAGGATGGGTGGGTGGAAGAAGGCTGACTGTATACAATCCCACAAGTAAACACTGAGAATACAGGCTCTTCTCACCACCCAGGGCACTGTGACACATCCATTCACTGACCTCCATTAAGAGTGCACTCCAAGTTCCCGATCCAGCATCATGGTCTATATCTTGCCATGAGAGCTACTTCTTTTAATAGTCTTCAATTGGAGCTAACTCTGGCATGAGGTTTACAGATATATTTGTATACAACCTATCAACCAGTATTTTTGGCGTACATACTAAATTGTTCAACCCATCGATGTACTGGCGCTCTCTTGAGTATCTTAGTAATTTATACCTATAGCATTAGAGAAAAAAATTAAAAGTAACAGAAACATGTTTGAAAAGAAAAATTGATGAGGAATATGCTCAAGGTCATTCTTATCATTAAAGCACTTAAAGCTCTTTACAATTTTTGGTTCTTACGCATAATTAAAAATCTTTCTAGACCATTATTCTAAATTAACATTTTTACTAGTCTTAAAATGCTACCTGAAAAAAGTTATTTTGCACTCCTACACATTAGATATCCTTAAGAAATAAAATGCATTATGCTTTATGTTAAGGAAACATTTTTTACATAAATAATTAACTGGGCTCTTTAATATAACATGAATACATACGTGTGTGTGTGTGTATGTAGGTATATGTATATGCATATCTCTTCAAAACAAGCACAAAATGCTTTACTTTTATAAACAAAAATGATATCGACAGAAAATTCCCTTCAGAAGTTTTTTGTGGGGAGTGCAATGCATTTTTAAAAAAATCTTTCATAATTAAATAATTTTGAAACCTTGATATCTAAAGATGATATTAAACTTACCGTCCTAAGAACTGGACTTCACCTCGATGGTGATGAGGAATAGACTTGTATTTTCCCAGGTCCCCCTCTGGTCTTGTTACATTATATCCAGCATAGTGAACCCTACAATACAACATACAGAAATGAAAATACATTAAGAAATAAAATCTAACATAAAAATATGTGAGTTCAACTTAAAACACAAAAGAATGCTCTAATGTATGCGCTGTCAGTAATTTCAAAAGGGTACTACTCTCAATAAAAAAGGGAGAAACACAACATAGGATTTAGGAACCTCAAAAATTTTCCACCCCAAAGAATCCTTTCCTGGAATAGAAAAGTATAGTTTACTTAATAGAAAGGAAATTTATAGAAATTCCATTATTAAGCAATTTGTACCTCAACATACCTATTCCAAAGGTCATCGTCTTCTCCTCCCCATCCCCAGAAGGCATTTGGAAAACCATTGATCTTTCTGAACTGTTCCACTGTCAGTCCACTTACACCACCAAAAAACTCTTTATAAGGAAGACTAAAAAAGAAAGCAGAATATAGCATTCTAAAAATGAAATCAAAACTGTTTGCCATGTGAAATCGAGTTTTCAGTCTTTTACATGTTTTGCAAAATATACCCCTACTTCCATATAAACAATTATGTTGATTAAATCATATTCTGGGAAATGTAAAGTACATCAAGAAACAAAACATCTTTACATTCTAGTGAAACAAGTACATCTAACTGTGTTATGCAAAACACTTGTGGTAACTGAAATTTAACATTTAGTATTGTTACATTACAAGACTCAAAACCTAGTGTTCAAAAATGGTCTACTTTCACACAAAAAGTAGACTTGATCAATAGCTGCTAAGGCAATGTTAGATGTTACTAAGCTAATTTCCTAAATTAATTGACCTTAATTTATTAAATACATCATCATATAGACTAGGATAAATATAAATTAGTAAAAACAAGTCTAGCATTTAATTTTGAAAAAACTAGCTGCCTATTGCTGTAATGATCTTCTCTGTTTGGACTACACTCCCAAAATATTCATGGATATTTACAAATATATTTATTTTTAATGCACTAATATTTAGAAGAGTGACAATTTTTTGAGATGTAATTGACCCTGTATTAGTTTCAGCTGTACAACATAATGATTTGATATATGTATATACTGCAAAACGATTACCACAATATGTCTGGTTAACATCCGTCACCACGCACAGCTACTTTTTTCTCGCGATGAGAGCTTTCAAGAGCAACTCTCTTAGCAACTCTCAAGTATACAGTACAGCATTTGTTAACTAGAGTCACCTTGTTATACATTACATCCCCAGGACTTGTCTTATAACTAGAATTTTGTACCTGTTGATCCCCTTCACCCACTCCCAACCCCTGCCTCTGGCAACCAAAATCTGTTCTCTTTATCTACAAGTTCGGGGTTTTTTTTTTTTTTTCGATTCTGCATATAAGTGAGATCATACAGTACTTGCCTTTCTCTGAGAAATGACTATATTTTTAAATCTGGATTTTATTTTCCTTACCTTTCTCTAACTCATCCTCCATGGAATTTGTCAAAGTTGTTGGTTTAGAAACAGACAGGTTTTCTGATGCTGAGGCAGTATCCCTAGACTTGCAGTCCTGAATAAATTCCTGTGGCCCCAAATGTGCTACTGGGGAGCCAGGTGCCAGAGCCCCTGAATAGACAAGGCCAATGTGGAGGAACAGCAGAGAAAACATGACCACACGCAGCCTCTGAAAATCACGCTGAGGGAAGTCTGGCCAGGACTAAAGCAAAGCTGCCTCAGAGGAAGAGGGGGGGCAGATTTCACTTTTTTGTTGGAAGGACTCTGGATTCACTCTCTGCAGGGAGGAAGTGCTGTGTGCCAGCTGGGACCTTGTGTGGCCACAGAAGATGAGAGAGGCAGCTCCCACAGAGAACTCTAGGCTGCAGGACAAAGCAATCCTGGTCCCACACTGGGCCAAAGGCACCCCAAGACAGTAACAGCAATACTGACCCCAAAGTCTACCACGGTGTCCCAGGGTACCTCACGAGGCTTGCACTGGGGAAGTTAGATTCTAGTTATGATACCAGCTGGGGTCCAATAGGGCCAATAAGCGCTCATGGCACCATTGTGTTTCCCACACCAGTTGCATTATGCTTGCCCAGGCTAGTGGTTTGGGAGAAACCTGAAATCAGTAGACAGGTAAAAATGGATAGATAAGTGTGTGTGTGTTCACTGACATGTATAAATTGCCAAGCACGTTAATCCATTTAGTGTTCTGCTTAAAAGCAGAAACAATCAACTGCACGACACCCAGAATAGAAAAAGATTAGATAAAATGAAGGTGTAATAGATAAAGAACAGAAAACGGAAGCCTGACAAACACAAATCTAGTAGTGTTTACTGACACTGTCCAAAGGGAGAGAGACACTGCTCTGGGGACCTGAGCGTTCTGGTCAGCAGCCTTCATGGCGTGGGCACCACCCCACCCACGGCGTGGGCACCACCCCACCCACGGCGTGGGCAGGGACACTTCATCACACTTCAGCCCATGCACTGTCTGGCCTGTTCCCTGCTCTGCTGCCATCCTCTCTCATTTCTAGTCCAACTTCCAAGATACCCTATGCACCCTGGGATTAGTCTAGGTAGATACGAATATTTTACTGATTAGAAATTAATATTTTCAAATAAAAAATTAATTTAGAATTCCTAGTTTATATGACATTTATGATCATCTTTTAGTAAAAATCAATTATGCTAAATTTAATTTGACTCTAGTGGGCTGACTAAAATTGAGTTTCTAGAAGTGCTAAGAATCAGATCCTAAACCTGGATGACCTTCCCAAGGTAACACCAAACTTGGATTTCAGGTACCATGGTAATAAGGAAAAGGTTTTCTAATGATGACAACAACCAGTCTAAAAAAATTAAAAAAACAAAAAAAAGGCACTCTTCCTGTTTCAGCACTAATTCACCGGGTCTCATCACTGAGACTTTTTGCTTCTCTAACTCAGGTCAGGCAGCAGGCAAAACAGTGATGAAGGCAACACCTCCCCTGCTCCAGGCTATTTTCTCTCCTCTCCACTTCCATGAGTCAATGAAAACTGTGATCTCTTTCCCAAATTAGACCTTTAATGTCAATTTAAGTCACTGTCACAGCTCCGATGACAGTATCATTTCAAGGCATCTCCAGTCAGAGAATGAAAAAAATGTTTCTTATTATTAAAGGCAGGTCAAGAATCCATAGCTTAGGAAAAAGAAAATATACTGCACAAGAGCGGGCCTTCACTGCACGGGAACAACCCTGGGGGAGGGGAAGAGAGGGGAGCCAACCTGTGCTGTGTTCCTACCTGGGGCAGCCCAGCGCCTGGAATCTGGCAGAACCCGTGGATGGGCTCTAGTGCTTCCTGACCAAGGAAACCAATGTTCAGAGATTCAAGTCCTAAGATGCAAATCCAAGCCCTCTAACTGCTAAGCGCGAAAATCAGAAGTTAGGTCCACATTTCCTTGACCGTAGAAACCAGGCTCTATTTCCCACCACCCCACGCTGAAACCTGTGTGTGAGGAAGCGACTGGATGGACCACAAGCGACCCTACATCCTGGCTCCCTGCGAGGATGGGCTGGAGTTAAAGATACTCTCTAGGCTCTTGAGCCCTCTCAGATCCAGGCGCATAACGCTGCTACCATTTCAATGATATGATTTTGCAGGTGTGCTGCAAAAGAAGAGTGTACATTACTTACATATACATGTATTTATCCAGCTTGGCTGCAAAGTGACGTGGCATTTCTCCACATCCGTAATAATTTCGGTCATTTTCAGGTAGATGATCCACATCGTGGAAGATTACACAGTCCCAGACACTGTCTTTCATGGCCTCTTTGAAGCCCACATTGAAGAGCATTGCACGGTTAAAAGGCTGCGTGCCAGTCTTCACAAAGAGAAAAACAGAAATGTACTCAGGCTTTGCCAGGACTTTTTTCTATACCTTTATAACTTGTTGAATCATGGTCAAATACTAATAATAAATACATACAAACCAAATTGATAAAATAATAAACATGTTTCAGGATTTTCAAATATACTATTTAAATTATTACATAATTTTATACTTTGGTAACACACAAGAAAACACTGTTATTATCAGGGCCACTGGTAGATCATCAAATTTATATAATAATTCATGTTTCTGTTTTACTTCAAATGTATCAGGATATAGATTATTTATGACCAGGAAAAAAAATAAAGCCATTGAAAATAATATAGGTTGTATTTTTTAGCAAAGCTTTCCATATGGTGTCCCGACTAAAAGAAGCAGGAAACAAAGTGACTCAAGAAGCAGTAACCCTTCTCTTACATAACAAGGCCAGGGAGGGCTAACTTTGTATTACTAATGCTTATAATAGAGACAAAGGCATTTTCAGAGACAAAAACAATTGGAGCTTGTTACACAAACCCCAATTTCCTTTATTATAACCATTTTCCTTTATTACTAGGGAAAATAAAGTGTCCAGACAACAGTTTCTATTTTTATTATTCTTGTTTATGATAAAGATCAAGAGCATTTGAAGGGACAAAAAAAGTGGGAACTTATTACACAGAACCCAACTTCCTATATAATGACCACTTCCCTTTACTTATGAGGAAAATTATATTAAGGTGCATTGGCAATAAAAGGTTTCATGCTACAGCTAAAGAAAATTAAAGAGCAATTTACCTATGTCTTGGCAATATTTCTCAAAATCATTTCCAAAACATAAAACAAAAAAGGATTACGACAGAAGTGAATGAGATGCACAATGCAGTCATCACCAGAGCGCTCCCTCAAAAGTGAAAAATAACTAATTTTTAGTCCTGGGTCCTGCACTAACTTGAGATAATAGAAATCACTTTACTTTTTACAGCTTTTCCTCACCAATGAAATGGAGAGAATAAAAAGGAAAGGCAGTTAAATTATAATATTATTACTGGTACATCATCAGTTTGAACAAATGACTTTCCTTTAAGATTTAAAAAACTGTTTTCATTAAATGTGGACGTAATACTTACTGGCTTAAAATAAAAATAAGAAGTTTTATGTCTAACCCACCTTCATCTTCCAAAAGCAATACATTTACACACCTCTAGTAGTTTATTCTGGTACTTATCTCCTCATTTCAAGGTAATGAGAGTTTTGATATCCCCTTGCCTCATTAACTTTTTAGACACTGCTGATTTCTTACCATGGTCATTGAGGATTTATACCCCCCCATTCACTGCCCCTCCGTCCATTCTCCCAACAGAGTTATGTCCTAATTTTTTGTTAAGTCAACGGTATTTGCATTATTATGACTTTATATATATGATTGTTGAGTAAATTATGATTCTGTTTTCTTTCTCAAACTGAGATTCGTAACTGTCTTCTGTTTTCTTACTTTTCTATATAACTATTACTTTGTACAAAAGCCCCAGCAGGCATGCCCTGTATTTTTTAATAACTGATGCAATCATTGAAACACATCAAACCATTTATCGATTCCTCCTCCACCCACCCCCCAAGCCCAACTCCAGCTGCCACTGCCCTCGCCTCTTGCTCCAGTCTTGACTGGTCGGACCATGTGCAACTATCATCCTGGGCCTCCTCTTTCATTCCCTACATCATCTGTGTCCTTTGCTTGGCTCTCTCAATTTGCTGAGGAACACCCTTCAGCAGCTTCCTATCTCAGGATCCACGGGAGAAAAAATATATATATGTATCTATATATCTATAAATATACACACACATAGATATTATACATATATATATATATATATTTTTAGCCAATGAATGACTGAAAATGCCATCAATCTACCCTCACACTTGACTGACATTCTGACTGGGTAAAAAATTCTACGCAAGAATTACTTTCCCCTAGAATTTTAAAGGCATGTGGTTCCACAATCTTCTAGGTATCAGCACTGCTGAGAAGGTTCATATGATTCTGATACGTAATCACTGGTAATGTTTCCTACAGAATCTTTTTGATACCTTCCCTTTTTAATTTGCATTCTAAAGTTTCAAAATAATATGCTTTAAAGCTCTATATTTTATTCATGTGTACATGCGGACCCCTTTAATCTGAAGACTCATGTCTTTGCTTCTGGGAAATATTCTTATATTATTTCTTTGGTCATTTTACTCCACCCCAACCCCGTTTTTTTCCTGCTATATTTTTTCAGAACTCTGATTAGTAAGTGTATTTGTTATCTACTGATGTGTAACAAATCACAGCAAAACTAGTGGCTAATAAAACCATAGTCATTTATTATGCTCAAAGCACCTGTGATAGGAAATTCTGACAGCACGGCAAAGATCCCTGATCACTGCTCCATGATGTCCGGGCATCAGCTGGCAGATCCACTTCCAAGAGGACTCAGTCACACAGCCAGCAAGATGACGCTGGCAAGTCAGTTCTTCTCCACAGGGTTGCTTGAGTGTCCTCATGACACGGCAGCTGGCTTCCCCAAGAGCAAGTGATCGCCAACAGACCAAAGCAGAAGCGGCAATGTCTTTTATGACCTAGCTTCAAAAATCACAAACTGTCACTCTGCAGTGTGGCTGTCCACACAAGTCAGCCCTTATTCATTGTGGCAGGAGACCATACAAGGAGGCAAGGATCCTTGGGGACCACCTTGGAGGTGGTTACCCCTGTGAGGCATACTTCTTAGTCACACAGCCAGCAAGATGACGCTGGCAAGTCAGTTCTTCTCCACAGGGTTGCTTGAGTGTCCTCATGACACGGCAGCTGGCTTCCCCAAGAGCAAGTGATCGCCAACAGACCAAAGCAGAAGCGGCAATGTCTTTTATGACCTAGCTTCAAAAATCACAAACTGTCACTCTGCAGTGCGGCTGTCCACACAAGTCAGCCCTTATTCATTGTGGCAGGAGACCATACAAGGAGGCAAGGGTCCTTGGGGACCACCTTGGAGGTGGTTACCCCTGTGAGGCATTGATACTTCTCAATTTCTCCTGCTTTGGTTCTAGTTTAAGAGTTATCTTCTTAAGTTCATCTTCCAGCCATTCTACCGAAAGTTTTGTTTTACTTATCACATTTTCTTTTATGATAACTTTTTTTTTTTTTGTGGTACGCGGGCCTCACACTGTTGTGGCCTCTCCCGTTGCGGAGCACAGGCTCCGGACGCTCAGGCTCAGCGGCCATGGCTCACGGGCCCAGCTGTTCCGCGGCATGTGGGATCCTCCCAAACCGGGGCACGAACCCGGTTCCCCTGCATCGGCAGGCGGACGCGCAACCACTGCGCCACCAGGGAAGCCCTATGATAACTTTCTTATTCTGATTGTTCTTTATGGTGTTTTCATTTCACAGATGCATTATCTTTCCTTCACTCTCTGTGGACAGTGATTTTGAGTTTTTATTACTGTTCATTTTTTTAAAAAATGTTCTCTGTTCCCTCCACTGTCTATATTTTCTATAATCCCTTTTGTTGGATTGGTTTTGTCTCCTTTTGTGGGAACCCTTCGCCGCCCATTCACGGTTGAGAGCAAGGCACTAAAAAGCTGAGGGGAACCTCCACATACGTATGTGAGGTTGTGGCACAGCACTCTTGGCTCCACACACGCCACACACGCACACGCATGCGCACGAGCAAATCCCTAAGCCAAACTGAAACAGAAGCCCCGACCCTCCTCGCCGGCGCTCTGCGTGCCATAGCTCAGAAAACGGCAACACCCTCCTTCAAGACAAAAACCCTGCGTCCTAGTTGACCATTCTCTGTTGCTCACAATGTACGTCCACTTCAACAGCAAATAACCTGACTTCTAAACCCAATGTAGCCCAAACCCAGCCACTGCTCACCTCCTCCCTCCAACACCACCGTAGCCCGAGTCAGCATCTTCTGCTGCCTGGCCCGCGGCAGAAGCTTCCACTCAGTCTATTCTCCGCACAGTCATCTTCTGCAAAGACCATTAGATCACGCCACTCCTCTACTCAAAAGCCTCCAGCACCTTCTCACCTCACGCGGGACAACCCAAGTCCTCCCCCAGGTTCTTCATTACCTGCGTCTCTCCAGCCTATGATTTCCTCCCTCACGTCTTTCTTCACTTGTCGCTCCAGCAACACTGACCACTTTGCACAAACACAGCATGCGCTCTCCTGCCCTGCCTGGAACACACATCCCCAAACGTCAGCATGGGCTGCTCCTCTGTCCAGGGCCGCTCCCACCGAGAGCCTTCCGTAAACGCTCTGAAGGAAAGAGCACATCTCCCTGCCCCTACCGCTCTCTCTGCCCCGACTCTTAGCTCCGGGCACCACCTGACATACCACACCACTATTTACTGCCCTCCTTCCCTCACGAGAAAAAGAGGCCTCACCTGGCTTGTCCCCTGCTGTCTCCCCTTTGTTGAATGCATGAAAGCGGGCTTCACGGAGGTGATAAAGGGAGGAACTGGCCTCTTCCTCTGGAGACTTCCCAACATTAGACCAGGCATCATCTCCCTGGGGCTAAGCTACTTCTCTAGTGAAGAGGCCGCTCACGCCCTGCCTCACTTGAAGGGGTTGGGGGGATTCACACCGAACGACTGGCTTCAAACAGCCAGACAAGGAGAAGGACAGAGGGCACTTGGGGTCCGCACGCAACCCGACTCAAGCCTCTGCTCTGAGGTGCCAGAGTTCGGCTGCATCAGCACCCGCAGGACCCGCGCTGCTTTCTCCGAGGAGAAACTTTTCATTTTCTACAAGATACAACAGAGTAATCACCTGGCAGCACAAGCCAACTGAAGAAACTAGGGATCTGACTGTTCTGCAATCAAACTTTTAAACAATCCCTTGGTTTAGCCCAGTGCTTCAGTTCGTCTTTCAAGGGCTGAGATGTGCAGGGGGGCTTTGTCCAGCAGACCGACTCAATCCTTGTCACCAGCCCCCTGACAGCACGTGGGTCTGAGCCCCTGTGCTGGGCTAAGGGAGGGCGTGCCAGTGTTCCACCTGCCTCTTGACTCCCAGAGATGGGCTGAAATCGCTCCACTACTTCCATCTCTTTGTCTTTATAGTTTAATAACTCATTAAAAGTTTTTTTCTTTCATTCATTTTAGGAGTCCGGAGAGGAAAAGAGGGAAAAATGTTGTACTTCTATATTTAACTGGGAGTTCTGAGCTGCTCGTCAAAGGCTTAGCCCTTCTGGCACCAGTCCGGCAGGAAAATGACTCTTCTATTTCATATGTGGTAAAGATGGTACTAGCTCAAAACCACAACACACTGTCAAACATACAGGCCTGAATTAATATTCATCAAGGCTAAGATTCAGACTTAAGACATTTATAAAATATGGACCTTAGCTGCTCTGCAGACCTCTTCATCACATACACAAAATAATTCAGTGGTGTGGACTCGCAGGAGAAAATGCCTTTAAAAACAGAGGCAGATATCTCATCCCCCAACACATGATGAAGACTGAAGTTTCAAAAAAGGAAACTAGCAGTTGGTAAAACGGATCTAGAAGTTTATAACTATGGCTATCATGAAAGTAGCTAAAATTTTTATTTACTATCAGGTTAAAAAAAGTTAATTTTCATAATATAGGTGACTGCATTAAAAAAGCACATATGCCCTATATACATCATTATATGAACAGGAAACAGACCTTAAAAGGGTGATTTACACACAGAGAGCTATAAGTTACATTAAATACCCAGTACTTCCAGGGGGAAAAATAGAGGCAAAAAAGCTAAGAGTGAGAAAATTAAAAAAAAAAAAAAAGGTAGAATCAGCCACAAAGGGACTTGGGAAAACACACTAACTGTAACAATATTAGGAAGAGAATTTGAATATTTTCTAATATTTCAAAAACAAACAAAAAAAATCCCAGAGGCATCTAATATAAGCTAGGTCACTTTCTGCCTACTGATAAATAAAGAAATACATTTTTAGTCAGATTTAGTAAAAAGAAGGACCGATCAGGATAAAATGAGGTCATCAATGTCAAAACCAAAAGTATCCAAATTACAATGTATTCTAAACATGAACAAAATGCACTTTAGAAATACTACACAGCAATCAGTGACAAAATTCAGCAAGGACCCTAGTGTTTGGGAAGTGGGGTTGGGGAGAGACCAAGGAAGAAATCCAAGATGACACCTTAAGTACAAAAGCAGGTGATGACAGAAGTAGAAAAACATAGAAGTACAGAAGGTATCTGACAAAATTCAGCAAGGACCCTAGTGTTTGGGAAGTGGGGTTGGGGAGAGACCAAGGAAGAAATCCAAGATGACACCTTAAGTACAAAAGCAGGTGATGACAGAAGTAGAAAAACAGAAGTACAGAAGATATCTCCAAAGGGTTTAAATAAGTCTGAAAGAACCCTAGTGTTTGGGAAGTGGGGTTGGGGAGAGACCAAGGAAGAAATCCAAGATGACACCTTAAGTATACAAGCAGGTGATGACAGAAGTAGAAAAACATAGAAGTACAGAAGGTATCTCCAAAGGGTTTAAATAAGTCTGAAAGAAACTGTACATATGCAATACTGAAATTAAAGTATTTACAGAGAAAAAATTAGCTGATAATATGATATATATTTCACTTTAATAGGTAAGACATTAGATGATTTTAAATGATAGGAACACATCAACTGATAAAAGGATTAACAAAATGTGGTATACACAATTAACAGGCTCAATCCAAAATGGAATTTTACCCAAATATAAAACCAAGGATTAACCTTAAACTACATACTTTTAATCACACAGTATATCTAAGAGTTTACTACGTTCTAGTATACCTAGTTATCATTTTGAAAAATATTCTCACCTGTTCAATGACATAAAAGGCAAATTCCAGCCGCTGTTTTTGGAGCATTGGAATCAGATGCAAGAAAAAAATTGGAAGATGTTCATGGCGATTACGGAAAGGAATGAGAACTGCCACCTTTAAAACAAAAGAGTCACATATGTAAATAAATACAGCTGCAAGCCCTAGAGGTAAAAGATAAAAACTGACCCTTGAGATTCTCTTACTCATGAATTTTCTCACCAGAGATCCAACAGTGGGCAAAAACAGACAAGGCCCTTGCCTTTGAGCCATTTAAGCTCTTGTGAACCTGGAGAGGTATAAATGGGCTCTGAAGGCCGTTCTAGGGATTGTGGTCCTTATCCTATGAAAACCATGAAAGTCATGGAAAGATTTTAAAAGAGTGATAAAATCAGCTTTGGTGATGGCAAACACTACTATGAAGAGCAGTGTAAAGCAGATTGGAGAAAACCAAAAGCGGGCTCAGGGAGCTGGTTAGAGATTAATGCAAAGTCAAGACAAGAGGTAATGGTAGCTTGAACAGAGGTGCGGTGGAGGACAAGAAGAGAAGTACATGAATTTTTGAAACACTGAAGAGGTAAATGAATAGGATTTGTTCCTGGAATGGATATAAGGAGTGAAGGAGAGGGATGTGTCGAGACTGATTTCTAGGTTTTAAAGTAGATCATAAATAATAAGTTTATGGGTTTTAAATTGAATTTAAAAGAGAATCCACTTGAATATCTAGTATCTAACATGGCTCACCTGGTCTAGAGATATTTTTGAAAAATATAACAGATATATCATGGAATATAAATGAAGTTTGATAATTATATTAATATAATATTTTTCATCTAATCAAAATGCACAATTAAATTTTTGATACACTGCATGTTTTTTTCAGTGGTAGGATAATATTCAGTTTAAAATTGATAATAAAATTATGTTAAAATGTTAAGCTCAACAAAAAAGATAAGGTAAACAAGCACAAGCATCCGAGAAATTCATCCCTTAAATAAACCAAAGAAATGTTTCTTATGTAGTCAAAAAAAACACGTTTATGGGACTTAAAATGGTTTCTCAGTAGATCAATCCTTCTTCTAATAAGAAAAAAAATGATCGAGACTCTCAAAATCAAGACTAAATATCACTGTTTACAAAGTGTATTACTATAATATGGGAATAAATGAATAATGATCAATCATCACTTACTCAAGTCCTCTTTCCTGGATCCAAACTTCATCATACAAGTCAAGTGACCCTACAATACAGATTTTGCCCTTGAAAAAGCTAAAATGTTTTCTAACCATTGCTTTTCTTAGCAATGTCTGAGCTAAACTAGCCTTATTATAATTGTGAATTTTCTAAAAACTGAAATTAAAACAAATAAGTTTTCTACAGATTATAAATTCCAAAATCAGAAGACCTAAATAGGCATTTCTCTAAAGAAGACATACAGATGGCCAACAGGCACATAAAAAGATGCTCAACACTGCTAATTATTAGAGAAATGCAGATCAAAAACTACAATGAGGTATCACCTCACACCAGTCAGAATAGCCATGATCAAAAAGTTTACAAATAACAAATGCTTGAGAGGGTGTGGAGAAAAGGGACCCCTCCTACACTGTTGGTGGGAATGGAAATTGGTGCAGCCACTATGGAAAACAGTATGGAGGTTCCTTAAAACACTAAAAATAGAGCTACCACATGATCCTGCAATCCCATTCCTGGGCATATATCTGGAAAAGATGAAAACTCTAATTCAAAAAGATACATGCACCCCAATGTTCATAGCACCACTATTTACAATAACCAAGACATGGAAGCAACCTAAGTGTTCATCAACAGATGAATGGATAAAGAAGATGTGGCATATATACACAATTGAATATTAGCCATAGAAAAGAATGAAATATTTGCCATTTGCAGCAACATGGATGGACCTAGAGATTATCATACTAAATGAAGTAAATCAGACAGACAAAAACAGATATCATATGATATTACTTATATGTAGAATCTAAAAAAATGATACAAGTGAATCTATATACAAAATAGAAACAGGCTCACAGATGTAGAAAAGAAACTTATGGTTACCAAAGGGGAAAGGGGAGGAGAGGGATAAATTAGGAGTATGGGATTAACAGATTCACACTACTATATATAAAATAGACAAGCAACAAGGATTTATTGTATAGCGCAGGGAACTATATTCAGTATCTTTTAATAACCTATAATGGAAAAGAATCTGAAAAGGAATATATATATATATATATATATATATACTTTGAATCTGAAAAGGAATATATATATATATATATATATATATATATATATATTCACTTTGCTGTACACCTGAATGAATCACTTTGCTGTATACCTGAAACTAACATAATGTTGTAAATCAACTATAGTTCAATTAAAAAAATGCCAAAAAAATAATAAATTCCAAAATCATTAGATTTTCAAAGAACATAAGAATCAAAATATGTCTAATAACAATGTCTATGTGTCATTCTATATTTTGGATTTTTAAATACAGCCTAATAAACTGGTTAAACAGAAAATTATATAACATTAAACACAGGACTTACTAAAATTTCAACTATACCAAATAAATTTTACTAATGAATGAATAAATGCAAATAATTGACAATGCATAGGTTTAGGATCAGGTCCTACTTGTAAAATCAGGACATGACATTAGATGTAGTCAACAGAAGATAGTAACATTTACCTGTGTATTTTACATTACCAGGATCATACATGAGAGAAAATTTTAAATTATTAAAATAGTTTTATTTTAAAAGAGAACAATATACATGATTTCATATAATTGAAGACATCTAAACTAAAAACTCCACCACTGATTTTCCCTTAACGATGATGAGATAGTGGAAAAGAGAAAGAGACAATGGCTGTTATGAGGCTGATATTTTCATGTCTCCATTGATTCACATTTGGTAAGTGGTAGGGACCAAAGAGGCTCTGGTGCCTCTGCCAGCCCCACTCTGGGTCCCATTCTTCTTTGTTTGCTCCATAAGGTGCCTCTTGGCTTATGAGCCTGAGGACCACAAGGCTACAGAACAATACGCAACCCACACCTAAGAGTCCCTCCTGTACCCCACACAATGGCCACGGTTGGTGCTGAGCACTCCCTTCTGACTGAGGAGACTTGCTGACAGGCCTCAGTATCCATTGTTGGCATCTCCACAGAATTCCCAAATCTATACAACTCCCAAAGCTGTTCAGGAACCCCTAAGTTTACTCTTAGGATAGGAAACTGCTATGAAAGTGAAAGGAGAAAAAGGAGTTAGATGGCAAGTATAAATCCCTACCACTGACCTTATCTGAAGTATATCAGTGTGATAGCTTCTAGCAAAACTAGGGTCGAGCTTGCCCTTCTTGGTTTTGAATTTGGCCACAACTTGGCTGCCTATGATGTAAATGGGCTATAAGAGCAGTTAAGACGCATTATAGATATTTAAGGAAAGAAGCTATTAAAAAGCTGCAGAGTCCATATTAAAGACAGCCCATATTAATTAAATACAATGAGGCTGAGTAATCAGTTGAACATATAATAATAAACAAAGGTTGTCATGGCCCCCTAATACAGTAATTTCTTCAGTAAAACATTTAAAATATTGAGTTGATTTTTCCTTAATATTATATGGAAACTGAGAGTATTATAAGAGAAAGAAAATGACCAGTGTCATGGCAAGTTCAAAGAAGCTAAACTGTCATTTTTACAACAAATGCATGAGACATATTATATTAATGAGACAGTTATCAAAGGTTTTGAATATGCCTAAAGTAAAGTTTTTATTAAAACAAAGCTAAATAGCACCTAAAAATTCATTTGGCACGTCCCTTCCTTTGGCTGTGGAATGTCACTGTCAACAGTTTACAATTTATTGTCTAGGAAGAGAAGATCTCGGTATTCTGTGGTAATTTATCTCAAGGTTTAATAGCCTTTGTTTCAGGACATTCTTTCTTCCATGTGCCCTAATTTGCTGTTGGAGCCACTCTCCTGTGAAGCATCTCCACCGGAGATAGAACTAAACATCTGGTCATTACCTTCGGAAAAACAAGAGTCATCTTCATGAATCTCTCCTCACCACCTCTTGTTCAAGCAAAATTATCCACATGCACTTTGCTCCCACTTTAAAACCACTAATCTTACTGAATTTATGCACCTATTTTTCATCCTTGCTCATTTTCTCCTACACTCACCATGAAGAGATTAGCAAGAAAAATGTTGACTACATAAATTTTCCCCACCAAGATTTTGTCCTAGTTTCAAACTTCAAGCACACTACCGCTACGATGTCCCTAAATGACATGGCTTCAGACTTGCCTACCTTTAAGGTTGCACGAGCCGTCCGCCACTGACTAAGACAGAACAGAGCAGAAGCTGCCAAGCCTTCATTCTCCTGCCATGTTTCAGGTCCCTCCTCCTCCCCCTCACTTCCAGTGCGGACAGGAGCTTCTTAAACAGGACGCACGCGATAAAAATTGCAGGTTCGCGTCCCCTTCCACCAACAGAATCAGAATGTCTGAGGACCGAGTTCAAGAATCTTCTTTTTTACCAAACACCCCAGGTAGCTCTGAAACACGTGGAGAAGACCCATCTTTGAGGAACCTTGGACTAGAAACAGAACTCCAGGCCACCGAGCAGATAACCCCATCAAGCAGTTGCCTGACTCTTTAAAGCACCTGAACCCTGAATGGAACATAGGTAACATCACAGGTAAACACTTCACTTTAACGACCTGAAAAGCATCACCTTCCTCCTCTTCCAACCTCCCTTTTAGAAATAATCTTGCCTCTACAAGGTCACCCGACCCGTGCTCAATCTTCCACTGCGACCTGCGATGTTCAAAATACCTAGGAATTGGTGAAATCACTAATTTTAGAAGATTAATTCCACTTAATTGGTCTTTGATGAACTTGGTATTTTTTTTTAAAAAGAAAAAGATCCTCAAATATTAAGAATCAAGTTGATAGCAGATGTTTCACATAAATCTAGTTACTTCTTGCTTCCTTCTCTCTCAACTCAGTTCCAAGATTAGAATGGAGCATTATTAGAATGTAAACAGGTGGCAGGGGTGAGGATTATTTGATTAAGTATAGCAGGTATAGGTCACCTCTCAACGATCTCCAAATTCCCTCTCTTACCTTGAGCTGCGTAGCTCAGAACTAGAGACTATATTCTGAAAAGGGTTTGTGCATAACTGAAATAAGAGCAACAGTACCATATAGTTCCTAAATAAAATAAGCCAAATTTTAGATCCCTGAATTAGCTGGCTCCTGAAACTTCACTTTCAATACTGTTACCTGCTGATTCACTGGAGTTTAGAGTCTACTGAAATCTGTAAGTAGAAACTACTTATGTGTGATATACCTCTCCCCTAGAAAATGAGACGAAAAACGCGAAAATTTAAAATCCAACATCTGATATAGACCACTGGAGAAAGGACAAGAAGACTTAATTTTCCTGATCCCAACTTATCCTACTGCTATACCACACAGTGTACACATAAGAGGTATACATCACGTGTATTAATATACATCTGAGAATCAACCTCCATTCTACCCCACAGCCTTTGTGATTAATTGAGTATGCTTTTTCTTCTGTTAGCGTTCAACGTACATACTCATCACCCAAGTTAAGAAAAAGAATTTATTTTGCCCAGGACATTTTTTAAAGTAACACTATGTAAATTGGGCCATATTTTATATACAAATGTGAGGAAACTCAATCATGAAATAGGAAAAGATTCATTTATTATCCGAATCTGATCTGGGAAATAGTATAAAACAACTTCAATATAGAATGTGTTGACAAAATCTGTACTGGAATCCATTTCAGCAGCTTTACAACTTGTTTGAGGGAAAAAACCCCAAACATTTATTTAATAATTTGTAACAAGGCACGTATCTGTCTCATAAACTCAACGCAACAAAACTCGGTTTAGTGCTTCCCTTTTATACAAGGGAGGATAAGCTCTACGTTAGGGATGCAGACGTAAATAATACACATCCCCAACATCCCCAAACACAAAGAGTTCAAGGCCATTTAAGTCAGAGGGCTTTTATCATAAGCGTAACAGCATACAATTCTCCTTCCCAGGAGTGACTTTTTTTGGTACCAAAAGACAAACATTTTAGCAAAATACTGATATTTAAAAGAGGAACTGAAAACTGTTTCCAGATTCAGGCTACAGCACAATCCTTCAGGATGTAGTATCTGATTTAATCATATGTAGTTTTCACTTGAATTACATAAATGCTGTTTCCTATTCAAACATAACATTACATGAACACATGCTTATTAACCAATTTCACAGTACTGAGAACAACTTTGATTTAAACCATGGTTTTCAATTTTTTTTAAGCAGCAGGGGCAGGCCCACTTCCTTATAGTTTTTCAAACAAAACATTAAAAGTAGGATTCTGATATATCAAAAAGATTAAAAGCCTGTGCTCTGCCTTCTGAAACAGAGGCAAAGAAGAGCTCGAAGTTCTTCTTTTTGTGTCCTGCAGTGACCGCCGAGCAGCATCTTTAGAATGCTGGGACTCAGGAAGCTCAATGCTGGGCCCAACTGGAAACCACTGTTTCCAGGCCTTGGTGGGGCTATGCCTGTAGGTGTCAGTAACCACTAGGGACAGCAGTGGGAAGCAAAGAAATCACAGCCTCTCTTCCAAACAGAACAGGAAAAATCATCTGTTTTCCAAGCCAATCTCAAGTGAGGTACTTATCACCAGGATCTCCAAGAGACTGAACACAGGAGCATGTATCTGTATACGCACAGGTGCCGCTCATCTTCACAGGTAACATGATTAACTCACATTTGGACTGTGAATACTTACACATTAAACACAAACATTTTGATGTCTTAAATTTATCAAGACAAAGGGATATGACTATATATTCTGAATCAAACACACTTCTCCTCAAATGCACAGTAACAGTCACACTACTTATGAAAAAATGGACCTCACCTTCCACCTGGGTTTACAGTCTTTAGGCCTCCAGTGACCTCCTGGCTCAATATCTAAATCCTTGGAGAAGAGGTGATGAATTTCATCAAAACTGACTTCACTTACATTGACATTGAGGAATCCCCCTAAAAGGTCAAAAATGTGAAGAATTGTTTTAATACGAAGTCAGACAAACAACAATCAGTAGGGTGATGGCATAATGTAGTTGCTGGGACAGTACCATTTATTCCTGTTATCACCATATAATTGTTAATATCACCCTTCAGTTTTAGTTTGGATGATAAATTATATGGTCATCCTACTATCTTTGGTAAATCAGCCAAAGAAAATCAGAGCACTTAAACTTTTTGCTTTTGAGTAATATGGTGAATATTATAATATTCCCTGGGAAATGTTTGCATGTCATTACAATGTAGCTTATCATTCCAATTTATTCAAGTATTTAAAAACTATTTTTAAATTTCAACATAATCAACACAGGAGACAATGAACACACAGTACGTAAGAGTTAATTAAGCAGTTAAGTTTGACGGGGAGCTGAATCTTAGCTTCTATGTACTGGGGAAATTATCTAACTTCTCTGTGCCTCAGTTTACTTATCTGTAAAAAGAGATGGTAATACCTGCCTCCCGCTGTGGTTGTATCTATTAGATGAAACAATGCCGGGCACAAAGGTACATATTCAGTAAATTTAGCTACTATTACTGTCATCTACTTTACTGACATTTCTTCAGGGAGAGAATTCACAAACACAATTCAACAAATTTATTTTGAGCACCTACCACGCATCCCCTTGACATGCAAAACTGAAAAACTATAAACTTCTAAGATAAACTTCCTGGTCGACTAAGCACTCACTCTCCAAATTAACAAATATATGATATTCCTAGAAATGTTTTTCCTAACAGTTTTTCTAACGTGTACCATGGAAACAGGAATGACTCTTGGATGGAAAACCACTTCCATTACCTCAGTCAAAACCAACTAAGAATTAAGAGAACCAAGGACTAACAGAACTAAGTTCTTTCACCTCCTTGTCTCATGAAATACAAACCAACAACTATTGAGGTTTCCCATTTCAAGTCTTCTGAGCTCAGTGGCCATGATTCCACACATACAGTCAGCCCTCCATATCCACAAGGCTGGTTGAAATCTGTGGGTGCAGAGCCCACATATGGAGGGCTGACTGAAAGGGACTTGAGCATCCTCAGATTTTGGTACCCTGGGGGTCCTTGAACCAATCCCCCTTGGATACTGAGGGATGACTGTAAAACACTCAGTTCCTCTTTGAGGGAGCTTCCTTCCTTTCCTCTCTCCCTGCTATTCTATATATTCTATAAGGTTTCACAGCCACTCGTCTACCCATCCCCACTCTTCATCCTAAGTAGGAAGGAACGTCCGTCAGGGGCTTCCACTAAGCACTTAGGCATACTAGAGAGAAGTATTTCAAAATGTAAATGCCTAGGGCTTCCCTGGTGGCGCAGTGGTTGAGAGTCCGCCTGCCGATGCAGGAGACGCGGGTCCGTGCCCCAGTCCGGGAAGATCCCACATGCCGCGGAGCGGCTGGGCCCGTGAGCCATGGCCGCCGAGCCTGCGCGTCCAGCCTGCACGGAGCCTGTGCTCCGCAACGGGAGAGGCCACAACAGTCAGAGGCCCGCGTAACACAAAAAAAAAAAAAAAAAAAAAAAAAAAGTAAATGCCTAGGTTTCACAGAGTAAGCTAGGAAAAAATATGCGATCTTCTAATGTCTGCCTGTTCTCCTGACAACGTTTGCTGTCTTTCATAACCAAATACCCATCCTTTAGTGTGACAAGATATGCAAAGTAGCTAATCTTAGAAAGGTCAGATTTACCTAAAGAGTAACCTAGGAACTTACACAGAAAGGACAGATCAAATGTGAGATCCATCGGTCAATGTGAGTACAGACTACCATGACTCAGCTGACAAAACAGACTCTAGCACTGTGATAAGACAAAATTCACACAAATAAATCTGATGCATTTAATGGTAAGCATAATTCCTAAAATGACAGTAATTAGGCTAAATAATAAGCCGTTCATATAAGGAACTGAAGTTGGTATTCCTTAGGCACTTTTAAACCAATTTTTTTGCCTTTTTCCAGCTTTATAGCTTCAACAGCTGTAACCAACATTATTGTCAGCAGTTTTCTCCAGTATCATTTGCAGTTTAATTTTCATCTTGAACACACATGTGCCAGCAAATTAAGAGGCAGGCCTTATATCTTTCTTCTCAGTAGACAGGGCCTCTGGCCATCACTTACAATCCCTAATGCCCAAGGCACCTGAAGTTCACCTCCCTCTCCATCGACCCCCCCATTCACATTCCTCAGAGACCCTTAGCAGCTTTTCTATGTGCTTATTGCTCTTTGATCTGAAATCTTAATATCTTACTGGCTGAAGGCCAAAGATGACCCAGTGGCATGAAGCTGTCATGCCAGGAGTAATAGCAACATCACTATTGGGGGTGGGTATGAAAGGATGGGGGACAGGCTCCAGGACAGGCAGTGCCACCGCTGGAAACAGCAAGTGTGTGATCAGAAAGAGAGAGAAAGAAAAATAAACACTAATTAGTGGAGGTGGGGGGGGAGGAATGAGAAAAACAACTTTTGTTTCTCCGAAAAAATAACCACTTATTTCTGAGTTGCTGCCTGTGCATTTCACAGTGTGATACCCCTGCTCACACCCAGGGTCTGGATATTTAGATAAGAACTTGAGTTTAGGGACTTCCCCGGTGGCGCAGTGGTTGCGAGCCTGCCTGCCAATGCAGGGGATGCAGGTTCGAGCCCTGGTCCAAGAAGATCCCACATGCCGCGGAGCAACTAAGCCCACGTGCCACAACTACTGAGCCTGCACTCTGGAGCCCACGAGCCACAACTACTGAGCCTGCACTCTGGAGCCCACGAGCCACAACTACTGAGCCTGCACTCTGGAGCCCGCGAGCCACCGCTACTGAGCCCGCGCACAGCAACAAAGACCCAACGCAGCCAAAAATAAATAAATAAATACATAAATTTATTTTTTAAAGAAAGAAAGAACTTGAGTTTAGGATTCCCACCATTTAAGTGCCTGCTCTGCTTCTCCCGGGGAACCTTTTAAAATAAACACTCAGAGTTAAGCCCGCAAAAAGTTAGTGACCTCCACCCCGGCAACCTTGTAAGTCCTAGGTGCTTGCTGCCCTGGTCTCTATCTCCGGCTGGCTGGTGACCTGGGATGGAGGACGGCACTCCCTCGCTCACTGTGCCCTGGCCCCCTCTGGGATCCGTGAGTAAACCCTGAGACTCTACTTCCTTTGTGTGGGTGGACTGAAACTGCACCTTGCATCAGAATGACCCCCTGGGCTCCACTTCCCCAGAGTGGGAGCTCGGATGCCCGGGGAGCTACCTGCCAACCAGTAAGGGTGGCTAGTGCCCCTCACACGGCAGGTCATAATCCGCATGTTCTTAATTCAGTGCACCAGCTCCAGATGCTCAATACAGCTGAAGAGGAGGATGGGATCGTAGGCGCAGTCTGTACGCCCATCCGATGCCTTGGAGCCGCGGGTGGCTCTCTTCCCCCTCCAGACCGCTCAGTCTCCCTGGGAGGATCCACTGCTGGCTGGCAGTCAGTGCCGCTGCGCTGCACCGTTGTGTGTTGTGCCGCCGGGCTGTGCTGAGAATTCCCAGCCTAAAGTGTTGGTGCTGTAAAAGGTCAGACTCCACTGCAGAGACGAGCCAGCAGGCCCCAGTCTGAAGCAGCTCTGTCTCCCATTATTCTCCAAAGGAGACCCCACTCGGTGTCAGGTGTGGAGGTGATTGGCGACCATCACATATGCAAGTCTGGGCACTGGGCCAAGGCGAGCTAACCTGGACGGTCAGGATCTGCCTCTTTCCCCCACACAGGGACAGGGCTGGGGGGCAGGCTGTGACATACTGGGAGCCAAGGAGAGCTCCTCAGGGCCCTGGAGCCAGAGGGGCAGGCTGGCTGCTGGGCCCACTGTGTTGGGTCAGGACCGGGTGCTGAGCCTGGGGAGCCAGCCTAACCCCTGAGGAGGCAGCGCTAGCAGGGCCATCGTGGCACCCGGGAGGCAAAACGCTGCAAGGCAAGCGCATCACATGCTGCTAAAAGTGGGGCCCCAAGCGCTTGGTACCGGCTCCTCCCACGTTCCCAGAGGAGGTTAAAAAACTACTAGAAGGGCTTCCCTGGTGGCGCAGTGGTTGAGACTCTGCCTGCCGATGCAGGGGACACGGGTTCATGCCCCGGTCCGTGAAGATCCCACATGCCGCGGAGTGGCTGGGCCCGTGAGCCATGGCCGGTGAGCCTGCGCATCTGGAGCCTGTGCTCTGCAACAGGAGAGGCCACAACAGTGAGAGGCCCGCATAACGCAAAAAAGAAAAAAAAAAAAGACGCAATAAACCAGATAGATTTAATTGATATTCATAGGACATTCCATCTGAAAACAGCAGATTACACTTTCTTCTCAAATGCACATGGATCTTTCTCCAAAAAAAAAAAAAAAAAAAAAAAAAAAAAAAAAACTACTAGAAGCCTGTGAGACCCCCATGGCTTGGGCGTTACGGAGCACAGTGGCATATCTACATGCCAAGTTGTGAACGCTATGTTCTCGGGGCCTGGAGCTTGCCCAAATACATCTGCTAATGTTGCACCGGTGGAGGTGGCAGTGGACCGTGACCCTCAGCAGTTGACTGGGACCCCCTAGAACGGGAGGTGGCAGCACAGGAGTTAGGAAAGAGGCGACCTCTGTCCCAGGCGTTCCCTGTTACAATCCATCATACCAAAACATCCAATGATGGCCAGTGTGAATGAGGAACAGAGACACCTAACTATACCATGATAGAAATGCAAGATTTTTTAGAAAAATTCGTTCAAAAGAAGAGAGAGAAGGGCACTGATTGGCTCTTAGGGGTCTTTGGAACTGGTTCCGAGCTTTGTTTACAGAGAAAGAGACCCCTCCAAGCCTCCAAGCCCACAGAGACAGAAGGAAGAAGCTCAGCCTCCCTCACAAGATGAGCAACAAGCTCTCTATACTGGCAGCTCCAGAGATCAGGGTCCCTGATGACTTAATCTCGGGACAGCTGAATGCAAATTAGAAGCCTTTGTTCAGGTGCTGCAGGCTCTTCAGGAGACTGTGGTCCCATCCCAAAGGATGATGCTGTCACCTCTCAGAACGCTCCCGCCCCAGCAGCAGAACCCAGGATCCCACACCCTGCTCTGTGAGAGTGACAGCCACCAAGGCCCCTGTCCTAGGGACCCTGCAGTTCCCTGAGCTTGTCCCTCCTCTTGGAGACAACCACCTGTTCACTTCTCTAATTATCCACTAGGATGCTCTCATTGACACTGGAGCCCAAATTAGGTTGCTTCCCTGAGCCCCTCCAAACATAAATGAAGGGCACCCTGTGAATTACAAGGCATAGCAAGTAGGACAGCAGAAGTCACTACTGGAACTACCTTTTTAAAAAATATTTTAGTGGTGGCCCCTTAACCCTACCTTTTCCTGACATGGGTATGGATGCCCTGACCACATACATGGAGGAACAGGACCCACACCTGGTCCCAAGGAGTATAATCCCCACCATCTTGGGCCTTGCAGCTCTGCCACCCGGCGGGGAACCCTGACTCCTCTGGCTTCCCTGATTCCGCAGCCTGTGCCCACCATGGGTCCCAGGCCCCGGTGTCGTCACACACGTGGTTCTCCACGCTTTTCTCCTTCCCTCCACCTCCCCGCACCCCGGAGTCCTGTCTGCTCACTCCAGGGCACTTCAGTCTCCCTGAGAACACTCACATCACTGAACAGACACCCCCAATTCAGCTCTCTGCCCCCTCATGTCAAAGCCTGCCATTATACTGGGAGGAGGTCTGCTACTACCCTCAACAGGACTGAGGCGCCTCAAGGTGACCCTGCACTGAGCATAAAACAACACGTCATGACAGCAAACCCCAACCTGGGAGCCAAGCCGGCGGAGCACTCTGGGTTGTTAGAGCAAAAGCCGGCCTTAGCGCAGCAGCAGCAATGTGATTCTTTAGCACAGACAGCTTGGGTAACCGTTTAGCTCTAGACTACTCACTGGCCCAGGAAGGAGGTGTATGCGCTGTAAGGGGCACCACCTGCCGTGTGTATATTAATAACTCTGGACAAACTCAGACAAATTTACAAAAGGTGGCCCGAGATGTGGTACTAGTATTCCACAATCTCACCTAAGTTTTAAATCAAATACCTATCTTAACCTTATCCAAGGGCTTGGATTTATCTTCTTGGCTAGACCCCAACTGATGGGGGGGGAGGGGTTACAGACAGGATTTCAAATTGTCATTTGTCTAGTGATATTGCTGATGGCATTTTTGCTTTGCTCAAATGTTTCATGTGCTGGGTGATCAAAACCCTGCCAGGGGCTTTTACTATCTCCACCGTCCAGAGAGTGCCTATGATTTTCCCTAAAGATTAATGGTGAGGCATCATGGGATCAACTGTGATGAGAAAAACAACCTTTGTTTTTCTGAGTTGCTGCCTAGGCATTTCACAGTGCGATAACCCTGCTCACATCCAGTGTCTGGACATTTAGATAAGGGCTTGAGTTTAGGATTCCCGCCGTAAGTTCCCACTTTGCTTTTCCAGAGGCACCTTTTAAAACAACCACTTAGAATTAAGGCCAAGAAAACTTTGTGACCTCTGCCCCAACCACCTTATAAGAAACAGGTGCTTGGTACCCTGCTCTCCTCTTCTGGGACGGAAGACTGCCCTTCCCACCAGCTCTTTGCACCCTCCTCCCCAGCTCCCAGGATCCGTAAGTAAGAAAGCTTATGACTCTACTTCCTTGGTGTGGGTGTACTGAAACTGCAGCTTCCATCAAAACAACCCTGTGGGTTCCACTTCCCCAAAGCGGGAGCTCAGATCCTGAGTTGGCTACCTGCCAACCACGTGTGGGGGGCTCATGCCCCTTTATTCAAACAGGTCATAATCTGCATATTCTTAATTTAATATACCAGCTCCAGCTAGTCAACACATGGTATTAGAAAGAATACTTATTTCCTGTGCATAGAAAGTGAAGGTAAAGGGGCATATTATAGAGAGTGGCCAGGAGGAAGCACAGAAAAGATGAACTAGTGGTGACACGGTTTCCAAACTACCCTCAGTGGAAAGAACCTCTCGAGGTGAGCCTGTGGTCAGGACCTCAAGTCCTTCCTCCCTACTGCACCCACTAAGGCTACTCTCATCTCCTTTACCTACCAGGTGTCCCCTCCAGGTTTCACTCAAGAAAGTGTTTCACCTTCCCACACTGTTGGTGGGAATGTAAACAACCATTACGGAGGACAGTATGGAGGTTCCTTAAAAAACTAAACATAGAGCTATCATATGATCCAGCAATCCCACTCCCGGGCATGTATCCAGAGAAAAACATAATTTGAAAAGATACTTATGCACCCCAATGTTTACTGCAGTACTATTTACAACAGCCAAGACATGGAAACGATCTTATTGCCCATCGAAGGACGAATGGATAAAGAAGATATGGTATATATACACAATGGAATACTACTCAGCCATAAAAAAGAATGAAATAATTCCATTTGCAGCAACATGGATGGACCTAGAGATTATCATACTAAGTAAAGTAAGTCAGAAAGAGAAAGACAACTATCATATGATATCACTTATATGTGAAATCTTAAAAAAAAAAAAGATACAAATGAACTTATTTACAAAACAGAAACAGATTCACAGACTTAGAAAACAAACTTATGGTTACCAAAGGGGAAAGGTGGGGGAAGGATAAAGGAGAAGTTTGGGATTAACATTTACACACTACTATATATAAAACAGAAAATCAACAAGGACCCACTGTATAGCACAGGGAACTCTGCTCAATATTCTGTAATAACCTAAATGGGAAAAGAATCTGAAAAATAATGGATATATGTATATTTATAACTGAATCACTTTGCTGTACACCTGAAACTAACACAACATTGTAAATCAACTATACTCCAATATAAAATAAAAATTTAAAAAAGAAAACAAAAAAAACAGGAAGCATTCCAGCGCTCTAAAGCCAGGAGAGGAGGCATCCTGCTTTACTTGCAAAGAAGTAAGCAATCAGCCAGGCCAGCCCCCTTTACTTCACCTGCTGAGATTTCAAGGGCAACTTAAGAGGAAGGACCCAGTGAGCTCCAGGGACAGATCCCCGCCCCCCTCCACTCTGTGCTGCACCTGAGGTTTTCCAGTGGGGACACACACTCTCTCTCCCCAGTTAGAAATTAAAAGGTCAAAAAAAACATATCTATTGGCTGAAATCTATTTACCCAGCAGTGCAATCATTCAGCACACAAATATAAACAATGTAAATTGTGATTTTCACTCTTTGGAAGGTGGGACCAGGGTTAGAAAGGAAAGAGCAGGAAAACTGGACGCCTAAGAGAGGAGAGGCTGCCACTTACCGAGAAGGGAAGTGGAAGAAGACAGTCAGTGGTGAGCTACCTCTCAGGCTGCGCAACAAAGCCTAGGTGCCAACCCCTTCTGTGTTGTGTGGGAGGGAATAACGTGGTTGTACCACTGGTTACACGGCACATTCACTCTAATGCCAATTCAGCACGTACTGGCAAGACGTGCAACGACGCCTCCTGCTTTGGAAAGTGGGACCTGAGTGGCCTGGGATCCGTCTGGAACAGCACAGGCCCAAACCAAAAGTTTATGGTTGTGCAGATTACAACGTATCACATGACATGGTTTAGGATATTATTTTTTCTATTAAAGTATAATTCTTAAAATAGCAAATATTCAATACATACGAATTACACCTGCATTTAAATTTTACTTGAAATGTAAGAAAAAAATGTAAGGCATATCATCCCTAGCCAAAGAGCTGTTTTCTCCATAAATCAACAAGTTTCAGTGACAACTTCACTCAGTTTGGGGCCTACCTGTATTTCTTGGTATCTCAAGCCTAATTCTGGATGCTCTGGCTCTTGTCAGTATTTTACCCTCAGGGTTCCCAGTGTGCACCGCCCAAAGACCTGATGACGTTGTCAGAGAAACCCCTGAATTTCCTCTAGAAATATCCCTTCAGGTGAATTCTTTTCCAAAGTCAGAAAACGATTTTTACGATAAGGTGGCACATCCCTTCCCCCACCCTCTGGGCGGCTGACCGAGGTCAGCTCAGAGGCTGAAAGGTTCCATGAGTCATCTTGCTCCCAGTCACACACAGCCGCCTTTGAAGCCACCACTGGAAACTGCCCATGTCCATCGCTTTCCTTTGGCTTCTCTACCTCTTGAATTGTATAACGTCTACCTACACAAACAACTTCTTAATTATTCTTTAAGTGACCAAATCCTAGTATTCTAAACAGAGTGGTTTTTCAGTCACACATCTCCAGTATCAAGGGCAATGCCTGGACACAGGATGGGTGAATGAATAAATGGGTGGATGGATGAACGAATGGACGCGTGAATAGATGAGTAGGGGCGGCAGAGCTGGCCATGTCGAATCCCGTCTCACCTCCCTCTGCTTCCCTCCTCCCTGCATTCCCAAACCTTGGCTCCATCAGGTGCTAAAATGTGCCTTTAAGACATTCGTACAAAAGATGTCCCACATGTAGATGACCCAGCCTCCTGGACAGTCCAAGTTCTCATCGCCTAGTCTTGGCCACAACACACAGTTCTAACACCCAGTTTCCTCCCTGGCTCACTGTTTTCTCCTGCTTTACTCCGAATGACTATCTGTAACCTCTAGTTAACAGTCTTTGCTATCTGCTCCCAGCTTTGCCTTGTAATCCCTCCAGTGAACCTCTGGTCCACACCTGGAGGCCTCATACCCTTTATTACATTCTTCCAAATTGTTCTCTAGTCCCTGACTATTGAAAAAATGACAATCTCCTTTAATGTCATAACCCACCACCACTCTTACTATATTTCCTCAGTTCTGAGACACATGTCATTCATGTTTTAGCATTCTGACCTAGGGACATACCCTACAGTGTGTGCATTTAATGTACTGCTTCTTTCTTGTTTCCAAGAAGCCATTATGAAATTAATGATGTGGTTTGTCAAGAAAATAAAATATGGTATATCACATACCACTCTGGCCTTTTCAAAAGTGTTTTCTCGAACCATTCAGCTGCCAAGAAGTTTCCATATACTGTATCTCAATGTCTTTTCTAGAATACCACCTCCACTCCTCATCTTAAGTGAAACACTATTCTTCCTTTCAAACTGTGCTCAGTGCTTACTTTCTGAGGTCCACAATCTTGGAGGTGAGGCATATAAGAAGGTACTCTGCAGACTTATACCTACACCTCACAAAGAATAATTACTTCCTTCTTTCATAAATTTACCTCCTTTGAAGTTTACGACTTTCAGCCGAACCACCTTCCAATATGCAGCCACATGCACCGAGAGGTGCCCTCCTCTCCCTGGACATCCCCCATGTAACACCCAGCTCCATATTCACACCCTGAGCACCACTGTCACCTAGAATGACTGGCAGTGCCAGAGTTGAAGGCCAGTCAGTTCTGGCTTCAGCTTCTCTCTGCTGTCTCCACATTTTTCCTGTCTCTATGGTCTCCTAATAAAGCAGCTGATTAATTTTGGTGGAGTGGCTAAGAATCACCGGGCCTGCCTGTTGAGAATGGAAGGCCCGGGCCCATTCTCAAAGCCCCTGTGTCAGTAGACATGCGTGGGTCATGTTTGTGGGCACCCAGCTTTACCTGAACACATTTCAGGGGCTTGAACTACCCGCCACTGAGTCCTGCCTCCCAGAGGAAAAGCTACCTCTCCACTCTCCCAACCTCTCCAGCAAAGAGAAGCAGTCAAGTGACAAGATGCACCCGAAAGTGACTCTGAAACAGAAGTGAACATGAGGACGTGGGCCCTCTGCAAAACTTTCAATAAAAGTGCTGGCAGAAGCTTCTGGCATTAAAGACCCCAGGAGTGGCACCTCTGGGCATGTCTGGTCAGAGCTGTGATCTCTGCCAAGTGGCAACAGGAGATGCTGCCCAGAGTGGTCTGGGCCTTGCTCTGGTGGCTCAGCCTCTGAACCAACCTCTGTGGCCACCCAGGTTTTTTTAACCAGCATCCCCATGGCTTCTGGTGTAGATCATGTCTGGATCACACGTAGAGAAACCCAGCTCCACGAGTTTCACCCAATCATAGCAATGGACTGAATGTTTGTTCCCCCCACCCCCCAAATTCATATTTTGAAATCCTAACCCCAAATGTGATGGTTTTAGGAGGTGGGGCCTTCGGGGAGTGATTACATCATGAGGATGAAGCCCTCATGAATGGGATTAGTGCCATTATAAAACAGACCCCAGAGAGATCGCTCTCCCCTTCCACCATGTGAGGATACAGCAAGAAGACAGCCATCTATGAAGCAGGAATCAGGCCCTCACCAAATACCGAATCTGCTGACACCTTAATCTTAGATGTCCATCCACCAGAACTGTGAGAAATAAATATTTGCTCTTTAAGCCATCCAGTCTATGGTATTTTTGCTATAGCAGCCTGAACAAAGACACACCCATATACTCACAAACACTGTTATTTTCCCTCCCTTCCTGACCTGCCACACCTGATCATCAATTTTCCATGCTCAAATTCTTCAGCCAAGAAATACCACTGAAGAAAATCACGTAAGCACATAATCCCACCACTGAGGTGACAGTACCTAATTTACTGCCTTAAACATAGTAAGCTTTCAGCAGAAACAAGCATTATATTCTTTGTACATTTTGACCCCCACAGGGTAGGGAGGGCTCTCTTAGCTAACCGGTTAGTGAGCACCTTTTCATTTATGATTGCTTGACTCCACTTTGCATGCCCTACAACTTTCAAAATATCTACTCCTTTACAAGCTGCTCCATCCTTCTTGGCCGCCCCCTCACACGTATGTAGCCTCTCCTACTTTATTAGGAACACAGAAGCAACAGGCCTGAACCTCCTTAACTTCCCCCCCCTCATCTCCAAATGAACGTCACTCCCGCCTCAGGGCAGGAGGTGTCCCCCTACTACTTTCCAAGGCCAGTTCTTCGACCTAAGCACATTGTGTCCTGTCACTTTCTCCAGGATCCAGGCTCCCTGGATGCTTCCCTTCTCCTCCCTTCACTCCCCATCTGTCCAGAGTCTTCCCCTCCAGGCCCGCAGCGCTTAAAGTTCACTTAAGTCCATCTCTTCCTAAAACGTTGTCCCCTTAACCTCACCTCCTCCACAGATCCCTTCCCCCCAGTCTCCTTCCCTTTCCCACCAAACTTCTTTGTTTTATTCATTTATTATTATTTGGTCACGCCATGCAGCTTGCAGGGATCTTAGTTCCCTGACCAGGGATGGAACCTGGGCCCCCTGCAGTGGAAGGCGGAGTCCTAACCACTGGACAACCAGGGCAGTCCCAAACGTCCTAGTTTTAAACCAACTAGTTTTTACAGACTTCTGAGTCACCTCTCAGGACAGTATATCTTGCTTCTCACGCTGCTGCCCCACTGGAATTGTGCCGACTGTGGTTCCGTGAGTGTTCTTCGTGCCCAATTCAATGGCCTTTCACAGTCCCTCACTCTACCTGCTCTGAGGTATGTGACAAGGTGGAGTCCTCTCCTTGCGGTCCTCTGGAACACGGTCCCCTGACTCCCCTATGTCCCTGGCTGCCTTCCCTTCTTTGCTGACCACCCCTCGCACCTCGGACACGGATGTTCTCCAGGGGGTCCACTCGTAGGACCTCACCTCCTCTCATCTCCAGCCCAGATCCCTCTGAAGAAATTCAGACCCCGAAAGAACTCTCCTGAGCTTTAAACAGAACAGGCCCGACACTGAACTCATTCACTTCGCCATTCCCCAAATGTGAGGTTTATCCCGCATTATATGTTTCAGTTAACGGCCACCGAGCCAGAAACCTGGAAAGCAACCCTGATCCCTCAACTGGTCACCACGTCTCTTCTCTTGGGCGCCACAGCCCCGGCATGTGCCCGTTGTTCCTCTGGGGCCCTTGCAGGAAGCTCCTCAAGGCCCCTCCAGATCCCGGCACTTCCCCGTGCTCATCCATTTTCAACTTCTCATCAGGATCATCTTTCCAAACTACCGTCCTAGTCACACCATGTATCTACCTAAAGCAGATGAAGGTTACATTCCCTAAAGCAGTGTTTTCTGGGGCTTCCCTGGTGGCGCAGCGGTTAAGAATCCGCCTGCCAATGCAGGAGACACGGGTTCGAGCCCTGGTCCGGGAAGATCCCACATGCCGCGGGGCAACTAAGCCCGTGCGCCACAACTACTGAGCGTGCGCTCTAGAGCCCGCGAGCCACAACTACTGAGCCCATGTGCCACAACTACTGAGGCTCGCGCGCCGAGAGCCCGTGCTCTACAACAGGAGAAGCCACCGCAATGAGAAGTCCGCGCACCGCAACGAAGAGTAGCCCCCGCTCGCCGCAACTAGAGAAAGCCCGTGCGCAGCAACGAAGACCCAACGGAGCCAAAAATAAATTAATTAATTTTTTTAAAAAAATCAGTGTTTTCTTTTTTTGTTTTTACCCTCTTTTGTCCCTAGACCCTTGGAAAACCATGTGCCCTTATCTTAGAGAGATACACACCAGGCTGTAAATCAACCCTCTGCACACACCCTCAGGGGCTCCGTTCCCTCTAATGCCCACCTCACAGATGCCGACAGATTCATGGAACCCAGGCAGCCCTCGGACTGGTGAGTCCTTTACACAGGGCCCTTCACCTCCCTATGCAGCACACATCCCACTACACACCCACCCCGGTCACAGCGGACCACTCCCCATCTCAGAACACAGGGCCTCCTGTGCTCAGACACTGCCCCCTCAGCTACCTGCTGCACCATCCTACAAGACCCACTTCCAATGTCCCCTCTCTCTGAAGTCTCTCTTTCCTTCCAGAAGGAAAGCGCTGTCTCCCTTTTGTCACATAACAACCGTTCCTCTGAATGTGTTACCCACTCCAGCCGGCAGGCAGGCACGTACTCAGCTGTGTTTCTCCCCGCCTGCCCCTGCGAACAACACAGGGGAGGCTGCAGGCGGGTCACGACTGCTCCGTTACCCTGCAATGGCCCCCATCGCTCTTCTACAATAAATGTGGGCATGACGGTTTGTTACATTAAGCGTTACCTGAGCTTCTCTGAAGTTTATAATTTCATCTCAAAAAGTCCTTGTAGCTTTTGTTATGCTCCTAAGGCTAGCAACTATAGAAACTATCAGGGTTAAACTGCAAAGGCAACTACTCCAAAAATGCTAAGGACAAAATATATAAAAGTCTTTACAAATGCATTCTATTTGAATAGGAATTAAAAGATAGGAAATCTACAGGTAAGTCCATCTTCATTTTAATGCAAAGTGCACAACTGACATTTTCCATCTCTAACCTCATCCAGAAAATCAAAACATCCATGCTAAGCACTTATTATTTTTCAGCTCTAGATAAAGTGAATTGTTAGCACGGAGAGCATCACATAAATATAATAAAACTGAAAGTGGATTTACCCTCTGGAGAATCTATAAATACTAACAATAACAAAGTATTCACTCATATTGTACAATTAACATTTAAAATGGATTTTACACTGTAAATGATTGTGAAATAATGCTGAAATCCATGAAATCAACTTTATGTGAATTCCAACTGGAGAAGTTCAAACTTCATCTTTATGGTAATCCAGTGCCAGCAAAAATCAAAAAGAAGTTACAGCTAGATAATCAAACAACAATTTTAAGCCTTAACTTCACTTCTGGTGACTACAAGAATTCAGTATCATACATACTTGAATGGTTTTCACCTAAGTAGATCATCTTCTTACACAGACTCTCCTTGACTATTATTTGGGGAGGTACGGTATTCAATTATTTTGTGTGATATGACAATAAGATTTTTATACTTAGGTATTTTATTATGCTGTTCTCTTTCATCAATGGGAAACAATTCTGTTAATTAAAAACAAATTAAGGATGCGTAGCTAAGTAAAAAAATGCCTCAACTCCACACATTTCTCCTAGGTTTCTCACTCCCTTGATCACCGTAAAATCTGGCTCCATCATTCAAAGAAATGAGGAAAAGGAAAGGGAACAGCAAATTAACGTCTACCAAGCTTCAAGCACCGTGCTTCTCTTTATCCTCACAACACTGTGAAGTGGGCATATAATCCCAGATTTCACAGATAGGCAAACTGAGGCTCTACTTCGCAGTGGTCACAGGACTAGTGAGGGGGCTCTCCGGGACGGCTCGTGCCAGGCCCCTTCCTAAGGAGTTATCTGTATGTGGGAGTATTTCCTCCTGAACCATCCCATCGGGCTGGCCACAGCTCACTGGACAAGGGATTGGTGCTGGACCCAAAGCCAGCAGAGCCATGAGGAGGAGGCCTTCTGTGAAAAGGCAGCTGGCCAAATGGGTGTGATCCCCTCTTGCAGAAAAATGCGGAACCGATGGAAGCAGAGAGAAGGAGGGGGAGCACCAAGACAGCCAGCGAAAGGCAGTGAGGAGCAGCCCGGACGCACTCTTTCAAGCACGTGACAGGAGCGGTTAGGAGTTCCAGGGCTGGGGCAGAGGAGGGCAAGCAGGAAGGCCTGGCAGGCAGATGCTCTGAAACAGACTCTAATTAGTACCCAGAAAGCGCTAATGAAGAAAATGGCAACTAAACCAAGAACAGAAAGATTTCCTAAAACTATAAGTCCTTGAATATGCAAATTATGAAAATGAAATTACTGTAATCAATATTGCAACAGAACATGACAGCCAGTGGTTTCAGTACTACGCAGACAAAAACATTCATTTTTAGAAAGCCAAGGCTGCAATGACAAAGTAATGACAAATACATAGCCACAAAAACCATAGCTTCAGGGCTTCCCTGGTGGCGCAGTGGTTGAGGGTCCGCCTGCCGATGCAGGGGACACGGGTTCGTGCCCGGGTCCGGGAAGATCCCACGTGCCGCGGAGCGGCTGGGCCCGTGAGCCGTGGCCGCCGAGCCTGCGCGTCCGGAGCCTGTGCTCCGCAACGGGAGAGGCCACAGCAGTGAGAGGCCCAAGTACCACAAAACAAAACAAAACAAAACAAAAAAAACACCATAGCTTCATTCTCTATTACGGGACAGCAAGGAGATAACAATATTAGAATCAGCTGATAATTTTTTTTAAATACTCAGGCCCTGCATCCAATTAATAAAATCAGAAACTTAGGGGTTGGGTCCAAGAATTATGAAAGCTATGGTGCAGCCAAGATCAATTCTAGATCAGTGGGTCTGTGGCCCAAGGATCACCAGTATCAGCATGACCTGGGAACTTGTCAGAAATGAAAATTCTCAGACCCCACTCCACATCTACTGACTCTGAAACTCTGAAGGTGGGTCCAGCAATGTGTGTTTTATAAGGCTGTCCAGTGATTCCGATGTACCCTAAAGCGTGAGAACCATGGCCTTAGATGATAATAAAAGGTGAATCATACTTTTTATTACCGATATATCTATCAACAACATACTGAAAGAATCCTACAAACATGACAGGCAAAGACTAACTTCCTCAATAAAGAAAAGTTACATAAAGACATAAAAAACACACCTTAGATACTGAGGACATTAAGATACGTGGATAAATAAGCAATTCAAAATAACATTTATTTGAATTTTAATTACATAAAAATCAAGACACTAACTTATATGTACACAGTATGCTTAAAATCAGAGACACAAACAATAAAAAACTGCAAAATAACAGCCGTGTGGCTTCTGAGTGATTATAGAGGTTTTTTTAAATGATAATGTATTATCTTCATAATTTTGAAAAAAATATGTTTAAAATACAGTATCTTGATCCCTACCTCATATTATACACAAAAATTCAAAACAAAATTGTAAGATTATTGGAAGGAAATAAAAGAGTATTTGTATGGCTTTCGGGTAATAAGGAAAGCTTTCTTAAGACCAAAACAAGCAAAAACCTTAAATAATATGATTGATACACTTAAAAACATAATTTTAAACATCTATAAAAGACTCCATAAACAAAATGAAAAGACAAGCCAATTGCAACACATATAGCAGACAATAGGTCACTGCTGGAATATATATAAAGAACTCCCACTGATCAATACAAAAATCTAATTAACCAATAACAGTAACTGAGTCACAGGAGAGAAGACTCAAAACTACTCACAAACACAGGAAAAGTCACTCAAACCCACCAGTAATGAAGAAAGTAAGAATTGAAACAAGATACCTTTTTTGATTTGTCATAATAGCAAAAAGTATTTTATCTATAAGAATAGCAAAATTTTTGAAGTCCATCAATATCTAAGTGGTGCATTCATGCTTTGCCCCTGGGGATATAAACTGGTACCGCTGGTGTGGAGTGCAACCACGCCAGCCTACCTAGCAATTCCACTTTTAGGCATGAACCCTCAAGCACACATGCACAGGGAAATCTGTATGATGTTGTTCCTTACAGCACTGCTTTGTGGTAGCAAAATAGTGGAAGCAACCTAAATTTCCATCAGCAGAGAAAAAGGTATATGAAATGTGGTACATTTATTCAATTATTCAAAGATACACTATAGAACAGTTAAGGGAAGTAAACTGATCTCTATGTATCAGCATGGACAGTTCTCAAAAAATAATTAAGAAAGCAAGTTACAGAATGAAATGTAATTTTCAAATCATTTATATAATTTCTTAAAACCTTTGAAACGTTCTAATTTCCTATCTATGTAAAAGATAATGTTAAAATCATTTTAAGGATAATTTTAAGAATACACGTCAAACTCACAATAGAGGTGAGGTTACTTCTGGGTAAGGCATAAGCTTTTTCTTTAGCTTTTCAATCCTCCTCCTCCCCCTCCCAAAAAATTGCTTTGCACCCCTCTCAAAAAAAAGTCAAATAACATGTTACGTGATATGACTATGAGCACCCCCAATAATGGCCTGAGGGTGGTGTGCTCAAACCATGCGATTTTATTTTATTATAATACAAGCAAACAGTTAAGTCAAAAGTAGATGAAACTTACGCATGTAAGGCAGTTTTTCTGGGCAGGGGAGGTATGGCGAATATGTGAAGTTTCCCGGAAGATACGTTGTTGCTTGAACAAGATAATCACTTGAATTACTGCCTTCAGGATAATCTGAGAGAGAGAGAGAAAAGTTACAACCAAAAAATTGTCTTTTGCTTTGCTCCTAGTATGAAATGTGTCACCGTCACTGTGTAAAAACTACAATCTGCAATCTGCAGCAGTACTTAAAAGCAATTATCTATAAAGAACTAGAGAAAAGCAAAACACAGCTGCCGTGACTACTCTCCCATTCACCCTTCTCCGCTGCCAGACGGGACCTCACATCATGGTTTCCCTGGGGGAACCTGGGACCAGTTTGGGGGACAGCAAGGCCTGATCCGTGTGTACACACAGAGCAGGCCCATTTGCGACTGTAAGAAAACAGGTACTCCCGCCCTTCCCCCAGCTGAGCCACTTCGAAAGAGGGAGTGACGAAGTGAGAGAGTGGCATGGACACATATACACCACCAAACGTAGAATAGATAGCTAGTGGGAAGCAGCCGCATAGCACGGGGAGATCAGCTCGGTGCTTTGTGTCCACCTAGAGGGGTGGGATAGGGAGGGTGGGAGGGAGATGTAAGAGGGAGGGGATATGGGGATATATGTATACCTATAGCTGATTCACTTTGTTATAAAGCAGAAACTAACACACCATTGTAAAGCAATTATACTCCAATAAAGATGTTAAAAAAAAAAAAAAAAAGAGGGAGTGAAAGTGCACCCGGGGATCCTCTCCAGTATCAAACAGCCCAGGATGTTCTGAACAGCCACACAGCCACAGCACACTGCTTCCACATCCACAGAGCAGAGGGTGGGAGTAATGTTTTCTCACCACCTCACACTTGAGAAACTGCGATTTACCCACTCAACTGACTTTTGTAATACAGCCCATTTAAAACCCTTAAATTAGTCATTCCCAACCCGTGGGCTGCAGTTTCTAGAGAGCCCCGGAGCTGTTATTACATTAGGTCCATTATCTTTAGAGTCAGCAAATTATGGAACACCGAGGGTACGGTTTAGAGCACCAAAGTCAAGTGCTGAGTTCAAATCCTGCCCCAACATGCACTAGCTTTGTGGTACAAAGCAAGAGAACAAAGTTTCTCATCTGTGCCTACCTCATGCTGTCGTTTTCAGATTTCAGAAAGATAAGTGTACAAAGTGCTCAGAACAATCCCTAGCCCATATGCATATTCAGGAACTTCAGCTATGAGTGACTGCTTTAGAAATGAGCCCCTGACTCAACCTGGAACAGTCAGAGCCTTGGGAATTTTAAACTTGGAACCAAGGAGCTCACATTTCAGTCCCTTTCTGGAACAAAGTTCTGAGATGCAAATCTGGAAATCATGACCTGCCAGCTTCCTGCTATGTAAGAGGAAGCTGGTCTGAGAGAATGAGACCAACATGTGGTGAGTAAGAGATGAGAAATGGAAACCGCTGATTAAACTACTGTCTGTCTTCTGGATCACAAACCCTGTACCCACAGGAAATGAAGTTCTAGCAGACACTTTAGGAAAATGTGAAGGCTTTCAGCCTTCAGTAATCTGCTGATAAGAGAGGTATTCCTAGCAGAACTGGCCTGCATGCAGAGTTAGAAAAGGGGAGAACGGGCATATGACTTAAAAGAGAGGCCTGTCAGCCAGAGACCAGCAAGCAAAAGGCTGAAGGTCAAAATCACAGCCTTACTGAACTGTAAAAGCTAAACCCTCTCACTGTAGAATCCTGGAGATTGAATATGAAGCATGTGAGAAGAGTCAAAGAAAATTAAACACCTCCCGTCCATGGCCTGGCCTAACATAAATATTCACTCATCATCAAAATACAGTAGATGACAGGAATTCCCTAGCAGTCCAGTGATTAGGTCTCCACACTTTCACTGCCAAGGGCCTGGGTTCAGTCCCTGGTAGGGGAACTAAGATCCTGCAAGCCACATGGTGTGACAAATAAATAAATAAATAATAAAGTAAACTGAAGAAATTCTTTAAAAAAAAATATATACAGTAGATGGGGATGCAGCCTGGGAGCCAGGATGGCATTTTGGAGCAAAGAGACACACCCCACCTTCAGGTCCACCTTCTGGAAGGGGCCTTGCAGAGCGGAACCCCTTATGAATAAGTGGAAACACCTTACGAATTTGGAAAGGCTTCAGTAAGGCTTTAAGGTAAGTGTGTTACCAGAAAACCCCAACGTGATAAATAGGGACCAATGATGGTACAATGGCTAAGGCCTATTCCACCAGGAAGTGAGAAAGCCCCAGTAACAGAATCCTCCCCAATGCCTTTCTCCAGAGGAGCCCTGGAAAGCATTTGATAAGAAAAATCCTCTAAGACAAAGAAGGGGGAGAGATTCAGTGGACATTAGCTGTTTTGTATGCCAAGACACACAGGGACGGACTAACACCACGGAAACCCCTCTAGGAGCCCACTATCTCACCCATAGATATCTGAAAGATTTAAAGATACTAAACATAAAATAAGTGTAAGGAAGTCCAATAAAGTTCTGGTTCTTTTTTTAAAATCCCTTTAAAAATATATATCTAGATATATATCATATTTCAAGTTATAGGAAAAAAAAAAGTTCTGCTTTTATGGGGACTCCCACTATGTTAGCCAAGCATCTACTCTACACAATGCATTTGTAGGAGCTGAAAACAGAAGATAGATAAGCTTGTCCCAGGGAGTGCACTGCCTTTATGTGTTCCAAAGGCAGTGTGTGTGCTCATTTTCATATAATCCTGAAGAAGATAAACATTAACACTCACTCATTACTAATTTCTTAATGTCACGTAGTTAAATTTAAATTAGGGTATTTTCTTACTGTAAATAATTTATTAATTCTTGTCATTAAAGCGTGGGCCCCTTCTCTTAGCCACACACTATGACTCTATAAATCCACACCTAACTCACAGAGATTTTAAGCTCTCCAGACATTTCTGCAACACAAACTGTTAACAGCAGCTCCCTTTGGGGAGTCTCATGGCAACAGGAGGGCTGGAGGACTGTTTCACTTTTTATTCTCATGCTAAAATGATTGAATTTTTTTTTTTTACAAAAGAACCCATGGATCACTTTCATCAGTTTTCAAAGAATAAAAAACAAACAAACAAAAAAAAACAACTTAAAGACATGCAGTATCAGTATATTCATGTCCTTTAAATACAAAGTTTTGGAGCTAAACATGTTATTCTTGGCTACATCATTTCAAATGATCATAAGGATCTCAACTTATTGCCAGACTAATAAAAACATCTGTATCCCTTAAGTACTGTGTCCAGTGGTAGTTACATCATCCCAAAGTATTATGTATATAAGGCTATCCACCCCCTTGCCATTAGTCTATAAACCTCTTTTAATTGAAATCAAATTGCCTTTGATTTCTAGCACCTAATAAAGGACCTACAACATAGTAGAAACTTACTGCAAATAAACACTTCACAACTGATAATATAGCCAACAATGATTTAAACTTTTGGAGACTCTGATGTAATAAACCCACAAAATCGTTATTCCTACAAAAGTGGTGAGGCCCATGGAGTATAACCCACTGCTTTCAAAATCAGGAGTTTTAAAAGGTGATGCATGACAGATGCACTGAAGGCTGATCCACCACAACTGCTACAAAATGTAGACATTATTTCATCTAATGAATGGATGAAAACAGTCAGACCTGGCCCCTGCCTTCTTCCTTCCAGAGCCACACCAGACGAAAAGGAAACACAGAATGAAAACTGCTGGACAAGTCCCCTCTTCAGCTCTCACTGGACCTTAGGAGAACAGGACCAAATGAGACCTCTCCAGGGCTTTGGTTTCCCTGCAAAAGGCGGCTTAAAGCAGGTAATAGAAACTCAATGAGCATTCCAGTCTATTTACTGCTAGCCTGTCGTGTCAGTCTGGCGATGTCTGAGGGCCTCCGACCATGCATCCACCAAATGAGGAAGTGTGCCGGGTTATTTCTAACAAACCTACCAGCTCTAACACTGTGTGACCCTTGTCATCTGTTTTGATAACTGCTCACTGAATACATTTAGTTTTCTTAATTTGACTGACTCCATGGGCTACAAGGCAAGGCACCATTTGATTATAAAAGAACATGGTTTCTTTACAAAAATTTTACATACATCTCTTTACACTTGGTGCTTCAGAACGTTCAGGCACAGGGTTAAAAACTTCTTTTTGGAATCAAATGTACTTAGAAATATCACAATTTGCCACTAAGCGTTAAATAGTATGTTTTTTGCAAACTATTTTCATTGGCATATAACACTGTATTAGTTTAAGGTGTACATAATGATTTGATACATGTATATATTGTGAAATGATTACCACAAGGCTAATTAACATCCATCACTTCACATGGTTACAGTATTTTTTCTTGTGATGAGAATTTTTAAGATCTAATCTAAGTGATAGTTTTCTTTTTTTTCTGGCCATGCCGAGTGGCATCTGGGATCCTAGTTCCCCGACAAGGGATCGAATCCATGCCCCCTGTACTGGAAGTACAGAGTCTCAACCACTGGACCACCAGGCAAGTCCAGGTGATAAATTTTAAATGAGTCAATACATGTTCATCAACTCTCCCTTGGAGCTCAATTAGCTCTTTGTAAACCTTAGTGTCCATTATCTCCTTTTTGGCAGACTTCATCTGTACAAGTCTGTGCAGAAATAAATCACTGCATTACAAGTAGCTATTTACATTTCCATCTCTCTCAGAAACCTAGAGATCTTCATGTAAAGGGAGGATTTTTTTTTTCTTTTGGTAGGAATCCTTTATTTTTGAATAGTACTATTTGCCTGTTACAATGAATGCTAAATGCCAGATCTTCATTTTATTCTAATAATTCTATGAAACAGAGTAGATGAAAAAGCTGGGCATAAAGAGCTTGCTGAATCTTTTAAATATACAATAGCTAGTTGGTATAAGAACAAGTACTAGATCCAGAGTCTTCTGATCCCTAAACCAGAGAACATCAGAAGTCTGAAAGACAAGTTCTAGTCCTGGCTGACTAGTTACTAGCTGTGCAGCCGTGGGTCAATCACTTCGTCTGGGCCCTTAGTTTTCCCAGCTGTATAATAATGGGGTTGAAGTTGGTGATCTCTAATGGTCCTTCTAGTTCTAAAGTTCCAAGATTATTTTCCCTAAAAAAGGTAATGTGGGCTTCCCTGGTGGCGCAGTGGTTGCGCGTCCGCCTGCCGATGCAGGGGAACCGGGTTCGCGCCCCGGTCTGGGAGGATCCCACATGCCGCGGAGCGGCTGGGCCCGTGAGCCATGGCCGCTGAGCCTGCGCGTCCGGAGCCTGTGCTCCGCAACGGGAGAGGCCACAACAGAGGGAGGCCCGCATACCACAAAAAAAAAAAAAAAAAAGGTAATGTGACAACGTGGAAGAAAGACTATGCTGTTTAAAGGCACAGTTTCAGGAGGATGTTTTTCTTCATCTTGTATCTCTAATATCTAGCTAAGTATACCTACACTAACTACTCAAGATAAATGAACACGGCAGAACCTCACAGTTGCCTATTCAAACTCCATTTTCCCTTTCTTCCTCGGTAACAGAACCCCAATTTCATTCAGGGCAGCAGGGAGCCCAGCTCAAAGACTATCATTCCCAGGTGCCCTTACAACTAAGTTCTGGCTAGTGAGACGTAAGCGGAACTACTACATGGGACTTCCGGGAAGGGTCCTTACAAAGGGGGCACTCTATTTCTTCTTCTTCCTTCCCTTCCATTGCTCCTTCTAATGACCCAAGGGCAAACATAGAGACTGGAGACCCACAGCCATCTTAGCCTGTGAAGCTACATGACAGAGCAGAAGTGGGAAAGCGTGTGAAGACTTTCTCCACAATAGAAACAGTCCTCCATCCAGACTTCTTTTGTACAAGAAGCCTCATGGGTTTAAACCACTGCAAGCAGGTTTCTCTTACAACCAAACCTAATTCCTAACTGATACAATAACTGACGGTCTCCTGAGAAGAGTTGCACCATCAGTAAAGGAACCATGTGAAAAATTCCCAAAGGTTCATAAAAAGCAAACTTTCATCAAAGGATGCACTGGTTGTTCAGTCTTCACTGAAACTATGACTTGGTGAGGGGAAGAGAGGATTTCCTTTTTTTCAGCTGTGGGATGCTGCAGTGGGGTTGAGGGCGGGGTTGTCTTGCCCAAGTAACCAGTTCTCCTAATGAAAAATGCAACATTCACGCATATAACTTATTCATACTCCAGGAAAAGAACCTGATTAGGCACAGATTTTATTAGCACTCACTTATACAAATACAGTAACTTAAAGATGCTTAATACTTCAGCTGAATGAACTTTTAGTGAATACCTTCACATCAACTTATTCAACCAGGACAAGTCCTAGCGAAGCTTTTAAAATGTTTAAACTTCTCCTAAAATTGACCTACTGTTCAGAAGACCAATTAATGCAGAAGACCAGTTCATGAGACTTTTACCGTACTATTAAAATATCAGCTCAGATGAGACAGTCTTTCTAAAGGAAATTTCTTTAAAGTTAAAAGGAAGAAGAGGGGGCTTCCCTGGTGGCACAGTGGTTGAGAGTCCGCCTGCCGATGCAGGCGACAC
>NC_041232.1:44563957-44579400 GCF_002837175.3 Physeter macrocephalus
CTGTGCCCCGCCACGGGAGAGGCCACAACAGTGAGAGGCCCGCGTACCGCAAAAAAAAAAAAAAAAAAAAAAAAAGGATGAAGAAAATTAAGTGAGTTTGATTGGCGGCATCATAATACAAATTAGGCAAATGACTAGGACAGATTTTGCAGAAGCATGTGTGACATTAAATTAAGAATCAATATGTCACAGTCTTGAATTTTTAGAAGGGTCTAAAAGTATTACCCATCTTAACACCCATTTTAAGAATATATACCTATGGGACTGGGAGATAGGGACTTCCATTAGGGAGGGTGTGGGGATATGTGTGTGTGATTTACAGTGGCACAATGAATGAAGAACTGTTGACATAAGTCTTTCATTTGAACTGTTTAAAATGAGAATACAGTGGATGCAGCAACTGATAATCAGCCCCTGAACCCTTTAAAATAACACCTAATTCTACTTCAGGAAGACAATGTGGAGACACTGCCAGAGAGGAACGCAAGCATCCTCCCACAACAGTTGAATCTATTTACATCATTAAATCATTAGTTTGGCCTATTACATAGGTTTTTAACCTCATTTGATTCTGATGGAGATTCTTCTTCCAGATTACATTTTAAAAAGACAAGAGCAGCTACTGATTTCCAATTTTATATGATTTCTCCCATTAGCCCCTAAAAAGGCCATACAATTATTAAGACTCTTCTATAACTAAAAACAAGTATTTTCTAGACATAGCTGGAAAACCATCTTAGAAACCAGAATGGGCATAAAGAAGATGGCAGTACGGCTAAGATGAATAAATTACTCTCTTTGTGGTTAATTTCTTTTCAACACAGTAGGCAAATTGAAAAAGTACAAGCTGTTTTTCATATTTTGTTTAAGTTATGTTTGCAAGAATTAACTTAAGTATCTTTATACAAAACCCTCATCACCTCGGTGATCATACCCTTATATATCCTAGCATACACGACAGTCCCAACTCAAGCAGTGAAAGACCCTCCCGGTGCACTTAGTAGGAGACCTTCATCTTTAACAGGAAGTTACTTGGAGGCAGAACCAGAGCTGAAGAGATTTGGTTTACTGATTTATGACTCTAAGGGTAAGAAGTGGAAGCAAAGCAAAATTAAACAGGAAGCAGTCTTACCTGTACCATTGAGTGTAGTGTTTTTATTTGTGTACAGCCTGATCATATGTCCTATTGTTTTTACATTCTCTCTCAACATTATTCCTCGAGCTTGTACCATAAAGAGATATGTATTGGCTATAAAAGAAAAAAAAAAGAGAGAATGTCATGACTCAATAAGCTTCTTTAAAATTTTAAAAAATAATATTCAGAATTGAGGAACTGCCCAACAGACCCAAACTGACTCAATTAGTACGTCCAAAGGGAAAACAGAAATATAAAATGACTATTTCCCATTATCAAAAACTTACAAATACAAACTCTTTTAAAAAAACAATAAAATGAAAAAATTGAAGTAGTAACATCCATCCATCAAACAGAATGAGACTAAATGAACAAACTGAAATATCGTAATTCCTTTATCCACAGATGATTTTCTACTATAAAATATACTTAGAAATTTCAAAGAGGCATTTTTTTATAAGTATTCAACCATATACTCCTAAAATTCACTTTCTCTAATTCTATATTAATTCCCTCAAACCAAAGACTCCACAAAGGTGAGGATTCCTTCTTGAATCATAAATATATCATAAATCAACATATCTAGTATGGGTATGGATCTTGCAAATTCTCAAGGCGTTGGTGGGGCATAGTGTAGAATGATCTAGAATCAGTATCACTTTTTGTAATTTCTCTTAAATACTTGAACTTTTACACTCCCTTTCAATCACAAATCTACCTACCAGGACTATAAAAGCAGATAAAATCAAAATCAATGTGGCATTTTCAAGCTGTTAATTTAATTCTCCAGAGTAAGTGCTTCAAAAATAATTTCTAATCTCCTCCTTTGGGAGAAACTGGTAATTTGACAAAGATTACAAAAATCCCTGACTTTTGAGATAGCAAGCCTCCTCAGACAGGCACAGAAGTCAAGTCAAAAGACCTTTTCCTTTTTGGTCCTGATTCTGCTACCATGGGCAGCTCCCTGGATCTCAGTTTCCTCACCTAAAACTGGCAGTACTGCACTAGGTTTCTCTAAAGCCCCTTCTACTCTGACTTCTCCAAGCATGAAGCTAAAAATCATAAACTCCATTCAGACAAGAGGAAGAAGCTCATTTTCATGGCAAAACCAAGAAACTGCAAGGCTTGGTTAATGGCTCTTTCAATTTTAAGATAAGCTGCTCCCAACACAGTAATGACACTCTCGAAAAATGAATGCCGAATGAAAAAATCAAAAATGCCGACTCATTTTCTGGGCCCAGTTCTGCTTCTTCGACATGGTACAGAGAGATGAGCAAAGCGTTTGCTACCTCCTTTCCCATTTTTTTGAAATTTGAACCTGCTCAAAGTACAAATGAACAGAAAATAGATAACGAGTAGAGAAGCACAGTGAATTAACCCTCTTTCTCTCACCTTCAAGCCATAAAACAGACAGAAACAGAAATCCAGGTTTCACATAAGCTTTACCTCAATCATTTTTAGGAGACTGTCCACATCCTCTCTAGAAAGCAGTCCTATAATTAGATTTAACTTGTTTAGGCTTGAATTTATTATACCAGGGTTACAAGCCCCACAAGTTTTTATTACATTTTTGCTTTCTCATGGACTTGAAAAGACAAATGAGACAAAGTGAAGAATGAAAACAAAGAGAACAGCCAACCAAAAATGTGGGAAAATGTTCAAGAAAAGCCAAAGTAACATTAGCAACTCTACCTAAACCGAGATCTCAAGTTCACCTGAAATGATGCAGGAAAAAAAAATGAAATAGATTATGAATGCCAACTGATTTACAATCTCTCGGATCATTTAATCCTAAAGTTATACATGAAATCTGTTATCAGTGGTGTAAATATCCTAAATATTTGTTATGCACCAAACTGAAAAAAAAAAAGACCTGTCATGGAGAAGCAGGACTGAGCCAAGGGTTATTAATTATTAAGCCAAGACCAGTACTGATTCCCAGACTTGGAAGAAACAGTACTGGCCTAAGCAAGGGTATACTAGGTGAGAACACATGTGCCTCACTGTCTTGTCCTGGAAACAGAACTTTAAAAAACTATATAGCTTTTACTTTTAATTAACACACCTACTCTTATAAAGAAAATGGTTTGAATCTTGAAACCAAGTCAAATTTAAGAAACAAGGAAAATATCCAGTATAGAAAAGGATAATCAAAGTCAAATTTTCCTATAAACTTTCAAAATATCAGGTAACAAAACTGTTAAGAAAATTTATTACTGATGGCACCTGTGACAAAGGTGAATCATTTACCAAAAGACTGCATTTACTATTCATTAGATGGATGGAGAAAAAATAAAGGAAAACGAGACACCAAGCTCTCCAAATGGAAATCTATTAGTTTATTTTAAATCATTCACAGCTAATTGAGTTACATTCCTTAGGTTAATAGTCCTCATGGGTTTAATCCCTAAAGATCAAAACCCATTAAGGAATGAAGCTGTGTTAAAACGGAGGCATTGTTAACAGGAGGAAGGCCATGTGTCAGTGTTGCAAGGCACAAGAAACCAGCACTGAATGGTCCAGACCGTCTGATTACCAAACACCATAAAAGTACAGTAACCCACACTCAAATAACTATACTTGCCTGCTAATTATCATTACTATAAAATATAGTATCTTATTGGCAAGCCAGGAAATCCTCGTCTAAAATTTCTATTCCAACTTACAAGAGACTACATTTCAAAAAACAAATAGGGAAATCTTTCCCATCCTTGCCCTTTGGTCTCAAGACAACTCAGAAACACACTAAAAACTACCACTGGTTAATTAAAATGATGCCATGTTCTCTAATTTAGTTCATTTGCTATTTGCCTCTGCATTGTTGAGACATAAATTTAACTTCTTTACCTAGTCTGTTTTCCAAGGGGAAAAAACTACAACTTAAGGGAAAAAAACTTCAAAAATCAACAGTTTACAACAGCTTCTAGGCATCCTACCCTGGGTTTGTGAGGGAAGATTTATGAACATGCCTCATTCTCAACTTAATAAAACTAAGGAGTACATTTGCCATAAAGCTGTGTCTCTCTACCTCTTTCCACACGCAGCTTTGCTCATTGAAAGCACGCTATGTATTCAAGCCAAGGAGACTGTGCAGGCTGCAGTGATCTGGAAAGGCTTCCTGAGTACTGAAGGACTCAAATACAACATCCCTCTGATCCCGGCATCCATGTTTCTAATCGTCACAATCTCCAGGTCCTTTAACAAAACCAGAAGTCAACTACAGAGCTGACTGTGAGGGAGACTGTGTTGGTTAGGCATTCTCACACGCAGCTATAAACGCAGTGCTGGAGCTAAGAAAGACAAGGTACAAATACAATTTGGGGAGACACTCACACAAAAGTAAAAGTAGGAACCATGGTGGTGAATTTCCACAGGAAAAATTATCTAGGAAGGAGATAAGAAGGTGAAGTTCAGACCACAAATAGGAGACACAAAGATAAAAGACCCTGAGATGAATTCATCTGAGCTTGAACATGGTGAAGAAGTCACTGGACAAAAGAAAAGGGAACGGTCAACCATGTCAAATGTCACCACAGAGGCTAACAAGAAAGACTAAAACACAATAGCTTAGAAAATAAAAAAAACTAATAACTAGTGCATACTCTACTGGGCATCCTTAGAAGTTCTTTACATAAACTAATCTATTTAACCCTTACAAGCAACCCTATAAGGGAGGTACTAATATTCCCATTTTACAGATAAGGAAATTGAAGCATGGAGTTAAGGGACTTGCTCAAGGTCACACAGTTACTGGCAAGTAGTGGAGCTAGAATTCACCCCCTGCAGTCAGCTCCAGCAACCCAGCTCTTTACCACCATCCCAGTTAGCCTTTAAAAAAGCTATCAGAGGGCTTCCCTGGTGGCGCAGTCGTTGATAATCCGCCTGCCGATGCAGGGGACACGGGGTCGTGCCCCGGTCCGGGAGGATCCCACATGCCGCGGAGCGGCTGGGCCCGTGAGCCATGGCCGCTGGGCCTGCGCGTCCGGAGCCTGTGCTCCGCAATGGGAGGGGCCACGGCGGTGAGAGGCCCGCATACCACACACACACACACACACACACACACACAGAAAGCTATCAGATCATGGTCAACCTTCAAGAGAGCAGTTTCACCCAAATAATGGAAACAAAAGGAAACTAGTAAGGAGTTGAGTGGATAAAGTGGAAGCAGTCCAGTTTTAGAACAGGTAAGTGAGAGCAAGGTCAAGGGAAGTTTTCTTGTAACAGGAGGGACCTGAGCATGACTGTGGCCTGAGTGGAAGGAGGAAAGATGAAATTTAAAGCGAAGGCACTAAGAGAAGTAAGAGGAAGGAGGGAGAAGAACATTTCCATCAATAGGACAGTATAAGCAGAGGCTCTGAGGTGCACAGCTGCAAAGGATATACAGGGATAAGCGATCCAACTTGAATAGCGTTGGCAGCAATGGAAAATAAGTTGTAAAGGTCCAAATGGACGAATGGGGTGAAAAAACAGAAAGGAGAAGAGGGGACTAGAGCTCCCTGTGCGGATGAGAAGTAACATTAATGAAGGTGAGAAAGTGCCAGATGTGGAAGGTTAGAAAGACCGGGGCCGGGAGAGAGAGCACACCACAGACATGAGGACACCAGGCATGGCCAAGCAAGGAAAGACGGAAGACAAGGAGCAGATTTCCTGATGGTCCCACAGGACGTCAGTGGGGGCAAAGTGGAGCAGGAACGATCTGAACTGAGCATAACTGCCGAAACCATCCCAGGGGGGCAGAATGTTGGAGAGCGCAGATTTCTAAAGGGAAGGGAAATGAATTAACATTGATGAACTACATTCGTCAGGCACCGAGCTAGATGCCATAAATAAATATACTTAAACACACATATAATTACATTTCATTTAATTCTTATGTAGCAGGTTGAATGGAGGCCCCCAAAAGATGTGTGCACATCCTAATTCCCAGAACCTGTCAATGTTATCTTATTTGGAAAAGGAGTCTTTGCAGAGGTAAATAAGTTAAGGATCTCGAGATGAGGAGATCACCCTGGATTATCTGGGTTGGCCCTAAATCCAACAGCAAGTGCACATACAAGAGTAAGGCAGAGGGAGGTTTTACACACACAGACACACACACACACACCCACACACACACACACACACGAGAAAGCAATGTGAGGATGGAGGCAGAGACTGGAGTGATCTGGCCACCAGCCAAGGAAGCCAAGGAATGCCAACAGGCACCCAAAGCTGGAGACAAGGAAGGATTCTCCCCTACAGCCTCCAGAGGATGCACAGCCCTGCCCACTCCTTGATTTCCAATTTCCGGTCAACTGAACTGTGAGGTGATAAATTTCTGCTTTAAGCCACTCAGAGTGTGGTAATATGTACGGCAGCCCTAGGAAACGAATACACCACCCCAGGATACAAGTACAACTTTCCCCATTATGAGATCAGAAAACAAACTCAGAAGTTACACAGCTGGAATTTTTAAAAATCAAGATTCAAGCACTGGTCTGAATGACCCTGAGGGGCAGCTATCTGGACGAAGCAATGGCTGAAATCTCCTCCTAGAGGAGAGAGAGGGGCTAAGAAAAAGAAAAATCTTCAGTGTAAAAAGTTATGAGGGAAGTGACAATAGGAGGTTTAAACAGATTTCAACTAATGCAAGGAGGAAGTCAGAAGGGGTACTTCAAAGTCACAGGAGAGAAAACCGTTTCCCATATAATCTACAAAACATGTAAGGAAATAAACAATATGGAAAAAGGCAAAACACTGCATATAGACATCCCTTGACAGTAACCATAGATATCTGAATCAGGTAGTCTCTGAATTTCTAAGAACTCACAATAATCTATTTCACATGCTTGTAAGTTTTCTTCTTTCCACATCTAGCCCCTTGTGCAACAAGTTTCCAGACATTACTCATGCAAGTTTGTAAAAGCTAAATATATTATCTCTAATAATAATGCTGTAAACCCCAGGATGAGGCCACACAACATGTGAAATATAGTTCATACTTTGCCTAGGACCAAAGTATTGCTTGAGTTAAAAACAAAAAATAACAGACTTCTAGGCTGTGCCAGGCTGTAAAACAAATGATTCCCTTTATGTCAAAGCACTATTTAAACAGAGTATCTTACCATGGTGATAATAATTCAAAGTCAGGTATGGGCTCAAGAAAATCTGCAGAGCAAATAATTACTAGCCTATAATATCCACCTCCCTATCTTTCCAGTAAGTCACAGGCTGACTAATAAATAGAATGAAAGAACTCTGTGGTCAGAATCCCATTTTATCAAGCAATAATGAATACAATGATCACATACAGTACAGATCTATTTCAGATCTTAGCCAACAGCTCAAGCTTTGCTGATGTAGACACCAAAAATTAACAAAAAATTCTTTCCAACAGGTACTTTTACCACTTCCACTCTGCAGTTCAACAGTTTTAAGTTATTTGAGGGTATTACTTGTGTTTGAATACTGATCAAAGTTAAATATTTTTGAATAAAATTTGACTTTTCCAACAGTCTTATTAAAGATGTTCAGGGTAGAAACGTGTTTATTCAATAAATATTTGTTGAATAACTACCAACTGCCAAGCAGTACCAGAAACTAAGAAGCCATGGGGGTTCCTCTGTAAAAACCAAAATCCTGAAAAAGAATAAACTGCCTAAAACATCGGAATTACTTCTACAACAACCAGATCATCAGTTCAGCCTAGTTTAAACTCAGCTGAAAATTCAAAAACTAGACTCTGAACACATGATCTAACACACGATAGCTCTCAGTACTGTCATTTGTTAATTCACTGTTATTCACTTAAACACATAGCCTCTTTAAAGCATGACAGGAGCCTGAAGAGTTGAGCTATAAACCACATTAGAGCAAAGTAGAATCAGGAGGAAATGAGGGAATCAAGGAAGGAAAAATGCAGACAATTACATATTTAATCTAATCAGTAAGGAAACTTACCTAATGAAATTACAGACTAAAAGATGAAACCATAAATAAACACATCCAGGAAACATTATAAATCTGCTGAAAATGAATGATTTCAGAATACATTTAAAGTGAATGCGAAATGAACCTCTACCCACTTAAGAATGCTATCTTGAGAAAAAATAAAAGGGAGACCTATTTGAACTATGTTTTACAACCACCCCAATTTCCCTGTGTTTTCACAATTAAAATACCTTTCATAATTTCAACTTACTTAATCATGAAAGTAAGTATTACAGGCAGGAGAAAGGGGACACAGCATGGGAAATGAATTTCAAAGATTTCCAAAGCTAGAGCATATTTTCAAATCAAAAAACAAGGCATCTTCTCATTCTCTACCATTGGTCTCTTTTTAAATATTTATTTTTATTTATTTATTTTATTTTATTTTTTGGCTGCACCGGGTCTTAGCTGCAGCACGCGGGATCTTTTAGTCACTGCATGCAGACTTCTTAGTTGTGGCATTCAGGATCTAGCTCCTCGAACCCAGGCCCCCTGCGTTGGGCGTGCACAGTCTTACCCACTGGACTGCCAGGGAAGTCCCTACCACTGGTCTCTTGATTCAAATGAAGATAAAGTCCAAGTTCTTTTCCTCCAAGTCAAACTGAAAATTGCACTATAATTAGAAGTCATAATATCTGAGCGATTAACTTAATTACCAAGAAGGCAATATATATAACATGATTTCAGTAAAGAATTATTAACACTAGCAAGCTCCAAATATTTAAAAAGAAAGAAAGAGATAATATTTCAATTAAGATATCATGGTATAGTAACAAACTTCATAGAGCTGCTTAGCTATGAAAATATTATAGACTTTTATAAGTCTTTTGCTTTGAAATTACTTCCAATGGCTAACATGTAAGGCCGCAAGCTTTAATAACTTTTACTGACCTTGTTAAGTGAATTACAGTGTATCTTTCTAATAATTAAAAATACTAAATAACAAATTTAGGATCAACCTATATAACTCAATCACATAGTCAGTGCAGACTCATAAAGAAACATATGATCCTGGTTGTCTTAAACAACCTGTCTGTCCATTCTGCCCATTTCCATTCTGGAGGAAAAAAATTCTTCACCGTGATAGCCATTTCTGTCTCCAGTAAAACATGCTGCTATAAACAAATTAATCCGTTTTTTAACAGGTAAGATTAGTTCTATGAAAGATCAAATGATATGAGATAACCGGTCTAAAAAGTAAAACTATTTAGCGTTAAATTATTTCCCAACCATTTGGGGTGTTTGTCAGAAATAAGTTCCCAGGGGCTTCCCTGGTGGCGCTGTGGTTGAGAATTCGCCTGCCAATGCAGGGCACACGGCTTCCAGCCCTGGTCCAGGAAGATCCCACATGCTGCGGAGCAACTAAGCCCGTGCACCACAACTACTGAGCCCACGTGCCACAACTACTGAAGCCCATGTGCCTAGAGCCCGTGCTCCGCAACAAGAGAAGCCACTGCAACGAGAAGCCCGTGCACCGCAAGGAAAAGTAGCCCCCGCTCACTGCAACTAGAGAAAGCCCGCGTGCAGCAATGAAGACCCAATGCAGCCAAAACTAAAATAAATAAATAAATTTAAAAAGAAAAGAAAGAAAAGAAATAAGTTCCCAGGGTCCAGAATTACCTGAAGTGTTAATTTTAAATCAACCAGGATCGCAATCAGAATCTCTGGTGATAAGACCTGGGCTGCCTTAGGTAAGGCTTAAGCACCTTCATGTTTGAAAATTGAAAAACCATTCTCTAAACATCATTAACATTTGTAACAAGCAAAAAAGTAGAAGCTTCCTTTCGTAATTAGTTTAACTTATACCAAATACATCCTCTTTTATACAGCTTTCTAATTTATGAACAATTCATTCAGACAACGAAGAATCTATGTTTCATCCCTAACGAACATACAACACAAAGACCTCACAGAGCCAAAGACTTTTACTAACTCGAGAAAGTTAATCATGAAAACAAAGATGCAAACAGGAAGTCATACTTATTACGCCTCTGGAGAAAAAAGGTTAATTACAAATTTGAGATTTAAAATCACTAAGTTATGTTTTCCTAAACATTTTGCCGTGCCACATAGCCAAAAATAAAACTGACAAACATCCTTTAAGCTATCTTTCCTATTTTAACTGAGGAGGGTTTTTGCTGTGGTTTAAACTGAACTCTTGTCAAGTTCTGCTATGACGGAAAACAAGTATGCCCATGAAACAGAACAAATTAAGTCGACCCAGTATAGGATATGCATGCTAGAGAGAAATAAAATTGGGGTGCTACCTGAAACTCTCCAGTGAGCCCAAGACATGAGTAAAAATACCTAGTAATAACTAGAGTAAGCAATTTTCCATGGCATTGTAGGTATCCTCAGAAAACCTTTTAACCTTCAATGGACCCAATCTTCAACTCGAATCACAATATTACTCATATATTATTCTCTTTGTTATTATCCTGACAAAAGGAAGAAGTGGAAAGAAAAGACTTTATAAATATTCAATCACTGGCGCCTCTGGGAATCAAAAAAAGAAAAAGAAAGAGATTCAGACGGAAAAAGAGAAAAAAGAGAAGACAAGGGAGAAAGAGCTGGGGGCAGGCTGCTCTGATTAAACTGGTAAAAAAAAAAAAAAGTGCAGTCCAAGCAGTGGTGACAAGACCTAGCATGGTCTAAGGCAGCCAGGAAAATGGACCGGAAGGAGATAACTGTAAACACACAAAGCCGGAGGGGCTCTCCATTCGCCAGAACTCCCAAATAGGACCTAGGAAATCCAAGTTCTAGAAAAATCTCTCCACAACGCACCTCCTTCTCACCACCTCCACATTTTCACTCAGGTTAAGACAAACATGAGGGGCAGGCTTGAAAGGGAAAAGGAGTCACAAAGGCAGGTGGGTAGAAGTGGGCACAGGTGGAAGAGCGAGAGGGCTGCAGAGATGAACACAGCACCGAGGAAACGAGTGCAAGGGGCTGAGAAGCCTGTCCAGTCCCCCAGGCAAAGCACTTTCTCTCCAGCCTTAACCTGTGGTCATCTACTCTCGGCTGGAGAACAGGTAATGAAAGGAACACTTAGCAGGCCGCTTATTTCGTTGTTTACAGCTCAGTTAGAATGGTCTGGTTTGGCTTCTTTAGAGTGGAAAACCTGCCCTGTAATCATGCTCACTGCTCTCACACTATCCAGAAGAGTCTCCTCTCTTCTCTGTGGGGTATTCCTTAAAGCTGAAGAAGACAGAGGTCATATGTCCCCCAAATCTTCAATGTTCCAGGGCAACTCAGGCACAGAAATCCCAAGGGGCACAGTTCAGCTTTTCCAAAAATCATCCATTTCAGTTCTTCCAACAACAATGCGTGAGACTCTGGGCAAGTGGTGATCTTTAGGAGCCTTTCCTTCTCTTCCTTTACAACAAGGCCATTCTCCTAGCATGGGGCAGGGGGTGTGGAGCTCCAACAGCAGACCTCTGGGATCTTGCTCCTGGGGCTTCTCTGCACACAGCTCTGGCTCCAGAGCCAAGGCCTCTGTGTCCAAAGTTTCCATGGCCTGCGGCCCTCAGACAGAGGGGCTCTGGTGGCGAGAGGCTTAGCCACAGCTGCAACCACCCGAGCCTAATGCCATGCGCACAAGCATATGTGTCCTGAGAAGCTTCGCAGTACATCCTGTGATAAACAGGCTGGTCACAAGATGGGTAAGGAAATTACTCACCCTCTATACATGTAACACTGCCCCGAGAGGAAAATGCATTCTGTTCCCAACAAAATTCCAAATAGTATTTGGAATACCTACCAATACAGAGATGACAAACCTAGATTAGGCATTTGTCTTTTTAAGGTTATCCACAGACACGGCTATTTTTACCTTTAATAAACATTAAAAAGTAGTAATGATAAACACTGCTGCAGAATAAATGCGTCACTACCTCATTCTGCCACGTTGTTTAATAGACGTCAAATTTACTTATAAAACAGTAATATGGAGAATGGTATTTAGCATTGTCAGATTTCAATGATTCAATATCCCCTTCAAAAATACCTAATTTCCCACAAGGTCATAGGATTTAGATTCACTCATGCTGAAACAATACAGCTGAGTTAACATATACGCTCAAGAATGGCAACCAGAGAATAAAATAATAAAAATAAAAGAACGGCAACCTGACGGCAGTAAGCAGTCTCTGAGAAGGCTCCCCTGCCCCTTGAGTGTGCACTGGACCTAGAGACTCTTTTCTGACAAAGAAAATATGGCGAAAGCAATGGGGCTGGGAGCTGCCCAATGGAGAGGTGCCAGGGCAAGGAACTGAGTGAGGCCTCCAGCCAATAACCTGCGACGAAGTAAAGTCTTCAGTCCAACAACCCTCAGGGAACAGAATCCTGCCCAGATGCAAGTGGGTGAACTTGGAAGCGGATCCTCCCCCAGTGGAGCCTCCAACCACAGCCCTGACCTACACTCTGTAGCCAAGTAAGAGACCTTGAACCAGAGGCATCCAGCCAAACCGTGTCCAAATTCCTGGCCACAGAAACTATGAGATAATACATGTTTGTTGGTTTAAGCCCCTAAATTTGGAGGTAATTTGTTACAAAGTAATAGATAACTAATATACTGACCAATTCTGGCATTTTCTCCACTGTTCCTCACCCCCTGCCGGCCCCACCGTATTCTTCCAAGGTGTCTAACATCCAACACTAGAATGGTATTCATGAGTGGGCAGGGAAGAGAACGAACTGGAGCTGCCATACCAAAAGAAGTGATTTAATCGGAAACAGTCGCTCAACAACTCTTCACTAAGCCTCTAGTACGTGCCAAGGTAGAAACCAAATCTCTTAACCTAGTCTAGGAAACAGTTCATACTAACATTTGTTCACATAAACAGAGCCGCTCACTCTAAGAGCTCAGTCACCCACCTTATTAGATATGCATGTCCTCAACCTCCCTCTCCATATGCATCTAATTTTTGCTATCATGAACGTCTTTATCTCCTCTCCCATCTCCAAAATTAATCTACCCATATACTTGATCCCACTCCCTCTACCTGGTCTCCCTGATTCCAGAATTGCTGACTTTAATCCATCCACACCAGTACAGCCTAAGTACTTCTAAAATGCAAACCTGATCATGTCACTCTCCTACTTAATTTTTTTTTTTTTTTTTTTTTTTGGTAAGCGGGCCTCTCACTGCTGCGGCCTCTCCTGTTGCGGAGCACAGGCTCCGGACGCGCAGGCTCAGCGGCCATGGCTCACGGGCCCAGCCGCTCCGCGGCATGTGGGATCTTCCCAGACCGGGGCACGAACCCGCGTCCCCTGCATCGGCAGGCGGACTCTCAACCACTGCGCCACCAGGGAAGCCCTCTCCTACTTAAAATTTAAGCTCAGTGGTCTGACAGTGTCCTCAGGCTGAAGTCCAAGTTCTCAAACCCAGCTTACAAGGTTCTCTATGACTGGACCCGTATTTCTCTCTCTGGCTTCGGCCCACGCGCCTCTCTGATTTCTATGCTTTAGCCCCCTACCCTTTTTCTTTTTCTTTAAACTTTCCATTTCTCTCTCATCTCTTAGCCTTCAAATATCCCATTCCTACCTGAAGTACTTTTCCCCAGGCCCACCCTTTAATCACCTAACTTAAGCTTCTGGCCTCAGCTTAACCTCCCTCTTCTCCCTGACGCCTAGTCTAGTGCCCCCATCCACCCATCCGGCGCCCCATAGCAAACTGCACTCCACACTCTTTTCCAGAATAGTTGCTCTGCAACTATGCAAATTTCCCACTGGCCATGAGCTCTATGAAGGCAGGGACCATGTGGGTCCTGCTCAGTGCAGAACCACAGACAAACATGTATGAATAAGTAAATGAAGTAAGTCTTCCTAGATCATACGTTGTAATTTGTCCTCTTCCTCAAATCTTCAAACCGTGTCCTCACTCCCTAAGCATCCACATAAGCTCAGGTCTTCCCATCTTATAAGGCTCCTTTGATCCACTTTCATCTGGCCTCTGATTTACAATCCAACCCAAGGCAATCCAATCCAAGGCTAGGCAATCTGGCTGGTGCCCTATGACACCACAAAAACAGCTCTTGTAGTGGCTGTCACAGAGCTCCTACTTACCAAATCCATGATTCTCCTTCCAGACTTTACCCCACTGAACTATATATCCCACTGCAATGCTTGTTTTGCTGATCGTCATTTTTATTTACTTATTTTTGCGAAGGTCTCTCTTCACTTTCATGATCTCTCTCTTCCTTCATTTTCCTATTCCTATTTCTCCACTTGCCCTAGGCTGATGGATTTCATCTGTGGCTACCTTGTCTTCAGCCTCCACCAGCTCTCCTTGGGTAGCCATCTAAACTTTCCACAGTGTCAATCACACTGCTTCCCATTTAGGGCTGGGGAGTGAAAAAGGTAACAGAGCCTCATGGGAAACCCTTCAAACTGCACTTGGGCTTCCTTCATATTCCAATTTAACCCCTATCATTCCACATTTAAGAGTAACTAACTTAGTGAGTCACTTCTGCTTGCACAAGTTAGTTTTATTAACTCAGGTGTGTCAGGGGAAAAATAGATATGTATCATTCACCTATATGCCGAAGACACCCAAATCTCTCTCCAGTTAGACATTTCTCCTGGGCTCTAAGCCCTTATGTCCATCTGCCTATCTACTGACAAGTTCTTCCTGGCTATCCTGTAAGCATCCCAACTCTATATCTCTAAAACCAAAATCTCCCCCTCAAGGCACTTGCCTTTCTATAGTCCCTAAGACCCACAACCTGGTTGTCTAAGCCAGAATACAAGCATTCTCTTCAAGCTTCTCCCTTTCCTTCAATCCCACTATTCACATCCTCTCCACTCTGTCCTGATCCAACTACAACCTTGATCAGGTTCGAATCTTCTATCACCTGACCTACTGAAAAAACTTCCCACCAGGTCTCCCAGCCACTGGCTCTGCCCTCTGTAACCCACACTCCATGCAGAAGAACTGCTCTAAAACAAAGGATTCCAGCATCCCCCTTTTCAGAACTTCTGATGTTTCCTGCTACTTACAAGACAAAAATATTAGCATGGGAAGCCTGACCAGTAAGAGAGGCCCAGAAAAAAAGAAATACCCGAAACGGTGGCCCAAACCAAAAGAACCCCCCAAAAGAGCCATGGTGACCAGAAAACTTGGTGAGGAAAGAAACCAGAAGGACCTTTGAAACACAGAGCAAACTGTAACAGCTCAGAAGAACACAACCAGACAGACTCACCCAGCCAGGAGGCTAAAGGGCTGTGGTAAGAAAGCTGCAGGCAGGGGCTTCCCTGGTGGCGCAGCGGCTGGGGGTCCACCTGCCGATGCAGGGGACACAGGTTCGTGCCCTGGTCCGGGAAGATCCCACATGCCGCG
>NC_041232.1:44579571-44598639 GCF_002837175.3 Physeter macrocephalus
CGGAGCCTGTGCTCCACAATGGGAGAGGCCACAACAGTGAGAGGCCCGCCTACCGCAAAAAAAAAAAAAAAAAAAAAAAGAAAGAAAGAAAGCTGCAGGCAACTAACAATCTACTCTCTGAAACCCAGCCAAAACGTCGGGGGGACTTTGAGCAAGGACCTACTAAGCCACATGCTCCCACAACATACCCCCACACCCTGCCCACCTATCCCCAGCTCCACCTGACCCAGCAGGGCACCAACCTCCTTGAGACCCAAAAAAGCAAAGCACATGGCCAGGTGATTCCTCAACGGGCCCACAGGAATTCACACCAAAGTGGCCCAACCGGACTCCACCTCTACACAAAGAACAAAACAGCCTGAAAGCGAGTCTAGCAAAGGTCAGGACCATCGGTGAGTCAAATGGACAGTGAAATCTCCCACTCCCAGGGGAGCTGTGCAATCTCCCCTACAATACTGCCCGGCTGATTAAAGGCTCATCAACTTCTTTCTTAACCACAGACAGCTTTAATAAAGCTGTGTGAACCAAGGCCAGTTTCTCTCCGCCAGGAAGTTCAGGGACCCCAAGTGCCAGAACACGAGGCTGGGCAGGGGAGACCCGAGACTCTTCCCAATGTGGCCCATCTACCAACCCACGCCCTAGATGGTAGCCAGATGGAAATACTCCTATTTTCTGGAACCTACCTTTGCGCATGCTGTTCCCTCTGACTAGAGTCCCTTTGCTCAGTCCAGATAAACCCTATCCATCACCTCTGGAAATCCTTAACCAGACCTCACTCCCCACGGCATGCTTTCTGAGGACCCGAGGCAGCCCTTTCATGGAGCTCATCCCATTGTGTGAGGGAAGGAACTCTGTGTTGGACATCTATTTTCCTCAAACAATGTCTAGCCTATCTGAGGTGCTCTATTCGTGTTTGCTGAATGAATCTATAAGTCAGTTCACCTACTCCTTTGATACAACAGCAGATAAATGACTATGTTGTGTTATACTGAAAACAGTTTCACACTATTTTCAATTTTCACACATTTTCAATTCAGCCAAGGCAAGACCTTAGGGGAAGACTGCACTCACCTTTTTGCATTCATGCACAAAAGTAGAACGAGAATGAGAAAAAATTCAGGACACCAGCCTCTACTGGGTGGGCTAGAGCAATGTGTCCATGGATTTCCAGGGTGGAGGGTGGTCTGCAGACCAATTTCCCTTAGTACTAAAGTTCCTAATATAAAGAAAGTTCCTGTGTTTCTTGAATGAATTAGAAATTTCAAGGAAAGTGTTTCAAATTATTTTTTTTTTTTGCGGTACACGGGCCTCTCACTGCTGGGGCCTCTCACTGCTGTGGCCTCTCCCGTTGCGGAGCACAGGCTCCGGACGTGCAGGCTCAGCGGTCATGGCTCACGGCCAGTTTCTCTCCGCCAGGAAGTTCAGGGACCCCAAGTGCCAGAACACGAGGCTGGGCAGGGGAGACCCGAGACTCTTCCCAATGTGGCCCATCTACCAACCCACGCCCTAGATGGTAGCCAGATGGAAATACTCCTATTTTCTGGAACCTACCTTTGCGCATGCTGTTCCCTCTGACTAGAGTCCCTTTGCTCAGTCCAGATAAACCCTATCCATCACCTCTGGAAATCCTTAACCAGACCTCACTCCCCACGGCATGCTTTCTGAGGACCCGAGGCAGCCCTTTCATGGAGCTCATCCCATTGTGTGAGGGAAGGAACTCTGTGTTGGACATCTATTTTCCTCAAACAATGTCTAGCCTATCTGAGGTGCTCTATTCGTGTTTGCTGAATGAATCTATAAGTCAGTTCACCTACTCCTTTGATACAACAGCAGATAAATGACTATGTTGTGTTATACTGAAAACAGTTTCACACTATTTTCAATTTTCACACATTTTCAATTCAGCCAAGGCAAGACCTTAGGGGAAGACTGCACTCACCTTTTTGCATTCATGCACAAAAGTAGAACGAGAATGAGAAAAAATTCAGGACACCAGCCTCTACTGGGTGGGCTAGAGCAATGTGTCCATGGATTTCCAGGGTGGAGGGTGGTCTGCAGACCAATTTCCCTTAGTACTAAAGTTCCTAATATAAAGAAAGTTCCTGTGTTTCTTGAATGAATTAGAAATTTCAAGGAAAGTGTTTCAAATTATTTTTTTTTTTTGCGGTACACGGGCCTCTCACTGCTGGGGCCTCTCACTGCTGTGGCCTCTCCCGTTGCGGAGCACAGGCTCCGGACGTGCAGGCTCAGCGGTCATGGCTCACGGGCCCAGCCGCTCCGCGGCATGTGGGATCCTCCCGGACCGGGGCACAAACCCGTGTCCCCTGCATCGGCAGGCGGACTCTCAACCACTGCGCCACCAGGGAAGCCCTCAAATTATTCTTAAAATAATGAGTTTTGAGTTTGCTGGAATTCATTGCAGATTAAAATCCCAAGAGTCAAAAAGTTGTTGAGCCACATGAGAAAACATTGGAAACTAAACATATTCTGCTGTCTACAACTGTGTGGTACTATCTTCTCAGAAGGAAGAGAGGGAGAGGAGAACACTGAGGAAGGAGACTAACAAGAGTAACTAAAATGATAGGACTGACTGCCTGGGGGAAGACACACGACAAAAATAGGTCTCTGGGCAAAAAATGTAGGAAAATACAATTGATGTCTACTAAACAGGTTGATGTGGATAGGATCAATATGGATTTTTTAACAGAAGAGATTTGAAACATTTATTTTAAGATCAATTAAAAAATGCTCTCTTACATAACATGTATTTTAGTCATAAGAAAATTCTGCCCCAAGATGTAATTCAGGCTAAAATATGAATTATTTCAAAAAGATTCTATGTATATCTAATGTAAACTAGTTATAAGAACCTAATTAGTTTGGGGTATGTCTCATTAATAAGAAATCTGTGATACAGAGGTAGGAAACAAAACTTATGGTTACCAAGCGAGAAGCAGGGGGAGGGATAAACTGGAAGACTGGGATGGACACATACACACTACTATATATAAAACAGATAATAAGAGCCTACTGTACAGCACAGGGAACTCTACTCAATACTCTGTAATGACCTATATGGGAAAAGAATCTAAAAAAGAGTGGATAAATATATATGTATAACTGAGAAGTAAAACAACATTGTAAATCAACTATACTCCAATAAAAATTAATTTAAAAAAGAAATCTGTGATGAAACGAGAAGTACGCATAAGGCATTTCTGCAGCATACCAAAGTACTGTGGTTGTCTTGAAAATCAAATTGTGCAATAGATCATTGCATTGTGAGCTGAACTAGCTACATTTTTTTCACGGAACATCATTTTTACTTAAAGGTACAACTGAAAAACTATGGTCATTTAGACTTCTGTATTTGACCTACATTTCCCCAAAAAAGAGCAAAATGAGCCTGACGCTTCAAGAAAAACTGACAGTATGTGTTACCAATGACAAAATTCAAGCTTTCAAGCAAAAATTTGACTTTTGGAAAACTGCTTCTCAATAATTAAAAGTAAGGAGGGTTTTTTGCTGCTAAATAATGCTAGTTTGAGAAACAGATTCAGTTTAACAAATTGTTAACACTTCACAAGTTTTGGTTTTCATTCTTCTTACTGGCTTCAATCAATTTTTTTAAGTTATAAATTAGAAGACCCAAAAGAACAGAGTAGTTTAAATCATGTCAACCTAATTGCCTAGAAGACAACTGCCAAAATTTTTATGCCGTGTCAGTGATTTTTCTATGGCAAACATTAAGTATAGAAATAAGAAAGATATATTACTATCTCACATCAATTGAATTTTAAGAATCTATAGATAATATATTAATGCAATAACATAAATGGCTATCAAGTGAAAGCTGGAATTCTGATTTCCTTTGGTTAGCTTCTGGAGTAACGTAATTTTAATATGTTACTCAAAATACCAAGAAAGTAAGAAAATTGTTATCTAAGTGCAAAAAAAAACTTCTCCAGAATCTCTCAAAGTTAAAATATCTGATAAAATAACATCCCCCAAAGATGTCCAACCTTTGAAGAGCTACATAAGAAAGTAAAAATTGCTGTAGAATGAGAAGTTAATTGATAAGACTTCCAAAATGGCAGAGAATTTTAAGAAAAAGCTTGCTGACTATTTTGGCTAACTACTCTCAAATCCACTGAGCTATCACTGTCATTTCTACTACAGGCTTCAAGAGGTATCCAATTTAGCCTAAAGAAAAGAACTGCATTAAAAGAAAATAATATGTTAAAATATTCATATTTTTTTCAAACTTTAACCCCAAACCTCTCTTTCGGGATATCAAGGTTTCGACAATTTATGCCTTCTCAAGCATCATTCTGAGCTTATACGTCTTACTTGAACCTGAAAATTTAATCAAGAAAAGTCACATAATTTTTAGGAAACACAACAGTCTTGATGAGGTTTGGTGAGGTCTGTTTCTTCCCTCCCCCTCTGCAATCCACTGAAATAATCTACTACCATGTGAGACAATGCCCTGATAATAATTCCATCTTAATATTCTGCAGGTGTTTTCACTCTGTAAGAGGCCATACATATATTTTTAGCTCACTCAGGGGAGAAATGGTACTGGTTCAAAAAAGTACTAATGTCTAAAAAGAAATTATAGGAGATGCACAATGTTACTAACTAATTTAACATTAAATACATAATAACCTGGAAGAACTCAGAAAAGTTCTGGAAATACAATGTTTTAATATCCATATGAAGTTCAGATTTTTCGGTCAGGAGAACGCCACACTGGCACCTTTTCAACCAGAGAGGCTGAGAAACCAGGATGTTTACTAAAGAGGCTAATTCAAGCAGATTATACAAAAGTGTACTTTGGACTAGAAACCAAAAGAAAAAAATTGTAAATAGGTTAAAATTGTGAACTATCTTGCATAATTGTTAATTTAATCATTTTATCTCAGAATTCATCCTAACAGGTAGCAGAGGCTACCTACCCTTGAAAAGCAGACCCAAGCACACTAAACAATGGAGCATTGTTTTTACTAGACAACTCATCGCCTAAAAATTCCTGAAGTGTGGCACAAATGTTCATTGACCCCATTCTAAAAAAGCGACCTAGAACACAAGAACAGTACAGTCTTGAACTCAATCACATTCCCTACTGTGGGTTTCTCCATCGTATTTTTACAACTAGTTAATATAACTGAGAGTGTCTGAATAAAATTACGATTACTAAGTTTAAGCTTAAAAACTTAATATTAAAAGGATAAAGCTGTCAGGAATACTCAAGAAAGCGACCAGGGCATCTCGGGCCATCACACCTTATTTTGCTCTGTCCATATAACGCAGTCTTTAAGTTGTTTAAACGTGCACTGACAAAACTCACACGCCAAAGCCATGCCCCGAAGCAGTTTATGTGACAGGTCTGAAATCGCATTTCAAATAAAATGCTTTCTGCCGGGCCCCTGTTTATACAGCTTCCAAATCCCGTAAGTAACACGCTGCGTTTCCTTCACTGTGACCGTGGGAAATGAGGGTGTGTCTCGGTGCTTACCGATGCCCGGAGCCACATAGATGAAGTAGAGGCAAGACGAGGAGAGGGAGAAGAAGAAGATGAAGGCGAGGAGGGAGCGATTGGAGACCCGCATCATCCGCCTGAGCACAGACATCTTCCTCTTCCCGGCCGGCAGCTCGGGCTGCGCTCTCAAGGCGGACTTGGGGGCACCGTCCAGGCCCTAAACTTCCATGAATGTGCTAAAAACCCCGAGACTGCAGCGGGGTCCGCGCGGGGAGGATCTGGGATAGAGGGGCCAGAGCGGGAAGGAGAGAGGAGGGAGCAGACGGAATGAATGAGAGGCGGGGGAGCCGGGGGAGGGGAAGAGTGGGAGGACGCGCGGGAAGGGGGGAGGGGACGCAGGGCGGGGGGCCCCGGGGACCAAATGACCCGAGGAGGCCGTGAAAGGGCGAGGACCCGCGTTCGATACGCCAGGTAGCGGCGGGAGGAGGGGCTTTAAGTGGGAAGAGGTGCGGGCTGCGCGCCGCGGCGCCCCTGCGGAGAGGGCCGCCCGACTGCAGCACGCCGGGCTCCCCCGCGGCTCCGGCTGCCCGCGCCCGCCGGGGTCCAGGTGGCGAAGCCCCTGCGCTCAAGGTCCGGGCAGTCTGCGCTTAGCAGGCCTGCGCCGCCGCCTCCTCGGGGCCGCGGGGTCTCGTGCCTGCGCGGGGCTAGCGTGGGCGCCGGGGCCGCAGCCGGCGCGCTCAACGCGCCGGGGCCCGCGGGGGCCCTAGGGGCTGAGGAGCTGGGCGCTCGCCAGCGCGCAGCCTCCTCCTCATGCCGCGCCGGGCCCCGGCGTCCCGCGGCGGCCGCGGGAGCCGAGCGCAGGCGAGGGCGGCGTCCCGGCCAGCGGCGAGGGCGCTCCGGTTCCGGCTCCTGCCTCCGCCAGCTGTCCGCCCGGCCGCAAGGGCGGCAACCGCAGCAGCATTACCGCCGCCCGCCCGGGGTGAGGCGCCCCGCCGGCGCCGCCCCCGCACGGCCCGCGGACACCAGGCGAAGAGCCGCGGGGCGACTCGCGCGGCGGGCAGAGCCGAGGAGTCCGAAGACGGGGAGGCCAGACGCCGTCGGAGCCGCGTCTGAGTCGCAGAAGAGGCGGACCTGCGAGGGCGGGAGAGCCGCGGAAGAACACCGGGCACGCGGGCGGGACCGGAGACCCCCGGCGGCCCCACGCGCTAGCTCGGAACTGCAGGCGGCGCTGCGCCGGCCCCGAGGAAGCCTGGAGGCTCCCGCCCACCCTTCCCCTCCCCTCGTCCGAAACACCGCGCCTCCTGATTGGCCTGCGCCGCACCGCGCCGAACAACCTGCCCCCTCCTCCCCGCGCCGGGACCGGCGCCCTGGCCGCCTCCTGCGTCACCGCCGTACCCGCCCGCGCGGGTACCCCGGCGCTCCCAGTGCTGCCGGGGGCTGAGGGACGCGTCTTGAGCCTTGGATACGTTCCACTCTGGGGATCGATAATGAGAGATGCGGTGTCTTTATCTCGAGGAGGAAGCTTCTGTGGTGTGGTGTGCGTTCCTCCCAAAATACACGCTCCGGGAACAAGGTGTTTTCCAGTACTGGAATAATGGAACCTCCCATCCCGCACTTCCTATAGAAACATACTGTCAGGATGTGATACGGATCTATGTATATCTCTTATAATAGGACTTGCCTTCCCATCTGAAGGTGAGCACTGGGTAGCCCTACTTTAGCTGTATCCGTTCAGACGGGGAGGAAAAGACTTCTGTGCAGCCAATAGGCCCTTGAGCGCTGCAGCACCAACCAGCTTCAATGGGCAAATTGCTTTAATGCACCTCCTAGATCGTGGACTACCCTTTGTTCAAAAGCTACTTTTTCCTACTAGCTGGTCCTTAGCTATATCGCATTTTTCCAATGTGTGTTTGCAGTTGTTTCTTTTGCAGCTAATCATGTAGAAAGTGGCTGGATGCCCCCTACTGCCATTATTTGCTCAGTTATTTCCAGATGCAGCGGTATTGAACACCACTTGACTGCCAGCAAATATGGTACCTTCTTAGCAAGAGATCCATGCCTTCCATTGTCTTTGAGATAGTACTATGCTTTGTGGAGCCTGTAACACCTGAGTTTATAATTCCACCAAGGGCTTTTATCAACTGAAACTCATGCCAAGCCACTACCCTCTGCAAGCCTCTCTTCTCAGCCTTCAAATGGTGGGTGTGATACCAGCTTTCAAGTCTATGGGATTAAACCGGGTTACTGTGTAAAATGCTAAACATGATGTCTGGCACCTAAGAGGTTTCCTTACCTACCTTTAGACAGTTGACTGGATGGAATCACCAATTCAACTTCATTTCTTTATCATCAGCTAAAGAAGATAACCATAGTGCCTATTAGGGTTGTTGTGAGGATTAAACTGAATGAGTTAATTCTTCTAAAAAGCTTGGGAGAGCCTGGTACCTAGTAAGCACTATTTGAATATTCGTTAATTTTTTTTTTTAAATCTCTCCTTTAGATTACTCTCTGCCAACTAACAAGTTTTGCTGGTCTCTTCCTATTTAAAAACCAAATTTCCAACTGATTCAGCCATGAAGTCTCAGTCTCTAGTGGTCTGAAGGATGCCTCAGGGTCTCAGTTCATTTGTAAAGCAAAGGTCAATGAAATACTCAGAGCCAAACCTTTTCAAGCCCAGATTATCACCTGATACTTCCTCAGGAGCCAGGTAAGGCCCACAGCAGAGGAGTGACCTTACAAAAATCTACTGTTTCATTTTGTAACAAAGAGACCTTAAACATAAACTCATAAGACATAACTTACAGTAGCAAGACACAGTAAATTTCATTTACCTGCTTTGTTCTACATTTAGTACCACCAAGTATTCCTTTTATTATTTTCTGTCCACTAGAGACCCCGTGCTCTTAAATATTTGAGTATCAAACTGAATAAGTTACAACTAATGGTTTTCTATTTATATTAATCAGAAATATATTACTGAGGGACTTCCCTGGTGGCACAGTGGTTAAGAATCCACCTGCCAATACAGGGGACACATGTTCGAGCCCTGTTCCAGGAAGATCCCACATGCCGTGGAGCATCTAAGCCCGTGTGCCACAACTACTGAGCCTGTGTGCCACAACTACTGAAGCCCACGCGCCTAGAACCCGTGCTCTGCAACAAGAGAAGCCACTGCAATGAGAAGGCCGCGCACCGCAACGAAGAGGGGCCCCCGCTCGCCACAACTAGAGAAATCCCACGTGCAGCAACAAAGACCCAATGCAGCAAAAAATTTTAAAAATAGATAAATAATATTTTTTAAAAAGAAATACATTACTGAGATTGTAATTACCACAAAAAAGAGAAATGTACTTGTTTAATGAGATGGATGACATTTTATTTGGTCTGGGCTAGGATAAACAATATCCATTAAGTGTTTGGGACCTGCTCATAACCTTGGTAAAATAAAAATCAGTAAGTTTTTTTTCCTTGTGAATTGGGGAAAAAAGAGAATGAAAGAGCACGTAGATCTCACTTTTATGATTGCTTAGGGCTCCGACCTCCATATTATAATCACTGATTAAATATAGTAATTTTATATTTTTAAATACATGGTCTCAGCATCTGAGATTCAGTTAAAATTGTTAGGTTGATAGATTGTGCTTAGACAGTTGAATTTTTTTACTTACATAATTGGAACGTAGATTGTATAAGAGTTAGACATTGGCATGATTCATAAAATGGAATATGTATTCCAAAATATTGTTGTGGTACAGAAACTTCCCTTAAATAAAGCCCATTTTCCCACTGATTTCCATTATAAATATAGAGTTCTGCTGAGAAAAAAATATTAGTCCCTATCTCTTATTTAAGTTATATTAAAGAAATCTTGAATTACTTACATTTGAGATCAAACATAATCACCTTAAAGCTAGATTTTAATAATCTTACATATATGAAATAATCCAGAACTTAATAATACTCTATTATAGTTAAATTTGAGAAAGAAAACCACTGTAGTGCCAACAATCCTCAGTTCAGCAGTTGACCCAAATTTCATACTCATCTTAAATTGCCTTAATCCTTTCATCCTGAATCCAAGATCATTCTTCCACATCATAAGAATGCCCTGTAGCATTTTCAAGTATTCAAACCACTTTCCTATCATTTCATAACATCCCTTTGGGGGAGATATGGCAAGTATTATCATATCATTTGGGCATGAGGAAACTAAAGTGCAGTGAGGTACAATATCTGGCCTCAGGTCACATGGTGATCAGTAACAGAGCTGAGGAGAGAGCCAAGATGTTATCAGCTTCATTCAGTGCCCTTTCCACAAACAACACCAGCTCTCATTTTCACACGGATTCCTTTGCCTATCAGGGCAAATATTTGATTTAGTGTATATTTTAAATATTTCCAGAAATACATATATGCGATCCATTTTTCAAACTTTCTCTACCAATTTCATCTCAGACATCTGTATCAGGAACCAAATAAATTGTACTACATGGTACATAAAGTTAGGACCCAACTGTCTAATTCTTGCCTGTCATCAGTTGTTAAGTCAAAATGAGAAAATGAATAGATTGTGTTTGCTTCATCCATTCTTTTTCTCAGCTTAATGCTAGGTATATTCAACAGATTGCTAGTTTCCCCTTCAAGGGACTCTAAGCTGCCGGGCACTAGCCACTGACTTGCCCCCTGGAAAAAGAAGCCTGCCCAATGGCGATGGAATGAGAATCTATTCGGAAAACTATGAGGTTGGAAGGTAGAGGAAAAGACAATAAAAAGGAGAGATAGGAGGTTGAAAGAGTAGTTGACCCACATACCAGGCAGTGCCCTGCGCCTTACATGGAGAGGATACTATTCAGGCTTCCTCCAGGGTAAACATAGAGGCTGCCTCTTGACTTGCTTGAGGCTTCCTCTGTATCCAGCCTGCCTGAAAGCTGAGGGAAATCAAAGTCTCTGCACATATGTAACCCAGATACACAGGCACCTCGGGTGTTGTGCACACCAGCTGGACCATTCAACCCTAGAGAGAAGGCCCATAAACTTGGCTACTGAACAGACAAAACAAATATCCACATTCCTAGAGCAGCCTCGAATTCTAAACAGCAGTTAGTCCTAGGTAACGCTGAGAGAGATCTTTCTTATTAATACACATATCCATAATAAAAAGAAGGGGAAAAAACTCCTGTTACTTGATGCAGTTAAAAGAATCTGCTTGTTATAGTCAAAATAGCCTACCCTCAGTCATTGGATTTTTTAAGAAGTCATTCCTGAACACGATTCTATTTTGATGTTATATAGTAGTTTCCCAGAACTTAGTACAAAAGCAGGGCAGTAAATAATTATTGAATGAATTAATTAACACAGTCTTAACTTTTACACTATTATGTATATTTTTTGGGGTTTAGTGTAACAATGAGTACAAGTTAGTTCACCTTATCTCATCCAGAGCATTTTATCAAAAGAGACATCTTCATAGGTGAATGACTCATAAAAGTAGAGGATAAAATATGTAGGTGAAAGGAGTATCCTATGACAGTGTTCTATCACATTAAGAATCCTATAGCTGTGGCAGACAAAAGCATTTTAAGAAATGGAATTATGATATAGAATAGCTTTTAGTGAAGGACATTGGTAGGCCATTTTCTATACATTTATTTTCATATTTAACATAAGTCTCATAGGATTTTCTCAGTCTGTGACTAAATCACTCTGGGAAAAATACTGGTTTCAGAGCTTAAATGGGTAAATGTTGAAATGAGAAATAGGTTTCAGGTAAATTTGACAAAGGATTTCAGTGTTTCTGTCTGGAAAGGGAATTTTGGAATACTAAGGTCCTGACTTGCTAAAATCCACAAGTTCATGTCACAAGCTTGATGTAAGTTATTGTAACAAGACGTGAAAACATAAGAACTTTAGATACCTCAGAGCTAACTAAAAGAAAGAAAGAAACCAAAATATTTTCAGCCTGAAAAGTATGAATAATACCAATTCACCATGACCAGTAAGGAATGCCCCAGAAAATGCAAGAACCTGGCAACATTAGGCAAATTATTAGCATAACGTATTAGGTCAAAGAAAAAAAACGTGTCTTTTTTTAAGTAGGTAAATGTATAAATATAGGACAATTTATTTACCTATCTTATTATTTGTTAAAGGACATGGCTTTTCAGTTTGACTCAATTATGAATAAAAATATTATAAACTTATTATGCATTTCATTTTGGTTATATACCTAGTAGTAAAAATTCTCGGTTTTATGATATGTGCATGATCAGATTTCAGAGATAATGGCAGACAATTTCCCAAAATGATTATACCAATTCACAACCTCATCAGCAGCATTTGAGAGTTCAAGCTGCTCACCTCACCAACACTTAGTATAGTCAACCTTACTAATATTAGCATTTCAGGTAGAATATAATGGTGTCTCATTTTGGTTTTAATTTGCACTTACCTGAGGGCTAGTGGGATTGAGCAATTTTTCATAAATTTATTGGCATATAGTATCTCCTATAGGGGCTGGAAAAGCATTTGATAACAATTAAACAATTTCTGATGTTGAAACTCTTCATAAAATAGGGTTGAGGATATGTTCTATTTTGTAAAGAGCTATCTCAAGCAAATTGCATCGGTATGATTAATGTAGAATCATACTCATTAGACTCATGAAAAAGATATGGATTGGAAGGAATTAGCCAATGCACTTGGAAAATAAAATTAAAGGGTAAAAATAGTGGAAAGAAAGTGATAAAAAATTATTTATAAGTTTATGATTACCATAAAGAGCATTAACTGGAAAACACATTAGATCTAATAGGAGAGATTAATAAAGAGCCACTCAAGGGCTTCCCTGGTGGCGCAGTGGTTGACACTCTGCCTGCCGATGCAGGAGACGCGGGTTCGTGCCCCGGTCCGGGAAGATCCCACATGCAGGGCGCAGTGGTTGACACTCTGCCTGCCGATGCAGGAGACGCGGGTTCGTGCCCCGGTCCGGGAAGATCCCACATGCAGCAGAGCGGCTAGGCCAGTGAGCCATGGCCGCTGAGCCTGCGCGTCCGGAGCCTGTGCTCCGCAACGGGAGAGGCCACAACAGTGAGAGGCCCGCGTACCGCAAAAAAAAAAAAAAAAAAAAAAAAAAAGAGCCACTAAAAAATATATATATACACACATAGTTTAGCATGGGGATACATTCCTAAAAATTAGAGCTCTAACTGGACTTAATTATACAGAGTCCTATAGTTCCTATGGAGAAGTATTTTAAGCATTGTACTTAAGCAATTGCCCAATCATCTCAGCTTCTAACAATGTTTAGGATGTCCTTCAAAATGTCAAAAGATTTCTACCAATCCCCTAATCTTCTTTATCCTCTGCTTCCTAAAGCATTTCCTTAAAAACATCACAAGTTGCCAGAAAATTTGTATTCTAACCTAGTGCCTGGTCCTTCACCCTTTTCCTTTGTAGTAAGTAGAGTGCTATGGTACCATAACTTTGGAAGTCAATTCATGTCAGAATTATTTACCAGAACTCAAAATAAATCCCAGGATGTACTTCCCTGGTGGCGCAGTGGTTAAGAATTCACCTGCCAATGCAGGGGACACGGGTTTGAGACCTGGTCTGGGAAGATCCCACATGCTACAGAGCAACTAAGCCCGTGAGCCACAACTACTGAGCCCACATGCCACAACTACTGAAGCCCGCACACCTAGAGCCCGTGCTCTGCAACAAGAGAAGCCACCACAATGAGAAACCCGCACACCACAATGAAGAGTAGCCCCCACTCGCCACAACTAGAGAAAGGCCGCGCACAGCAACGAAGACCCAACGCAGCCAAAAATAAATAAATAAATTTATAAAATAAATCCCAGGAGAAGCTAGAGCAGAGAAAACAACACACATTATAGAATTACTCATCTCAGGATGGCTAGGACATTACTCACTGTTTATGTTTGGTAGCAGTGTATTCCACTGGTACCTCATGGGTCGAACATATGATGGCACTCAGAGCATAGAGAAAAACCCTAGTAATAGGGTAATACGATAGAATATTCAATATATAAATTCATTGTTAAACATATAGCATATGCTTTCTTTTAAAATATAAAGATAGGGAACTCCTTAGCTATCCAGTGGTTAGGACTTGGCACTTTCACTGCCAGGGCCCTGGTTCAATCCCTGGTCAGGGAACTAAGATCTCACAAGCCGTGTGGTGCAGCCAAAAAAATTAATTAATTAATATAAAATAAAATATAAGACATATAGTAAATGGAAGATATAAATTACCTGATTATATTACAAAATTGATAAAATTTGATAAAGTTACCTGGCACAAACATTAACCTGTGAGATTATACAATAAACAACCACAACAAAAAGATCACAAGAACAGCAGCAATGTATGTAAATAATACCCATGAATAAACTGAAAAGGAAATGCACAAAACCAATATGAAAGAAAAACAAAACAAAAAAAATTGGAGACAGGACTTCTGGTTTCCACATAAGGAGCTTAGAAATTGCTACTCTGTCCCAAAGACAAGTAAAACATTGAACAGACTGAAAAAAGTCAAAAACTCTTATTGGATCCTAAAGAGAGATGAGGACACAGGACAAGCTGCTGTCCCCAAGTTTGGAGAAACAGCCACGGCTTCCCAGAGCAGAAAGTGGGGAACAGAAACCACCAAGGGAATCAGTGCTGGAGTAGGAAAATCTGAACCATAACTGACAAATTGCTGGAGGCTCAGTATGAACAAGTCTGAGAGTCAAAAACTTCAGGGGACCCAGTCATGGAGGACCCCACACTTTTGTGAATTTCATCTCCAGGAGCTCAAACATGTTCTCATAATAAATATAGGAAAATCTCCTCATGATTCCAGGAGAGCATTCTGTTCTTAACAAGGCCTGCCCTCAGGAGAAACTAGTTAACCAGAGCCTAAGTGGTTGGGGCATTATCAGAGCCTAACTGACCTGGGGAAAGGAACTATCCAACTCCAGTCAGCTCTAGTCATCTGGTCCCACCTAAGGGGGAGGAAAAAAAACTGAGAAACGCTTGTGAAGTTCACAGTCCAGAGGCATAGGCTCACTAAAAGACTGAGAGCTAATCATAGGACTCTAGAACACTTCTCCTTCCCCCACACCTCACCACCACATTACTACAGACCTACTTATAGCAGTTCCTTTTATGCAGTACATCATGTCCAGCTATCAAGAAAAAATTAGTAGGCATATTAAAAGGTAAGAAACACAATTTGAAGAGACAGAGCAAGCGTCAGAGCCAGACATGGCAGGGATGTTGGAATGATCAGACAGGGGATTTAAAACAACTATGATTAATAATGCTAAGGGATCTATTGAATAAAGTAGACAGTATGCAGGAACAGATGGGCAATGTCAGCAGAGAGATGGAAATCCTAAGAAAGAAGCAAAAGGAAATGCTAGAAATAAAAAACACTTTGACAAAAATGAAGTATGCCTTTAATGGGATTATTAGTAGGATGGCCACAGCTGAGGAAAGAATCTCTAGACTTGAAGATATGTCAACAGAAACCCCCCAAACTGAAAAGCAAAGAAAACTAAGACCGAAAAAAAAAACAGAATAACCAAGGACTGTGGGACAACATACACATAATGAGAATACCAGAAGGGAAAGTAAAAGAGAAAGGAGAAGAAGAAATATTTGAAACAATAATGACTGAGAATATCTCCCAAATTAATGTCAGACACCAAACCACAGATCCAGGAAGCTCAGAGAACACCAAGCAAGATAAATGCCAAAAAAAACACTACACCTCGGCATATCATTTTCAAACTACAGCAAATCAAAAATAAAGAAAAAAATCCTGATAGGAGCCAGAGGAAAAAAATACCTTTCCTATAGAGGAACAAAGTTAAGAATCACATTTGATTTCTGCTCAGAAACCATGCAAGCAAGAAGAGAGCAGAGTGATATATTTTAAAATGTTGAGGAAAAAAACCAAACAAAACACCAACTTAGAATTCTCTACCCTGTGAAATTATCTTTCCAAAGTGAAGAAAAAATAGACTTTCTCAGACAAACAAAAATTGAGGGAATTAGTTTTCAATAGACCCACCTTGCAAGAAATGTTAAAAGGAGTTCTTCAGAAAGAAGAAAAATAATAAAGGTCAGAAACCCATACATACATAAAGAAAGGAAGAGCATCAAAGAAGGAATAAGTAAAGGTAAAATAAAAAATTTGTCTTTCTGTTTTTTTTTTTTTTTTTTTTTTTTTTGGTGCTATGCGGGCCTCCCTCTGTTGTGGCCTCTCCCGTTGCGGAGCACAGGCTCCGGACGCGCAGGCTCAGCGGCCATGGCTCACGGGCCCAGCCGCTCCGCGGCATGTGGGATTCTCCCAGACCGGGGCGCGAACCCGGTTCCCCTGCATCGGCAGGCGGACGCGCAACCACTGCGCCACCAGGGAAGCCCCTGTTTTTCTTATTCTTAATTGATCTAACACATAAAAATTTGTTCAAAATAATAATAGCAACAATGTATTTGGTTACATTGCTTATATATAAGTTAAATGAATGACAACAATGATACAAGGGACAGGAGGGAGAAATTAGGATTATTTTATTATTGTAAGGTACTCACACAACCTGTGAAGTGGTATATTGTTATTTGAAAGTGAACTTGGATTAGTTGTAAATGTATATGGTAAATTCTAAGGCAACCATTAAAAAATGTTAACACAAATTACTAATATCAGAAATGACATGGACATTAAAAGGATAATAGGGCTTCCCTGGTGGCACGGTGGTTAAGAATCTGCCTGCCAATGCAAGAGACATGGGTTCAAGCCCTGGCCCGGGAAGATCCCACATTCCACAGAGCAACTAAGCCCGCGCGCCACAACTACTGAGCCTGCGCTCTAGAGCCCGCGCTCTAGAGCCCGCGACCCACAACTACTGAGCTCATGCACCACAACTACTGAAGCCTGGGCGCCTAGAGCCCATGCTCCACAACAAGAGAAGCTGCCAAAATGAGAAACCCGCACACCGCAACGAAGAGTAGCCCCCGCTCGCCACAACTAGAGAAAGCCTGTGAACAGCAACGAAGACCCAACGCAGCCAAAACTAAATAAATAAATAAATAAATTTATATATTTTTAAAAAAAGGATAATAAAAGAATACTATGAATAACTTTATGCCCACAAATTTGATTACCTAGATTAAAGGGATCATTTTCTTAAAAGATACTTGCTACCAAAACAAACACAAGAAGAAATAGACAATCTGAATAAGCTTATATCTATTAAATAAATTGAATTAATAATTAATAACCTTCCAAAACAAAAAGTACCAGGCCCAGATAGGTTCACTGGTGAAGTCCACCAAACTTTCAAGGGAGAAATGACACCAATGTTGTACAATTTCTTCCCAGGGGTAGAAGCAGAGGAAATACTTCTTAACTCGTACAATGAGGCCAGCATTATACTAATACCAAAACCAAAGACATTACAAAACAAGAAAATTACAGACCAATATCTTTCACGTACATAGATGCAAAAATTCTCAACAAAGTATTAGCAAATCAAATCCAACAATGTCTAAAGAGAATTATACACCATGACCAAGAGGGATTTATCCCAGGTATGCAAGGCTGGTTCAACATTTAAAACAAATTAATGTAATCCATCACATCAACAGACTAAAAAATAAAAATTACTGATGATATCAATAGATACAGAAAAAGCATTTGACAAAATCCAACACCCATTAATGATAAAAATATAAAACAACCTCATAGTAAACTAAAAATAGAGGAAAACTTCCTCAACTTCCTAAAGACTATCTACAAAAAAACCTACATCTAGCATCATACTTAGTGATGAGAAACTCGAAGCTTTCCCACTAAGATGAGGAACAAGGCAAAGGTGTTCCCTCTCACCACCCATTTTCAGCATCATACTGGAAGTTCTACCTAGTACAGCGAGGCAAAAAAAGGAAACAAAACGTATACAGATTGGGAAGGCAGAAATATAACTGTCTTTTTTACAGATGACATGATCATTGTTATAAAAATATCTGAAAGAATCTACCAAAAAAAAAAAAGAACTCCTGGAACTAATCAGCAATTATAACAAGTTTTCAGGGTACAGGTTAATATAAAAAAGTCAATCACTTTACTGTATATCAGCAATGAACAAGTGGAATTTGCAATTAAAAACATAATACTATTTACATTAGCATCTCCAAAAATGAAATACTTGGGTATAAAATCTAACAAAATATGTACAAGATCTGTATGAGGAAAACTACAAAACTCTGATGAATGAAATATAAAAACTAAATAAATGGAGAGATATTTCTTGTTCATGGATTGGAAGACTCAATATTGTTATGATGTCAGTTCTTCCCAACTTCATATATAGATTAAATGCAATGCCAATCAAACTCCCAGCAAGTTATTTTGTGGCTATCAACAAACTGATTCTAATGTTTATATGAAGAGGCAAAAGACCCAGAATGGCCAACACAATATGGAAGGGGAAGAACAAAGTTGGAGAACTGATACTCCCCAACTTCAAGACTTGCTATAAAGCTATGATAATCAAGACAGTTTGAAATTGCCAAAGAATAGGAAAAGAATTGCCAAAGAATAGGCAAACTGACATTTGACAAAGGAGCAAAGACAATAAAATGGAGCAAAAATAGTCTTTTCAACAAATGATGCTGGAATAACTAGACATCCACATGAAAAAAAAAAATAAAGCTAGACACAGACCTTACACCCTTCACAAAAATTAACTCAAAATGGATCAGAGACCTAAATGTAAAATGCAAAACTATGAAACTCCTAGAAGATAACATAGGGAAAAAAACTAGATGCCCTTGGATTTGGTGATGAGTTTTTAGATACAACACCAAAAGCATGATCCATGAAAGACATAACCCGGACTTCATTAAAGTTAAAAAAAATCTGCTCTGCAAAAGACAATGTCAAGAGAATGAGAAGACAAGCCACAGACTGTGAGAAAATATTTGCCAAAAGTATATCTAATAGAGGACTGTTATCCAAACTATATAAGGAACTCTTAAAACTCAATAATAAGAAAACAAACAACTCAATTAAAAATGGGCCAAAGACCTTAACAGACATCTCTCCAAAGAAGATTACAGATAGCAAATAAGGATATGCAAAGATGCTCCACATCATATGTCATCAGGGAAATGCAAGTTGAAAAAACAATGAGATAATACTACAAACCTATTAGAATGTCCAAAATCCAGAACACTGACAATGCTAAATGCCAATGAGGATGTGGAGCAACAGGAACTCGAATTCATTGCTGGTGGGAATGCAAAATGGTACAGCCACTTTGGAAGACAGTTGGGCAGTTTCTTAAAAAACTAAACACACTTTATCCATTCATCTGTTGATGGACACTTAGGTTGCTTCCATCTCCTGGCTATAGTAAATAGAGCTGCAATGAACATTTTGGTACATGACTCTTTGTGAATTATGGTTTTCTCAGGGTATATGCCCAGTAGTGGGATTGCTGGGTCGTATGGTAGTTCTATTTGTAGTTTTTTAAGGAACCTCCATACTGTTCTCCATAGTGGCTGTATCAAT
>NC_041232.1:44599505-44646121 GCF_002837175.3 Physeter macrocephalus
ATATGTATAACTGATTCACTTTATTGTAAAGCAGAAACTAACACACCATTGTAAAGCAATTATACTCCAATAAAGATGTTAAAAAAAAAAAAAAAACCTCACCAAAAAAAAAAACAAAAAACTTAAACACACTTTTACCATATGATCCAGCAGTCACATTTCTTGGTATTTACCCAGAGAAGTTGAAAACTTATGTCAACACAAAAACCAACACACAGCTGTTTACAGCAGCTTTATTTATAATTGCCAAAACTTAGAAGCAGCTAAGATGTCCTTCAATAGGTGAATGGATACATAAACTGTGATCCATCCAGACAGTGGAATATTATTCTAGGCTGAAAGGAAGTGAGTTATCAAACCATGAAAAGACATGGAGGAAACGTAACTGCATATTACTAGATGAAAGAAGTCAATCTGAAAAGGCTACAAACTGTATGATTCCAAAACTATGAAGACAGTGAAAAAAACAGTGCTCGCCAGGGGTGGGGAGAGGTGAAGGAATGAATAGGCAGAGCACAGAGGGTTTTTAGGGCAGTGAAGATACTCTATAAGATACTGTAATGATGGATACATGTCATTATACATTTGTCCAAACCCACAGACTCTACAAAACCAAGAGTAAACCCTAATATAAACTATGAACTTTGGGTGATAATGATTGTGTAGGTTCATTGATTGTACCACTTCTGGTGGAGGATGTTGATGATGGGAGAGGAAGTGAACGTGTGGGAGCTGAAAGTACATTGGGGAAATCTCTGTACCTTCATCTCAATTTGTCTGCAAACCTGAAATTGCTCTTAAAAAACAATTTTAAAAAAAGCAAATCTTTGGGGCTTCCCTGGTGGCGCAGTGGTTGCGCGTCCGCCTGCCGATGCAGGGGAACCGGGTTCGCGCCCCGGTCTGGGAGGATCCCACATGCCGCGGAGCGGCTGGGCCCGTGAGCCATGGCCGCTGAGCCTGCGCGTCCGGAGCCTGTGCTCCGCAACGGGAGAGGCCACAGCAGAGGGAGGCCCGCATACCACAAAAAAAAAAAAAAAAAAAAAGCAAATCTTTTAAAATAAGGGGCCAATTTAAAAATAAATTTAATTTCATGTTGAAAATCAGATGTTTTATTAAAATTAATTCACTTCCCCAAAAATGGAGATCAAATAGAAGGCTTGAAAATGGAAAGGATGGGAAATTCAATATTATAAAGATATGGATTTTCCCTAAATGTGACCATGAATGTTAGAGAATGACCAAGCTCTTAGAGAGTTACAATCACTTATCCAAAAATAGTTGCTTTAAGACAGGACACACAAGCAGTAAGTAGGCTTCCAAGGCAAGAGACAACTCCCTAGCTGTAATGTAACAATATTCATAGTCACTACCAATTGTTTCTAGTATTGTTCATCTGACAAGGCATGAAAAATATGGTTATAGTCAGGGTGAGAAAGACGATTAATCTATCTTTAAATAACTGAAGTCTTTCCTCCAGGGAGATGTCAGGTAAACAGGAAGCATTTCAAACTAGTCAGCTAAGGTGTCTGAGGAGAGGGTCAGCACTTGAAAACAAGACTTTGCCTTCCTAGGTAGAAGCATTATTATTGCTTGCACTAAACATAACACCCCTTTGCTTACCCAGAGCACAGATACATCCCCAGCAAGACTGGACATCTTTAAACACACCAACCTCTTCAGGAGGATAGAGTACTAGACAGAGAATGGTTGCTCAGGGTCTCTCCAAACTTTCCAATGGGTTGAAAGAGCCAAAGTACGAAGGAGAGGACCTGAGTGACTTCAGAGTCCTTTGCTGTAAGATCTTCTTCCCTAGTCAAACGATAAGCATCTGTGGGGTTTTGTTCACATGGATATGCACAGCAACTGGCCATTATTACTGAGTTATAGCTGATTTAGGTTCTGGTCCTGATATAAGTTTTTTTTAGAATAACTTATTTCAATGAAAAAACTCCCTGTTTTTGCTTAACCCCAAATCCCACATTACCACAATAATATGCATCAGTGTGAAACTGATAGTCTGAAACAACTGAAATAAATTGTACCCCTCCACATTTTACATCCAGTCATCCCCAGACCTCATATATCTTTAAATTGTAAATGGTAGAATAATTTTACCAGTATGAATTTCATGGTGATTAATAAATAGACATTTAATTTTAAACACTCTTGATTGAGTTCTTGACTCAATCCTGTTTTAAATAACATTAAAACCTCCTAGGAGCTTTTATCATGTATGGCAAGTCTCAAGAACCATGCTATATTTTGGGGAGGGAATATTACTACTAAGAAATTTAAATTTCATTAAAATGAGGTAGGGGGTGACTTTTTTCCTATCTTTAAGAAAAAAATTCTGGTAAACACTTCTCCACCGCCACAAAGAAAGGGGGCTGAAACAATAAAAACATTACACATATAGCAGGAAGAAAACTTGTTATTAAAGGCTAGGCTGGCAGAAAGTAGTTTCCAGTGTAAACCAATAAAATGGAAACACTGTGCCATCTCTTCTGCCTGAAATCAACCAAAAATAACAAGGAGTACAAGAAAAATCTTCACAGTTGCTGGAAAAGCCCTAAAACTCTGAACAAGCCTACATGAAGAAAGCCTGGGAAGATGATCCCCCGTCAGAGAAAATGCTGGTAGAACATTCCTGCTCAGCACATTTGTGACAGAGGTGTCAGAGCTCGGAGTTCTCTGAGGCCTGAAGCCCTGAGGGGCAAAACAGCCTCCTGCAGAAGGAGAGGTGGTGTCCAGGCTGCCTGGAGAGCCTCTCTGACCTCCTTTCACAACGTGGCAGGGGAAGTGTTCAACCAGCCAAGTACAAACACACCATTTCTCTAAGAAGCAGGCTATCAGTGTGGCCTGTGGAGATAAAACCTTGGATGCCTTGCAGACCCGAGCTGCCAATTTTTATAAGCTGAAGAGTGGTGAAAGCTAAGCCAAAAGTAAGGATACGGGGAACTTAGATTATATGGAGATTCATGAAAAAGCAGCGCAACTTCTCCTAACCTGGGTTAGAGTCACGCCACAGGGCAAAGTGCCCATAAGAACGCTTTCACAAGGCAACACCTCATCATGCAGCTCCTCCTCAGGTGCACGCCCTGGCCCCCTCACCCATACTAGACTGGGAGTAACTCCACTCAAAAGAGGATTAATCAAGAAGGGGCCAGCATAAAACACAAGAGAAACAGGAGGGAAAAGAACATGGCATGAGAAAGGTACATAACAACCACATACCAGCAAGATTATACTATGAAAGATCAATATAGATTTTTTTAATTAAAAAGAATGTTTATACATACACGCGCGCACGCGCGCGCGTCTGGAATATAAACAGAGAAAGATACAAGAGCTCAAAGAATGGCTCCAGGCTTCCCCACAGGGACAGTGACTTCTTCAATAATTTTCAGAAGTCACCAGCACCAGGGAAAGAAAATGCCATGTACTAATTTTATACCCATACAAATTATTGCTTAGCATAAAGGAAACACAGAGATACCTTCAAGTATGGAAGAAGTCAAGAAATGTACTTCCCATAAGCCTTTCTTGAAAAATTTTCTGTACAGGGAACTTTAGCTATCAAAGAGCTAAATGAAGAAATGATGGGGAAGGAATGATGTGACCATTAATATAAATGTAGAACAAAAGCTAAACAACTGTGGAAACTATGGCCACTGGATGTATGCTGTAATGACTCAGCTAAATAAAAGTTGTAGGAGGAAGCAAGGAGAAGATGGGCAGTAATTATATAAGTATATTCATTTTTCCATCTTTCACAGTGGGAAGAAATGGAATTTTTTTTTAAATCTGTTTAATCAAGTAATAGAGATCCAATGTGTTTGAAAATAAAGAGGTAATCATTGTGCTTGCTTCAGCAGCACATATACTAAAATTGGAACAATGCAGAGAAGATTAGCATGGCCCCTGTGCAAGGATGACATGCAAATTCATGAAGCATTCCATATTTTTCAGCAACATGGATGGACCTACAGATTGTCACACTGAGTGAAGTAAGTCAGACAGAGAAGACAAATATCAAATGATATTGCTTATATATGGAATCTTAAAAAAAAGGGTATAATGAACTTATCTACAAAACAGAAATAGTTACAGATGTAGAAAACAAAGTTATGGTTACCGGGGGTAAGGGGGGGGCAAGGGATAAATTGGGAGATTGAGATTAACATATACACACTACTATATATAAAATGGATAACTAATAAGGACCTACTGTATAGTACAGGGAACTCTACTCAATACTCTGTAATGGTCTATATGGGAAAAGAATCTAGAAAAGAGTGGATATAGGCATATGTATAACTGATTCACTTTGCTGTACAGCAGAAACTAACACAACATTGTAAATCAACTATACTCCAATAAAAATATTTTTAAAATAAAATAAAATAATCAAAAAAGGGGTAATAATTAAAATAATTAATAATTTAGCCAAACAAAATCAGATGATAAAGTAGAAAGAGAAATGATATAATCCCATTTACATAAATATTAAAAAACAGGCAAAATTAATCTGTGGTGATAGATTGTCAGGAAAATTAGTTTCTGTGGGATTACTTTTGGCAGGGTACTAAATAAGAGAGGTCAAGAAAATGCCTTGTGGGATCCTGGTGGTCACATATGTAAAGAATTATCAGTCTCTACACATAATATGTGTATGCTTTACAATATGTATAACTCAATAATTTTTTTAATTTAAAGAAGTTATGTTTAAAAAATTATTTTACTGAATCACTTTGCTGTACAGCAGAAGTTAACACATTGTAAATCAACGATACTTCAATTAAAAAGTATTGAAAAAAATTATTCAGCCAAAACTAAAGAAATAAGAAAAATTGAAGAGAAGAAAAATACTTTAATTCACTCTTCTAAGCCTAAGATAGTCATGTAGATATGAATAGAAATATAGAGGAACAAAATGATATACTTAATAATATAGGTTTAACTAAAGTATATATATGAAACTCCAAACTCTGTAATAAAGAATATGGTTTTGCTTCAAGTGCTTATGGGACATTTATAAAATTGATCATATTTTAGACTCCAGAGATTATCTCTGGTGTCATAAGATGGTGGTGCATCCATCAGCCTTGATCTCTGAGTCACCATGTGGAGCAAAGTCCCACCCCATACCCATCTGAACCTACCGAACCACACTGACATGAAGTCTGAGCAAGAAATGAACCTTTGTTTTATTAATCAACTGATATTTCAAGAATAATTTATTTTACAACATAACATAAACTATTACAACTAATAACTTAGGCTAACAAAACAAGGGAACAAAATAGAAATTCAGAATTAGACTCAAATGAAAGTGGAAATTGAATACCTATAAAAGTAGCATTTTTCAAGTCATGAAAAATGGACAAGATTAGTCATTAAATGGAGAAGGAACAATGCTAACATCTGGAAGAAACTAGACCCACTTAATGTTTTACACTAAAAATTTCCAGAGTTTTAAAGTTTTAAACATAAAAATATAAAAAGTGAAATGGTAAAAAATACTAGAAGAAAAAAAGGTGAATTTTTGATTGTCACAGAATGAGGAAGGTCTTTCTAAGACTTTAAAAGAAATGATTGAGAAATGTTGCTAAACAAAATTTCAATTTTGTCCATTGGAATGTTCCATAAGCAAAGTTAAAAATCAAGGACAGGGCTTCCCTGGTGGCGCAGTGGTTGCGCGTCCGCCTGCCGATGCAGGGGAACCGGGTTCGCGCCCCGGTCTGGGAGGATCCCACATGCCGCGGAGCTGCTGGGCCCGTGAGCCATGGCCGCTGAGCCTGCACCCACATGCCGCGGAGCTGCAGGGCCCGTGAGCCATGGCCGCTGGGCCTGCGCTCCGGAGCCTGTGCTCCGCAACGGGAGAGGCCGCAGCAGAGGGAGGCCCGCATACCACAAAAAAAAAAAAAAAAAAAAAAAAAATCAAGAACAATCTGAAAAACAAATATTTGAAATGCACAAAAGAAACAAAGGATTAATTCTATTAGTATATAAAAAAGCACTTACATATCAATAAGAGATATAGGGAAAGGAAGTTCTCATGGAAAAAAATAGTTTTAAATAAACAGAAAGTTGTTATCTTTTACTCAAAATTTTTTACATGTGAATTAAAATGGCAATGAGATACCATATTCCACTTACTGGTTTGGCAAAGAATAAACTGTATTGGCAAGATACTATCAGTGGCAGTATAAACTAGTACAAAGCTCTAAAGGGGCAATTGTCAGCATTTTATTAATGTTTTAAATGCATATAGTTTTTGGTACAGCAATTACTAAGTTAAAAAATTATCCTGCAATCCTACTTGTACATATGTACAAAGATATAAACACAGGCTATATGTTTATATATATACATATATAAAAACATGTATATATACATGTTTACATATACATAAACATGTATGTGTGTTTATGTATATATACATGGTTTTTCTGTGTATGTATAAACATACATGTAAAACGTACATGTATGTATAAACGTACATGTTGTTTGCAGCAACATTATAAACATAGGAAGACTGGAAACAACCTAACTGCCAACAATAAGGGAATGGGTAGATAAATCACATCAGTGCAATTGAAAATTATGCTTGTAAAGGTCTAAGATAAATTCATATGAGTTGATACAGCCTGACATCTAAAGCTCCAGAAAATTGTGCATTTGGTGCTCCCATTTACATCTTTAGGATTCTAGGAGGCAACACTCAAACTGAATATCTAAGGAGTTTTCAAAGGAAACTGTTTATAAGTTCTGGGTAGGGTGTGGAGAAACCTCTAGAGATAGTACTACAAGGCACGGTAACCACAAATAGGCCTGAAGAGGTGAAGGAGAGGCCCAGTTACCAGAACTGGAAGGAGAGGGTAGTTGGAGAGAGACACCAGGGGGACCTTAGGAAGCCAGGCCAAGGCCCCCCTCTCTCTTCTCCCACTTAGATCTTCCAACCTGAAGCCAGAGGTGAGGGAGTCCAAGGATAAATCCATCACGGAGCTCTGATCAGGGAGCAAAAGTAGAGAGTAGATCTGGAGGGGAAAATGGAAGATACACAGCGCTCTATTTTTTGAAAAGTGGGGTTATACACATACTTAACCACCCAAAAATCTGCCATGAGGGGCCTTTGGGAAAGAGAATCATATAAGAATAGGGGTCTTTGCAGTATGGGATAAAAGGAAATCATACTTTCTCTGCATTCTTTTTATTTTTTTAGTTTTATTTTTATGTATTTTATTTTTAATATTTATTCTTTTATTTTTATTTATAAACTTACAAATAAATTTATAAATTTATTTATAAATTTTTATATTTATTTATTGTTGAAAATTTTGTAACTATATATGTGTGTGTGTGTGTATATATATATATTTTTTTTTTAATTATTTAAAAACTAGCTGGTGGCAGAATTTAGGCAGAAAACTCTTGTTTAGAAAAGCCCCTTGGTAGGTCATCCTGGCTGAAGAAAATGGGGTTGGAAAAGCAAAAAAGAAAGAAAAAGGATTTAAAGCAAAAGAAAAAATTGTTTTCATAACAAACTAAGAATAATGGAGAGGGCGAGGGAACCCAGGAATGGGTAGAAAGTGGGGAGAAGTGAAGAATTTGAGGAGAGATACAGGGGCCCGGAAAAGGCTGGGTAGCTGAGCCTTGAGGAGAAAGATGAGGACGACGCAGAATTGAAGAATGGGCTTTGTACACATAGTTCTGTGTTACCCCAATCCTTCAGAAAAACTTCTGCTTATGCTACCGGATAGAGTGGGTGGGAGAGATTAAAGGAGGGAGCTCTGCTTCCTGCTTCCTGTTAGGCCTGAGGGTAAAGAAGAGTTACAGTTGGACAGACATAAAAAACAAATTTCATCCTAAACCACAAATTGGGACAGAACCTGACTTTGAAAAGCATAAGCCCCTAGAAAGTCTTCAGCGGTGCAGGAGGAATGCTGATTTTCGCCATATTTGAGGTCAGAGATCATTCCAGTATTAAGAAAAGAGGGAGTCTAAATAGCTAGAGCTCTGAGGACACCTGGAGAAGCTGTGTGATATAAATAGAATTAGACAAGAGCCAAATAAATGTATTTGAGGACAGACCTGACTCAGGTATGTTCTGCAAATGTCTAAAAATCCATATGGAGAAATATGTAAAGCTCTGAGCAACTAATTTGCACTGGCTTTTTTGCATATCAGCAGGGTTAAGAGATTTAAATACTATTCTGAGAGTTGAGAATCAGTGCTTTATGATTCAGGACAACTAACTATCAAACTTTTCTGTCATAATAAATCATGTACCCAGGCCTGGGACTTTAATCCTTCTTTGATTTCTCTTTTTTCAACAAAAACAACATTAATGACAACAAAAACTGAATGTGAACATCTAGTCCTACAAGTTTTGCAGTAAATGGTAAATCAGAGCATCAAATACAAATAATAGTCATCATCAATAATAATTTTATAATTAATTAATAATCTGAAGAACACTGAGGACTTTAAGATATATAGGAATCATAGAAATGGGCAAGAATAACCAAGATCTTTTCTAAAGGGACATAAGAGAGTTTTTTCATATCAAAAAAGGCCTGTATCCATCCTTAGTACAGTTTTTGACATGCCTTATCCCAAATATATAAAATCTGATAAAGTCAGGTATCTGGATTTGTTTTTCTAAGAGTGATGATGGGTTGCATCTTTAGAAAACATTATATGTAGGCTTTTGCTCTCTTCTCACCACTAATACAAATTTGTGAATTAACCAATCGGTTTAGGGATGCAGGCAATGGTCATTGAAGAGTTTGTTCATGTTAAAGTCAAGCAATCCATATCGACCTCATTTATACAATACATTAAATAATCAACTGGGTTAAGTGACCCAGGGTTTTGGCGAAGTGAAAAGAGCCACATGATTTGTAATTAATTTACAATTTGAAAGAGATATTTAGAGAAATGTACATAGGCATACAAAGTTAAATCTTTATAGATATAACTCTATATTAATATTCTGTTTACCCACCAAAAGAATTTGGCATGGCCTGTCATTTAAAAATCACAGATAGGGACTTCCCTGGCGGTCCAGTGGTTAAAACTCCGGGCTTCTGCTGCAGGGAGCATGGGTTCCATCCCTGGTCAAGGAACTAAGATCCCTCATGCTGTGCGGTGTGGCAAATAAATAAATAAATAAATGAATAAATAAATAAATGACATTGTTTAAGCAATTCTGTTAAAAAAAATCACAGATACAACAATGTAAAATCAGTCAAACAAGACAAACAAGACAAAAGCTAAGTAATAAATATAAAACTCCATGACTATAGCTATTCTCAATTTATTGATGGGAATATAGAATAGAGTGGACCTGCTCAGACTCAGATTGTGGGCTTCCCTGGTAGCACAGTGGTTAAGAAGCCACCTGCCAATGCAGGGGACACAGGTTTGAACCCTGGTCCAGGAATATCTCACATGCTGCAGAGCAACTAAGCGCACACGCCACAACTACTGAGCCCATGCGCTACAACTACTGAAGCCCGCGCCTAGAGCCCATGCTCTGCAGCAAAAGAAGCCACTGCAAGAAGCCTGCGCGCTGCAGCAAAGAGTAGCCCCCACTCGCTGCAACTAGAGAAAGCCCGCGTGCAGCAGCGAAGACCCAACGCAGTCAAAAAAAAAACAGATTGTTTTACTGCCTTATGAAATAGATGTGATTTAGCATATTTGAATCTGACTTAACTTCTTACCAAATTAATGAGGATAATAAAAGTACTTACACAACGGGGTGTGTTAAAAGATATTATCTAAAACTTGTCTATAAGGCAGAGTTCAGCATGTGCTTTCAGCGTCATACTGGGGCACTGTTTAATCAGCCCCCTCACGGATTATTTCATTATCTACGGTAACATTCCTTTGTTTGACTTTTGCACAGCCCTTTTTGAATGATTTGTACATGAATTAAAATCTTAGACTCCATGTGGAATGGAAAAATTTGTTTTTTCAATCCCTATTGTAGTATACGGTAAAGCATTAATTTTGAGTTGGGCTCTGTCTTCAAGGTCCCTTGTAAAATATTTTCTGTTAATTTCTTTACTTGAGTCCTTATGCCTCAGTTTTTGTTGAATAATAAATTATCTGTCATTGTAAACAGATAATTTTACAAAAAAAAAGATCTTAGACTCTTTGGAGATAAGTGCTAACTTAAACGTAGGTACAGCAGAACCACAAGTAATTTCTGTTGGGTAGAAAAGATGGCCCCAAAGGTTTCTTTGGTTTTTAAATTGCCCTATTGATCAATCTTATTCTAACATTCCTCTTAAATGCTTATAAATACCCAGCTCTTCAAAATACTCCTTGAACAGCTTTATTATCTTGCTGACTCTCTCATTAATGAGTTAATAAATCTTTTAGCATGTGTTCATACTATATTGGAATGATAATCATGTCTTTAGCTTCTTGAAAATTATATTTAGACAGTTATTTATGATGATTAAATGAGACAACATACCTAGAACATAGTAAGTGCTCAATAAATATTAGATATTATTAAGTTTCATACCCTGTAAAAGAAAAATGTAACACTATTCACAGAGGGAATAAATATACATACATATGGTATGTATAAATGTGTTGTATGTGTATATATACATCCATACTATATATCTATTATATTATTATATATATCATATACATAAAACATTTACTATCAGGAACCTTATATAACTTAAGAAACCTCCATATTTCCATATTCCTATAATTGACTTTAATGTTTTTTAGAAAATATTAATGTTAATAACCAATAACAATATACTCAAGCCTGTCTTTGGCTTAATATCCCTGAGCTGAAAGTGCTTAAACAGAACAAATCAGAAACAATAGCAGTACCATAAAGATAACTCTGAGAACTGTACTAATTCTGTAAGAGGTGCTCACTGACCGCTCCGTGAGAAATACTAACCCTGTGACATGAGTAAATCGCGAGAGTCGCTTATTTATGAACTTCCATCTTGAACAGACATTTATTCATGTGGCCCTGGTGTGTGTAGGGGAGATGGATAAAAGGCAGGAGGAAACAGCACAGAGAAATATAAATAAGCACTACTAGTCCATACTTTTTCTCTCTTCATAGGAGTGGCAACACAGAAAAGTGTCTGGGAAGCTATTTACTTTGCAAATAAAAATATGTAAGTCAACTTTTCCTAAACTTTTTACTCAGGCACCCAAAATGATTAACTATACCTCTATTTATGAGAAATGATCAATTGATTTATTAAAAAAAATTTTTTAAACATTCAATGCCACCTAGGAAAACAGAATCTATTTCTCCCTCTTCAATAAAATATTCACTCATGTTCCAAGATACTATAGTGTTAGTACGTGGTAAAATACTTCACTAGTGCCTGTGACCCAGTGTATCTGCCTTGAAAGATGACCATTTTATTGTTTTCTCACTCATAGAAGCTGATCAACTGACCTCATTAAGAGTTTTTGCTTTTACCACAATGAGTAAGATGGGCAGAGAATTTTGTATTCTTCCCTGTTCTAGATGAAAGGGTTAATTTACAGGATAAGTTAAACATGTGCTATCCGTGATTTAGAATATTTGAAAAGAGTAAGCCGGGAAAGAGATGAAGAAACCATTTTTCACAGTAGTAAATTACTTAAATGGTATTAATTAACTTAATCCTTTGCAGAAGCCTCCCTGACATTGTCATTTAAGGACAGGAGCTTCTAGGCAGTTTCTTATTTTGATATTCTCCCCCAATTATCCATGGATCATAATAGACTCATTATAAAAATGTGAAAACAGAAATATATTGAACAAAGAGTAGAAGTCTCTTAATACCACCATAGAACACTGGCTCTATATTTTTTTAGATATTATACTTATATACATACATATTACATAATATACTATATATTGCAAATATTACATGTATGATATATATTACAAAAATAAATGAAATCATCTTAAACGTATTATTCTTTAACCTGACCTTTTCACTCACATATTATGGACATTTATCACTGTCAATTCATATAGATCTACAGTATCTTTTTTTTTTTTTTTTTTTGTGGTACGTGAGCCTCTCACTGTTGTGGCCTCTCCCACTGTGGAGCACAGGCTCCAGACGCGCAGGCTCAGTGGCCATGGCCCATGGGCCCAGCCGCTCCGCGGCACATGGGATCTTCCCGGACCGGGTCATGAACCCCCGTCCCCTGCATCAGCGGGCAGACTCTCAACCACTGTGCCACCAGGGAAGCCCTACATTATCTTTTTTGATGGCTGCATAGTATTCTTTTGCATGACTGTATCATGAAGTAATTTAATGTATTAATTAACAAATTGCATTAGGATCACCTGTGAAGTTTGGTGATTGTCCTGCTGCCAGTGTCCAAGCCTATACATATTTAGATTCAGAAGATCTAGTGTTTGGCTCAAACATCCTTTTTTTTTTTTTTTTTTTTTTGGCGGTAGGCGGGCCTCTCACCATTGTGGCCTCTCCCATTGCGGAGCACAGGCTCCGGATGCGCAGGCTCAGCGGCCATGGCTCAGCGGGCCCAGCCGCTCCGCGGCATGTGGGATCTTCCCACACCGGGGCACGAACCCGCGTCCCCTGCATCGGCAGGCGGACTATACATGTAAAACGTACATGTATGTATAAACGTACATGTTGTTTGCAGCAACATTATAAACATAGGAAGACTGGAAACAACCTAACTGCCAACAATAAGGGAATGGGTAGATAAATCACATCAGTGCAATTGAAAATTATGCTTGTAAAGGTCTAAGATAAATTCATATGAGTTGATACAGCCTGACATCTAAAGCTCCAGAAAATTGTGCATTTGGTGCTCCCATTTACATCTTTAGGATTCTAGGAGGCAACACTCAAACTGAATATCTAAGGAGTTTTCAAAGGAAACTGTTTATAAGTTCTGGGTAGGGTGTGGAGAAACCTCTAGAGATAGTACTACAAGGCACGGTAACCACAAATAGGCCTGAAGAGGTGAAGGAGAGGCCCAGTTACCAGAACTGGAAGGAGAGGGTAGTTGGAGAGAGACACCAGGGGGACCTTAGGAAGCCAGGCCAAGGCCCCCCTCTCTCTTCTCCCACTTAGATCTTCCAACCTGAAGCCAGAGGTGAGGGAGTCCAAGGATAAATCCATCACGGAGCTCTGATCAGGGAGCAAAAGTAGAGAGTAGATCTGGAGGGGAAAATGGAAGATACACAGCGCTCTATTTTTTGAAAAGTGGGGTTATACACATACTTAACCACCCAAAAATCTGCCATGAGGGGCCTTTGGGAAAGAGAATCATATAAGAATAGGGGTCTTTGCAGTATGGGATAAAAGGAAATCATACTTTCTCTGCATTCTTTTTATTTTTTTAGTTTTATTTTTATGTATTTTATTTTTAATATTTATTCTTTTATTTTTATTTATAAACTTACAAATAAATTTATAAATTTATTTATAAATTTTTATATTTATTTATTGTTGAAAATTTTGTAACTATATATGTGTGTGTGTGTGTATATATATATATTTTTTTTTTAATTATTTAAAAACTAGCTGGTGGCAGAATTTAGGCAGAAAACTCTTGTTTAGAAAAGCCCCTTGGTAGGTCATCCTGGCTGAAGAAAATGGGGTTGGAAAAGCAAAAAAGAAAGAAAAAGGATTTAAAGCAAAAGAAAAAATTGTTTTCATAACAAACTAAGAATAATGGAGAGGGCGAGGGAACCCAGGAATGGGTAGAAAGTGGGGAGAAGTGAAGAATTTGAGGAGAGATACAGGGGCCCGGAAAAGGCTGGGTAGCTGAGCCTTGAGGAGAAAGATGAGGACGACGCAGAATTGAAGAATGGGCTTTGTACACATAGTTCTGTGTTACCCCAATCCTTCAGAAAAACTTCTGCTTATGCTACCGGATAGAGTGGGTGGGAGAGATTAAAGGAGGGAGCTCTGCTTCCTGCTTCCTGTTAGGCCTGAGGGTAAAGAAGAGTTACAGTTGGACAGACATAAAAAACAAATTTCATCCTAAACCACAAATTGGGACAGAACCTGACTTTGAAAAGCATAAGCCCCTAGAAAGTCTTCAGCGGTGCAGGAGGAATGCTGATTTTCGCCATATTTGAGGTCAGAGATCATTCCAGTATTAAGAAAAGAGGGAGTCTAAATAGCTAGAGCTCTGAGGACACCTGGAGAAGCTGTGTGATATAAATAGAATTAGACAAGAGCCAAATAAATGTATTTGAGGACAGACCTGACTCAGGTATGTTCTGCAAATGTCTAAAAATCCATATGGAGAAATATGTAAAGCTCTGAGCAACTAATTTGCACTGGCTTTTTTGCATATCAGCAGGGTTAAGAGATTTAAATACTATTCTGAGAGTTGAGAATCAGTGCTTTATGATTCAGGACAACTAACTATCAAACTTTTCTGTCATAATAAATCATGTACCCAGGCCTGGGACTTTAATCCTTCTTTGATTTCTCTTTTTTCAACAAAAACAACATTAATGACAACAAAAACTGAATGTGAACATCTAGTCCTACAAGTTTTGCAGTAAATGGTAAATCAGAGCATCAAATACAAATAATAGTCATCATCAATAATAATTTTATAATTAATTAATAATCTGAAGAACACTGAGGACTTTAAGATATATAGGAATCATAGAAATGGGCAAGAATAACCAAGATCTTTTCTAAAGGGACATAAGAGAGTTTTTTCATATCAAAAAAGGCCTGTATCCATCCTTAGTACAGTTTTTGACATGCCTTATCCCAAATATATAAAATCTGATAAAGTCAGGTATCTGGATTTGTTTTTCTAAGAGTGATGATGGGTTGCATCTTTAGAAAACATTATATGTAGGCTTTTGCTCTCTTCTCACCACTAATACAAATTTGTGAATTAACCAATCGGTTTAGGGATGCAGGCAATGGTCATTGAAGAGTTTGTTCATGTTAAAGTCAAGCAATCCATATCGACCTCATTTATACAATACATTAAATAATCAACTGGGTTAAGTGACCCAGGGTTTTGGCGAAGTGAAAAGAGCCACATGATTTGTAATTAATTTACAATTTGAAAGAGATATTTAGAGAAATGTACATAGGCATACAAAGTTAAATCTTTATAGATATAACTCTATATTAATATTCTGTTTACCCACCAAAAGAATTTGGCATGGCCTGTCATTTAAAAATCACAGATAGGGACTTCCCTGGCGGTCCAGTGGTTAAAACTCCGGGCTTCTGCTGCAGGGAGCATGGGTTCCATCCCTGGTCAAGGAACTAAGATCCCTCATGCTGTGCGGTGTGGCAAATAAATAAATAAATAAATGAATAAATAAATAAATGACATTGTTTAAGCAATTCTGTTAAAAAAAATCACAGATACAACAATGTAAAATCAGTCAAACAAGACAAACAAGACAAAAGCTAAGTAATAAATATAAAACTCCATGACTATAGCTATTCTCAATTTATTGATGGGAATATAGAATAGAGTGGACCTGCTCAGACTCAGATTGTGGGCTTCCCTGGTAGCACAGTGGTTAAGAAGCCACCTGCCAATGCAGGGGACACAGGTTTGAACCCTGGTCCAGGAATATCTCACATGCTGCAGAGCAACTAAGCGCACACGCCACAACTACTGAGCCCATGCGCTACAACTACTGAAGCCCGCGCCTAGAGCCCATGCTCTGCAGCAAAAGAAGCCACTGCAAGAAGCCTGCGCGCTGCAGCAAAGAGTAGCCCCCACTCGCTGCAACTAGAGAAAGCCCGCGTGCAGCAGCGAAGACCCAACGCAGTCAAAAAAAAAACAGATTGTTTTACTGCCTTATGAAATAGATGTGATTTAGCATATTTGAATCTGACTTAACTTCTTACCAAATTAATGAGGATAATAAAAGTACTTACACAACGGGGTGTGTTAAAAGATATTATCTAAAACTTGTCTATAAGGCAGAGTTCAGCATGTGCTTTCAGCGTCATACTGGGGCACTGTTTAATCAGCCCCCTCACGGATTATTTCATTATCTACGGTAACATTCCTTTGTTTGACTTTTGCACAGCCCTTTTTGAATGATTTGTACATGAATTAAAATCTTAGACTCCATGTGGAATGGAAAAATTTGTTTTTTCAATCCCTATTGTAGTATACGGTAAAGCATTAATTTTGAGTTGGGCTCTGTCTTCAAGGTCCCTTGTAAAATATTTTCTGTTAATTTCTTTACTTGAGTCCTTATGCCTCAGTTTTTGTTGAATAATAAATTATCTGTCATTGTAAACAGATAATTTTACAAAAAAAAAGATCTTAGACTCTTTGGAGATAAGTGCTAACTTAAACGTAGGTACAGCAGAACCACAAGTAATTTCTGTTGGGTAGAAAAGATGGCCCCAAAGGTTTCTTTGGTTTTTAAATTGCCCTATTGATCAATCTTATTCTAACATTCCTCTTAAATGCTTATAAATACCCAGCTCTTCAAAATACTCCTTGAACAGCTTTATTATCTTGCTGACTCTCTCATTAATGAGTTAATAAATCTTTTAGCATGTGTTCATACTATATTGGAATGATAATCATGTCTTTAGCTTCTTGAAAATTATATTTAGACAGTTATTTATGATGATTAAATGAGACAACATACCTAGAACATAGTAAGTGCTCAATAAATATTAGATATTATTAAGTTTCATACCCTGTAAAAGAAAAATGTAACACTATTCACAGAGGGAATAAATATACATACATATGGTATGTATAAATGTGTTGTATGTGTATATATACATCCATACTATATATCTATTATATTATTATATATATCATATACATAAAACATTTACTATCAGGAACCTTATATAACTTAAGAAACCTCCATATTTCCATATTCCTATAATTGACTTTAATGTTTTTTAGAAAATATTAATGTTAATAACCAATAACAATATACTCAAGCCTGTCTTTGGCTTAATATCCCTGAGCTGAAAGTGCTTAAACAGAACAAATCAGAAACAATAGCAGTACCATAAAGATAACTCTGAGAACTGTACTAATTCTGTAAGAGGTGCTCACTGACCGCTCCGTGAGAAATACTAACCCTGTGACATGAGTAAATCGCGAGAGTCGCTTATTTATGAACTTCCATCTTGAACAGACATTTATTCATGTGGCCCTGGTGTGTGTAGGGGAGATGGATAAAAGGCAGGAGGAAACAGCACAGAGAAATATAAATAAGCACTACTAGTCCATACTTTTTCTCTCTTCATAGGAGTGGCAACACAGAAAAGTGTCTGGGAAGCTATTTACTTTGCAAATAAAAATATGTAAGTCAACTTTTCCTAAACTTTTTACTCAGGCACCCAAAATGATTAACTATACCTCTATTTATGAGAAATGATCAATTGATTTATTAAAAAAAATTTTTTAAACATTCAATGCCACCTAGGAAAACAGAATCTATTTCTCCCTCTTCAATAAAATATTCACTCATGTTCCAAGATACTATAGTGTTAGTACGTGGTAAAATACTTCACTAGTGCCTGTGACCCAGTGTATCTGCCTTGAAAGATGACCATTTTATTGTTTTCTCACTCATAGAAGCTGATCAACTGACCTCATTAAGAGTTTTTGCTTTTACCACAATGAGTAAGATGGGCAGAGAATTTTGTATTCTTCCCTGTTCTAGATGAAAGGGTTAATTTACAGGATAAGTTAAACATGTGCTATCCGTGATTTAGAATATTTGAAAAGAGTAAGCCGGGAAAGAGATGAATAAAACATTTTTCACAGTAGTAAATTACTTAAATGGTATTAATTAACTTAATCCTTTGCAGAAGCCTCCCTGACATTGTCATTTAAGGACAGGAGCTTCTAGGCAGTTTCTTATTTTGATATTCTCCCCCAATTATCCATGGATCATAATAGACTCATTATAAAAATGTGAAAACAGAAATATATTGAACAAAGAGTAGAAGTCTCTTAATACCACCATAGAACACTGGCTCTATATTTTTTTAGATATTATACTTATATACATACATATTACATAATATACTATATATTGCAAATATTACATGTATGATATATATTACAAAAATAAATGAAATCATCTTAAACGTATTATTCTTTAACCTGACCTTTTCACTCACATATTATGGACATTTATCACTGTCAATTCATATAGATCTACAGTATCTTTTTTTTTTTTTTTTTTTGTGGTACGTGAGCCTCTCACTGTTGTGGCCTCTCCCACTGTGGAGCACAGGCTCCAGACGCGCAGGCTCAGTGGCCATGGCCCATGGGCCCAGCCGCTCCGCGGCACATGGGATCTTCCCGGACCGGGTCATGAACCCCCGTCCCCTGCATCAGCGGGCAGACTCTCAACCACTGTGCCACCAGGGAAGCCCTACATTATCTTTTTTGATGGCTGCATAGTATTCTTTTGCATGACTGTATCATGAAGTAATTTAATGTATTAATTAACAAATTGCATTAGGATCACCTGTGAAGTTTGGTGATTGTCCTGCTGCCAGTGTCCAAGCCTATACATATTTAGATTCAGAAGATCTAGTGTTTGGCTCAAACATCCTTTTTTTTTTTTTTTTTTTTTTGGCGGTAGGCGGGCCTCTCACCATTGTGGCCTCTCCCATTGCGGAGCACAGGCTCCGGATGCGCAGGCTCAGCGGCCATGGCTCAGCGGGCCCAGCCGCTCCGCGGCATGTGGGATCTTCCCACACCGGGGCACGAACCCGCGTCCCCTGCATCGGCAGGCGGACTCTCAACCACTGCGCCACCAGGGAAGCCCGAAACATCCATATTTTTAAGAGTGTTCAGAGGAGATTCTAATACAGACCAAAATTTGAGAACCACTTAGTTAACAACTTTCTTGTTGGTGGACATTTAGTTTCATTTTTAAAATTCATAACATTGTAAGAATATTGACATCTGAAAACAAAAGAAGTAGAAAGGAAGAATCTTATTTCTCTCTCCCTCCCTTTATTCCCTTCCATCTTTCCTCGTTTCCCCCTACCCCCGGCCTCTGACCTTCCCATTTATTCTATGGAAGGAAAAATAGTAAAAGATTAGGTAGATTTTAGGAGAAAATAGAGCTGAAGGAAGCTAGGACAAATTAAGGGGAGTTCAACAGAAGATACTGGAAGATATTGTCAGAAGGAAAGAAAATAATGTCAAAAAAGCAAAGCAGGGCTTCCCTGGTGGCGCAGTGGTTGAGAGTCCGCCTGCCGATGCAGGGGACACGGGTTCGTGCCTCGGTCCGGGAGGATCCCACATGCCGCGGAGCGGCTAGGCCCGTGAGCCATGGCCGCTGAGCCTGCGCATCCGGAGCCTGTGCTCTGCAACAGGAGAGGCCACAACGGTGAGAGATCCGCGTACCGCAAAAAAAAAAAAAAAAAGGCAAAACATTCATTAATTCAACTGATATATTTAATTAGAAAGATGCAAAATAGTGATGTAATATAGGAGAGAGACCATCTTCAGGTTTTGGAATTAAGTGACTGAAAAAACATGAGACCAGGTCGGTTATTCTAGATGCATCCTTATGAAATAGAAATGCCTGTTTCAAATTAGTTTTCATTTCATTAGAGCATCTACCTATGCATTCAATTTTCACAACTGTTACAAATGTAAGCAGTAAAAGTAAATGGGTTCTCTTTCACCCTCTTGCTGTGTGATCTTTGACAAGCCAAGCTCTCTTGCATCAGTTTCTTTGTCTTTAAAATGTGTGAGCTAGATTAGATTAATCTACAAGCACCTTTTGCCTCTAACATTCTTTAATTCCATGAGAGAGGAATTTATTTTGTTTTGCAATTAAACCCATTCAGAAAAAGAGCCTTTTCGTTATTCCAATTTTAAAACCCATGGGCCTCTGTGTTTCAGAATGTTCATGTGACTATGAGTATTCTGAAACACAGAGGGCCAAAGAGAATTCATCAATTGTGGGAAAGTTTTAATACTTCAATGGAAATCAATCCACAAAGACTAATAAGTAGGGAAATGATGTCTCTAGGATACCAACGATTTAAAACAAGATCTAGGCAAATAGAAAATTTAGGCTTAAACTCAAAGACTACCCAGCAACAACTCAGAGACTTTTCATCTTTCAGAAATAAGAAATGCATAAATGTAAACTATGTTTTTCTGATTGAAACAATTGCCTTGTCAGGGTAAAACCAAGCCACGCAGTATAAAATGAAGAAAGACTGCCTAGGCCGAAATAAACATCAAGTAAGTGACAAATATTTTAATATCAGTGAGACATAAGCTGATACAGTAAGTCCCCAACATATGAACCTTCTAGTTGAGAACTTTCAAAGATGCAAACGTGCCCCTGTATGTCAGCTGTTGTACTGTACTACTGTACTTTTCAAGGTACTATACTGTAAGATTAAAAATGTTTTCTTTATTTTTTGTGTTTGTTTTTATGTATTATTTGTGTGAAAAGTATTATAAACCTATTACAGACAGTACTACATAGCTGATTGTGTTAGTTGGGTACCTAGGCTAACTTTGCTGGACTTAACGAACAAATTGGACTAACGAACGTGCTCTGGGAAAGGTACTCGTTCATACGTAGGGGACTTACTGTATAAATAAGCAATGCGGTGATCACACAATATCAGATGGGAGATTCCTGCCTGTTTGCTGGCCTAATGGCTTCCCATGACTCCTCTTGTAGTGTGTTGAATGGTGGCCTCCAAAAGATATGTCCACCCAGGACTTGTGATTGTGACCTAATGTGCTAAAAGGTCTTTGGACATGTAATAGGCATAGCCCTAAATCCAATGATAAGCGTCCTTATAACAGAGGATCAGACGATGTGAAAACAGAGGCACAGATTGAATGGCGTCTATAAGCTGAGGATTGCCAAGGATGGCCCGTAGCCACCAGAGCCAGGAGAGAGACATGGAATGAAAACTCCCTTAGAGCCACCGGGGAAACCAACCCTGCTGATACCTTGATTTCAGACTTCTGGATTTCTGGCCTCCAGAACTGTGACAGAATTAAATTTTGTTGTTTTAAACCATCCAGATTTGGTAACGTGTCACGGCAGACCCAAGAAACAAATACACTCTTTTAAAAACATAGTTTCCAAAAATACTGATCTGCTCAGAGTTCCCTAAACAAACTGTACACAGGCGCATGTGATATAATCTCCAAATCCTTTAGGGATTAGGTGATCTTGGCCTAAACCCCACTTCCATGACCTGTGACGGTCAAAAACCCTCCCCCATGCATACTTTCTGATGATGGGGGTTGCCACATAGGGTTGAGCAGGCAGTGCACTGCAGGAGGGTGTGCAGCCAGGGAGATGAGTGGGAGCTGCAATACATTGGCAATTTGCCCTCAAAGCTGTGCACCTGCTGTGGGGCTGCAAATGCCTCGTTTTTCCACAAAGCCACCACCCAGTCCCAAATAGATTTCTTCGTAAAATTTGTACAAGAATGACATAACATCAGCAGTGGTCTTGGTGGTTCTTTGTGTCTGCCCTCTTGCCCCTGGTCTCATGACCTTGGCTCTTTCCCAAGACTGGTATCCACAAATAATTCCCAAACATCAAGCACCTCTTAAGCCTACTAGGATTACTAGATTGGGGGTAGCACAGAGGAAACCTACATCACAAACCACACAATTTCAACATCATGCTCAGTTTTCCCATCATGGTCCCCTCTCCCTTCCAAAATCCCAAAATCCTTACACACGATTTTGCTAGTAATGTAAGCCATCCCACCAACCTTCTCTGTGCACCATATTATGGGGAATAAAATTTTCTCCATCTTTTATTCGGTATTTTAAGTCTCTGAGCCTTTGAACATGCTGGTCCCTATGCTTGGAATCACTTTCTCCCATTGTCCACCTGGTAAACTCTTATTCATCTATTCATCCTTCAAACCCCATTTCAAAATGAAAGACATGGGATTACTAAAAAGTAAAGACTATGCAATGCCCCTCTGAATTCACCAGTCATCATCTATCTCCCATACACTAGCCTCTGTTCTCTCCTACCTCTCTCAACTTGATGATAACCCTTTGAGAGCAGAGCCCTGACTGGTTGTTCCCACCGCCCTGCATTCAGCTTATGCTCAAATGTTTGTTTCCTAAGTAATTTTTAATAACCAAATATCCTAAGAGGATTATAGTCACTTAAGTTTAGATTCCTGCCATTTTCCAAACATCAGTAACCTTAAAAGTTTGACAAGTTCTGCTGGCCATCGCTTCTCCTGATGGTGTAGACACTAGTCTAAAACATACAGTCTTTTTCTTATTTACCACTGGATTTCTGCAAAAGTTTGTGGTTGTCATTGTTTTCCACTCCTCTGTTGATACACGTTCTTTCCTTTTGCTTTCCTCACATAGTACCTTTCAGGAAGACCATTTTCACTTTTTCCTTCCTAAATTCCTTTGTTGTGCTCACATTTATATTCATTGTCCCATGTTTAAGGGCTTTTGGTGATGTGGAATTCCACCTGAATTTGATTTTTTTTTCTATTTTTTGGTTCCTTTCAAATTCCAAATTAACAATGCCACTAAGCAAGGAAAAGTGTGTTAATAAGCCAATTTTATCTTGACAGGCTCAAAATGCAGTTATTTTCTTGTGGGATATATTAGATTATGACAATGAGTTTAACCCAGGAAGCATATGAAAAGAACATTTTATTTCCTCTGTGTAGGCTGCAGCACTGTATTTTTTCATTTATTAATAAAAAAGTGCATTTTTTTCCAAGCACTGTTTAGTTCTCACCAGTTTCTTCCAAAATTGATGTTATCTAAGTATAAAAATTATAACTCAAATGAAAATGTTACTTTCTAAATTTTAAGCTAATTACTGATCATGGATATTAAGTGCTTTATACACCTCACTGCAGAAAAACCTTATAACAACACTATGAGGTAGCTACCATTATTGACTTCATGTTATAGAGGGAGAAACTGAGTTTCTGAGAGGCAAAAGGACTGTCGCAAAGTTGTCCACTTAGAACATGATGAATCCAGTTTGCAATCCTGCTCTGACGGAGCTTGAAGCTCCTGCTTTCTTGTACGTGGGCCCCTTTTTTAGCCAGTCTGAGAGAGGCAGCTTCTAATTGATATTTGTAAAAGGCACCTCAAAATTAGGCATATAATTAACTCGTTTTCATAAAAGTGAAACTGAAATGTTGTTTCTCAAACAGGGACCCCCAAATCAAATTCCTGTGGCAGCCAGGCAGATAAAATAAAAGAGGAAAACAGGTGGGGAGTAAAATAAAGCAAAACAAAATAACTCTGATAAGCTCAAGTTAATTGGTGCCTTAAAGGACTGTTAGCTTGGTGTTTTCAGATATCCTGATATTTTCCAAAGAAGCCAGAAATTAAGTTTTTCATCCGAAATGTTCTAATTATTAAATGTCGGCAACTAAATCAGGTTAGTCTGTTTTTCTAACTGTGCAAACTGTGTCTACACAGCCCACAAGTTGCCGGCCAAGGAGTGACTGTAGTGTAGACTGATATTGGCCCATAAACCACATGTCCAATATGGTAGCTACTAGCCACCTACAACTATTTTAATTTTAATTAAATAAAATTTAAAATCCAGTTTTTCGGTGACACTAGCAACATTTCTGGTGTTCGGTAGTGACCTGTGGCTTGTGCCTACAGTAATGGACAGTGCAGAACATTTTCCTCATTGCAGAAAGTTCTATTGGACAACACTGAACTAGAGCAAGAAGAAAACCTGAGCTGTTTTCCTGTCCGCTGTCAGGATCTTCCCACTGGTACTACAATGCTTAAGTTACTGCTCCCCCAAGGCCATTCCTGCCACTTCCCTTCCACCTGAACGGAGAGAGGTCACACAGGCCACCTACGAGGCTGGGCTTCACTGTAACTGAGAACAAGTCAGATCCAGGGCAGGCCTGGGGATTAGGCAATGTGTGTCTTTAGTCTTTCCCACATCCTGGCTCTGGGACTAAAATCAGGCCACTATCCTCCCCTTTCCAGAGAGATTCAGGGCCTCATATTCTTCACTTACTCTCAAAAATTATTTTTAGGTTGCTCAACTACAGTAAAATGTAAATAATGGATACTTACCTGAAGTTTCTCCCCTTCCCTCGGAGAGTTACATTTGCAATGTACACAATTCTAAGAATAAAATGTCAAGCCTAGAGGAGATGGTGAGGCAGGATTTTTTATTCTCATGAGAAAAGACCATGATCTTCTACGGGGAGCATCTGAAATGCTCCATAGAGGCAGTCAGCTCATTTCCCTCGCTTTCAATCAAGCCTTACGCAGGATGTGGGTCAGTAGTTTCAAAAGCAGCTCACTCGTGAGAATTACCCATGTAGAATTACCAGCTTTAGCAAGTAAAATACAAGATTCCCAGTTAAATTGAGATTCAGATAAACAATGACCAACTTTTTAGTAGAAGGATGTCCCATGTGCTATGCATTGTGTGTTTTATCTGGAAATCCCATGGCGCTCTTATGAAAATACTGTTTTTCTGACCCCACTAATTCTAAGTCACTCAGATATAGGAACCATTGATCATAGTCAATTCACTTGAGTCTCAGTAGTGTTTCATTTCTTAGCCAAATCTCTGTCATGTTTAGAAATGTCTTTTTAATGGAATCACAGCCTCCTATGGTGAAATATCAAACTACACATGACTGTGGCCTTCATTATGATAATCTGACCTCACAATAACCCTGTAAAGTAAGAAAGGCAAAAGTTTCTCCATTTTGTCAGTGAGAAAACTGACGCTCAGAGACTTAAAGAAATTTCCCAGGCACAACTTCTAGTAAATGGCAAACCTAGGACCCAACCTCAAGTCTTCTGGTTCCAATTTCAATGCTCATTCAACTCGTCAGTGCTGTGAGTGAAAGGGGGTAGGAATAATACAAGACACAGAGAGAGAGAGGAATTCAGACAGAAGCTTCTGAAAATGTTTCATCAAAAGTATGGCTGACTAACCAGTTACCACTCTTAACTCACAGCTCTCTTAACCACCAGTCAACTAGGAGGCTGAAGGGACCGACCTGTGACCCAGAGTTCAAAAGGTCCCAAGTCTCCAGGAATCTAGAGGTCTCAGAGAGAATTCAGAACTGGGTAAAACAATCAAAATGGTCTAGAAATTGGCTTTGGGACTAGTAATAAGAGTGATGACAGAGAATGCCTGAAAGAATGTTTTATGCTCAGTACTGTTGTTGAACTGAGTAATGAGGTACTCAGCCTGTAATTAACCTCAGCCACCTAGTTCATACCCTAGAATTTCCTCACAGTAACATAATGATTAGCTCTGCACCTGATCTGACCCTATGGGCTGCACTGCCATAAACAGGGTCAGAGAGGGGTTACCACTGGGGAAGGAGAGGAAGTAGAGAGACACCATGAACCTAGGCTCTTAAGCAACATAGGAGAGAGAACTGCGCCATCCCAAATGAATGCCCGGAGGGGATGGCGGAAACTGAGCTGCCTCCAGAGCATCTCCTTGAGCTCTCTGCTGTTGAGAGAGATTCCCTGGAGGTACCGCAAGTCATCACACATCCACAATGACATCCAACATTAATGTGCTACCAGAAGAGATCCATTCAGTTCTAAGAAATACAATTGGTAAAGTGAACTTCCAAAAGAATTAGAGGAGTTGAAGCAGCATCTATCCATTTTAGTACATGCCTCGTGTTTAATCTTTTTATGAGCTATTAATATACTGAATCTTGTAATATCCCCGAATACTGACACTTGATTGAAAGGTCCCACTACAGACACGTAAGGCTGGATACCGTGCTCCATCAGTACACCAAGCATGGGATGAGATCATACGCTCAGCACCATGTTGTAACTCAATTAGTGTTCTTAATAACTAAACAATTCATCCTTATGAGGTTGTAGCAGAGTGAATGAGGTATTTAGACATGTGACCCTCATTAGAAAAACTCAGACATAGAATCATTTTGGAAGTGCCTTTCTCTATTAACCTCCAAAGCACTCAAACAGTGCTCCTGACATATATAATACTATGGATACGGCGCACGGCAAAAGGCACCACATACTTAGATTTGCAATCAGCTTTCTTTTTCACTCCCTCACGGTGATGAGATTGAGAATTTCTAAGCATGCCAAGTGTTTGAGGCACAAGAAGCCTAAAAGCATCGTTTTCTGCACCTGACAAGTGTTGGCTTGCAAACTGGCTCCCGTACACAGAGGGCAAGGAGAGACAGATCATCCAGACTGACAGGTGGCAGGTTTCATAAGCAAGGGAACTTACTGATGTGGCTTGTCTTGGGCACCGCAAGATGAGTAGATCTCCACACCTGCCCACCAGAATCTTAGAAGTTTATGTAGCGGGCTTAATGGGGTTCTGTGATGTATACCATCCACATGGTCTCAACAACACCTTCCTCTCTCACATTCGTGCCCTCGGAACAGCTACCCCTGTGGGAACAGTGGGCTGAACATTCATTCCAAAGATGGGGAGGGGGTGAGGGGCCTCTGATTGCCCAGGTCCAGCTTGCCGGTCAACCGACAGTCATGTCCTCTCAATGACCTCCTCCAAAAACAGGGAAAACAACCTAAAACTTATTTTCTCTGTTTTGACTGAGGCTTAAAACATCATGCTCTTGCTTTTAATAAGCCATCAGAGCTGGTAAAAATAGGTCCATGAGTTTATGTGCTAGTTGATTTAACAGTAGTCTTCCATGGAAATCAAAGGGTGAGAGATCAGATAGCTTCAGAAGTTATTTCCAGACTCATTTCCAGATCCATATTACATGAGCAAATGTACACTTACCAAAATAAAACACTTAAACAACAAATATGTGTTCCTACCCCTAAATCGGCATAAACGGGAGATGAAAGAAAATAACGAATGTGTTATCTCTTTTGAGGAAAATTTCCCTCTAGGTCCATTCTGATATTGTGCCAAGAATAATAATGATGCTGACGACTGGCCCCCAGCTAGTCTCAGGGGTGGCAGTCGAAGCTGCCAGGTAACAGAGTGTGTGCTCAGGCAGGCGAGGGTTCAGACCTACAGGACTGACAGAGGACATAGCCCGCCATGGGAGGTAGGCATCAGGAGCTGAGGCAGAAGGGCAAGGAGGGAGGGCTTCTAAGAAACCTCTGGGCATAGATGCCCCAATATTTGCTGGAGATAAATGCTAGTCTTTAGGTTGGCACAACTCATGCTTACTTATTTTCTCCCAAGCTCTAATACTTACTTCTCTCTTTATAGAAATCACTGCCCAGTGTGATTTTGTCCACTGTCACCATGCCAACTCTATGCTGATGAAGAAGAAAATACATGTTGGGATTGGCTGTAATAGTCTTCTTGCCAGCTGTTATTTCTTCTAGAAGCATGAACCTTGTCTTAGTCAGGTGACCTACTTCAAATGAAATGCAAATGCCTTATCGTTTAGAACAAGGATGGCAAACAGATTTTGTGTCACATATGAAGTCCCATCAGGCTCAGCAGGAACGAGTGCCATGATGGATGAGTGCCTCTGTCACGGGTGCGGAGGGGAGAGAGCTGGAATGCAGAATAAGGTCAAACATGAGGCTAACAAAGCATCTAATACATAACATGCACTTAATGGTGAAATCCCAAGGCATTCTTTTTATAGTGAGGAATAAGAAAAAGAAGGAAATTATCACCAATAGTGCTCAAAATTTTCCAAACTGTTTTGGCCAAACAACAGACCAAGGAAAAGAATTAAGTGCTATAAACATTGAAGAGGCAGTGACAAAAATTATTTGCGGTACAGCAGAAACTAACACAACATTGTAAACCAACTATACTCCAAAGAAAAAATTCTGATTAAAAAAAAATATCTTTATTTGCAGATGACATACTGCTTCCTCCAAAATCTGGAAGTAGTACTAATAACTACTACACTGAATAACAGCTTTTTAAATTTGCCAGAAACTAAACTCAGGACTTCCAGGATAAACATGGCTACCTAAGTTAGGATTTTTCCCTGTTCACTTTGTGGAAGTCACATAAAAGCAAAAAGGAGAATGAATAAAATCCCACAAACTCCATTTTCAGCAAAACCAGGAGTCAGATATACTATGCAGACTCTAAAACATGTAAGATCTGCCAAAATCAGCAGAGATCAGCCAGAACTCATGCCTGTGTTGGGGAAGAGAGCATGGAGAATGCTACAGGGTATAGCAAAAACACATTTCTTGAAAATGGGGAGCCCCTCTTAGAGGCAAAAGCCCATGTCCTTTGTTTGCATCAACAAGCGGAGGAAATGGGTTGAGAAAGGGGGAGGATGGGGTAAGGGGGCAGCCGAGTCTCCCTGAACCATGTCTCATCCAAAGAAGGAAAGGGAGTAGGGCTGCAAAGCAAATGGGGGCACATAGGCCCCCTCTACAGGAGGTGGACTCTCTCTGAGGCTGCAAAGAAGTCCTTCAACTAGCCTGATCTTTCTGCCCAATCTCTACCCCCCAGAAACTTCTCTTCTAGGAAAACTCAAATGCGGTGGCTTCTCCCGTTGTGGAGCACGGGCTCTAGGCACGCGAGCTTCAGTAGTTGTGGCTCATGGGCTCTAGAGCACAGGTTCAGTTGCTCTGCGGCATGTGGCATCCTCCCGGACCAGGGCTCGAACGCGTGTCCCCTGCATTGGCAGGTGGATTCTTAACCACTGCGCCACCAGGGAAGCCCTAAAATAGCCCATTTTTATTAGGTGAAGGATGGGTACAGCATTGACACAAAGCTAATACAGGAAAAAAAATTGTGAAAAACAACAACAAAACTTAATAATAGATGAGTGCACTTGTCAGAAAACTATGACTATGAAGCACTTGAAATTTGTGAGCAAATATTTAACATGAATTTTTAAACTTAGAGAAGTGCCTCTAGGAAGAAACACTACAAAGCAGAAACTGCAAAAGCTCAGAGATGTAAAATAATTTAATAAATAAATTACCTTAATTTAATAAAAAATGATCTAGAAGAAGCAGAAGACAAAAAATTTACAGAAATGAAGAAAAATTTAAAGGAGAATAAAATAATAATCAAAAAAATTTAAACAAACTAAAATGGAGATAGAGGAAAATATAGGTGAATATTTTTATAATCTTGGGATCAGAAAGGTTTTCCTAAACATGACCCCAAAAAAGTTAAAACAATAAGGAAAATATCGATGAATTTGATTATATTAAAATTAAAATTTCTGTATATGAGAAAAACATAAATTAAATTCTGGGAAACATTTGAAACATACATAACAAAAGTTGATATTCTTTAGCCACACACACATATATTTTACAAGTTAAGAAGAAAAATATAACACCTCAACATAAAAAAGTCAAAGGATATGAACAGACAAGTCAAAAATAAGAAACACAAATATTACTAAATAAAAAAGAAAAATTCAAAACAGAATGGCAAATGTCATCTTTATAAAGAAAATTATTTAAACATTTGTATGGATACAAATGGGGCGGGAAAGCCATGCATGGATGAAACTGTCAAAATGTTAAAACTTATGTGGAAAATATTTTATGATGAGTTTTACTACTTCAGGAATCAGAAATAAGTAAAATATTTCTATATTTTTTAAAAGCACACAACTAAAACATCGCAACAACATCAAAATAAGACCAAGGTTTAAATTAGTGTTTCTCAACAGGGCTGCTTTGCTTCCCCAGGGCACATTCAGCAATGTCTGCAGACATTTCTGGTTGTCACACCTGGTAAGAACTGATATTGGTAAACAGTGGATGGATGCCAGAGATGCTGCTTAATATCTTACAACGCACAGGACAGCCCCTCACAGAAAAGAACCATATGACCTAAAATGTTAATAGTGCTGAGACTGAGAAACTCTGACCTAGATGGAAATAAGACAGGACCTATTTGTAAGAAAGAAGTAGTGAGAAGATGCTGTGTTGACTTAATGTCTTATGATTAGCCCACATCAGAAACCTCAAGGAACTATCTCAAACTGTTCGGAAGTTGCCTCACATTCACATCTCCATATATCCCTGTGGGAACCAGCATCGTACTGCACCTAACCCCGTGGCCTCCACAGAGCTGGAAGGGTGATGCTTGTAGAATCAGCCTTGCAAAACCACTGAGAGGCAGCCCTAACTTCCAAGTCAGGAGAGCACAGCTGTACAGGCAGAATTCTCCTAGATAGAGGTGAATGGCCAAGAGGGTGGGTGTGACCTTCCACTCTGCTACTCTCCATTCCTGCCTGTGGGAAGGCACTGCTTATGGGAGAAATCAGTTCTAACCTCCCTGTGGACCCTCATAACCAACGGCTTTCCAGAAGATAGAGCTATATGTTGGGCTTTTGATGACCAAAGTACCTTTTTTTGAGTCCCTAGCAAGAGATTACTAAGATAAGGTTTATTGGAAGAGAAATGGTTTTCTAAATTCTTTAAGCTTCAGTTAGTACATCAAGATTCGGACTTTGCCGACTTTACCATTAAGCCAGGGATAGGGAGAAGCAAGGCTATGCTGTAAGGGGGATCCCTGCCATGCGAAAAGGAAGGTTAAAGACTATACTTTTCATTCCCAGAGAAGGTGGAAAGGGAAAGGAGAAAAGGGGAGCAAAAGATATATGTGTTCTGGCAACTTGCTCCAGACCAAATTCCAGAGGGAACAAAGAAGTAGATGTATCTAGACAAATATGAGGGAAACTTGGAGCTAGTTGCTTCCTCCATCATATAGAACCTGGGAAAGCTGAGAGCCTCCAAGAAGAGGTTGTATCGTATGTGACAGGAAGAGAACAGGTAGATGAACCTGAAATACCACACCTGGTTGCCCATGCCTGAGTGGAGGGTGCAGTGCATCCAGACACTAGTGTGTGCCCTAGCAAGTCGCAAAGAAACGCTGAGATGACCAGTGGACTTTCTGAGGCCCAGGATAGAGAAATATCAATCATTTCAAAACTGATGGGCAAATGGTGGATTTTGGCTATGGACACCATCACAATACCAAACACCGCCAGGTATTACCAGTCACTAACCTTTCAGAGGACACCAAACTCTGGAGCAGGAACCAAAGAGGGCTCAGAAGGACTGCTCCTCTCCTATGTGGATAAGAAGTCCCTCAATTCCTTGTCACCATGAGAACCCTTAAAGCTCCCCCAACCCAACCCCATAGATGCCATCTTGGAGATGGGGAGAGAAGAAGAAATTTGAAGATGGAGTTGAAAGAGACTATTTGAATTGAAAAGGACTGAAATCAGTGAACTGACGTGCGTGTGTCCCCCCTGCCCACTTTCCGTTAAGTCCATGATTGAGTATTTGAGAAGCCTACATTTGCTTCCATATCTGAACAGTGGTTTGTAAATGTGCTGCACCTTTTCGGGGTTTCCTCAGAAACTGAATTAGAGTGAGATGTCTCCACTTGTGTCTGGGCTTTGTCGGAAGGAGTAACTCTGACTTTAGCCAGAAGCCAGAGGAGGGAGCTGGTAGCGCTCATCCCCCGTGTCTTTCTTTTATACACTCACATGCATGTACATACAAACACATACACACACACACACACACACAATTAAAGCTTTTGTTTTAAAATGGTTAGTTTAAAAGGAATAAAACAACTCTAGCAAATGCTTTAATTAAAACACACACACACACACACACAAAATCTTACCAACCAAAACTTCTTGTCCTAAGATGGACCAATACAGAAATATCTGCTGATATTTGGAGTGTTAGTCTCAGTCCTTATCCAAGAAATGTGCCATTTTGCATATTATAAACTTTTTTTTTTTTAAAGCCCGTGTGGGCTTGAAGAGTATAAACCCAGGGGAGACAGCACCCTCTATGCGATTAATGGCTTATGTTTCTGGTTTAGGCTTTGGAATCATGAGTGGAGTATTTTCCTTTGTAAATACCCTGTCTGACTCTTTGGGGCCGGACACGGTGGGCATTCATGGAGACCCTCCCCAGTGCTTCCTAAATTCAGCTTTCATGACGCCGGACGCCTGGGAGAGGAAAAAGTGGTACGCCCTTCTTGTAGTTCTTCGCCCCTACCTGCTGGTGTCAGCCCTGAGCTTCATAAATCCTCGTTATGGATTAAAGCTGGTGTCGGCATACATCATCCTGGGGCTCACGGGCGTCTGTACATTCTTCGTTTCTGCCGGAGCCTGAAACTCTGCCTCCTCTGCCAAGACTAGGACTCCCTCCTCTTCAAGCAGCGCTCCAGATAACCTCCAAGGACCGGCGCTTCTGAAACAGGAAGCTGCGCCTTCAGAAGAAGTGCAGCTGTGTCTTCTAAAAGTCCATTTTTCTGCTGAAATTTAGAATAAACAGTACTATCTAGATACGATATGGCCTTCATGCAACGGCTTTCTGAAAGGGATACATCAGTGGTGTGCAGCCCGGCTGCAAGTTGGAATCACCTGGGAAAACACAAAGACTAAGGTTCTGGGCTCCACCCTCCAGATTTAATTGGTCTGGGCATTTGGTAATTTTTTAAAGCTTCTTAGATAAAACTCCGATGTGCAGCCAGGTTGAGAACTATCCATGTCCAAATAGGAACTTTCTGAGAACACCATAAGTAAGTAAGAATGAGATGTTTAGCTATCTCCTAACTCAGTTTGTGTTGAGCAAGTAACTATCTGAATGTCAAATAGAAGTCCTAGTTGGCCTTTGTCTTTTTAAGTTCTGAAGTCACAAAAGGCTAAAGGGCTATCATCTCTGTGAACTGTTTTCTCGTACTTCACTAGTACTCTGTTTTATGAGAACATGGTAGTCTGTGCTTCTAACTACAATAATAAATTGCACTGACTTACTATGATTAAAAAAAAAAAATTCTTGTCCTGTATTTCTTTCCTTTGTTCCTGTTCTTAACCTTGGTTGCCTTACTTTTTTAACTTTATAATCTCACAGGCTGTGCTTTCATCTTAAAATTTATCTTTCTAGTTCTACCTTTTATCTTTTACCTGTTAGGCTTTCCGTTTTTAAATCTATTTTAAATTTTTAGTTTTTGTCATAATGTCTATTAGACTTATTTATTTAAATTCTAAATTTTTATACTCTTCCCCCAAATCTTTTTTTTCCATCTTTATATGGCCAAGTTGAAAAAACAGGGGCATGCAGCAGCAGAAAGGGTCAAAGTGCTAAAACGAGAGAATGGAAATTTTCTTCTCAGCCTCCTACATTATATTTGGGCCACAAGACAATTTTCTAGAAAGTCTTGGGCTTCCCTGGTGGCGCAGCGGTTGGGAGTCCGCCTGCTGATGCAGGGGACGCGGGTTCGTGCCCCAGTCCGGGAGGATCCCACATGCCGCGGAGCGGCTGGGCCCGTGAGCCGTGGCCGCTGAGCTGTGCGTCCGGAGCCTGTGCTCCGCAACGGGAGAGGCCACAACAGTGAGAGGCTCGCGTACCGAAAAAAAAAAAAAAAAAAAAAAAGAAAGTCTTATCCATTATTCACACTTTATTATAGTAGGGAATTTCTACCATGCCACATGCCTCCTGGTGGCATTGAACTTCTCAATAGTTCTCAATAGCTATTCAATAGATAGCAGGTTTCTGGTGCCCTTTCACAGTAGCCTGGTGCTACTACCCACCATTTATATACCTGGAGGTTGACCACCCTTTCAGGCAATTCTCAGGCTTCCCAGGGACCCAGAAGGAAAGAGGCAAACACTGGCTAGCGTGAAGGATATATTATATAGGGCTTTTTTTCATTTTGTGCTTCTGTTTTTGTTTTGTTTAATAGTGCAACTTGGACCTCTGTTGGATCTTGGGAATCCAGGCGTGTCTAGAAGGGCAGACAGTAAATAAGCTAAGGATCTCCCCTTTGCATTCTCTTACCGACCAAGGATCCCAAGAAGGTCCTACAGGAACATGGTAGAAGCTTAGATGTTTTGAATTTTCCTCTTTCTAGGGTAGAACAATTGCAACATTTGGGAGTCTCAGGTCTTGACAGTGCCTCAGGGCTCTAGCCTCACTGCTTCTTTTCAAACTGTTACAAATATTTTTATTGTGAGCTAGAGTGAAAATACATTTTACATGGTGATGCAGTACACACACACACAACACACATATTGACACAAATAAATATTTTATCAAGTAATACCCTTACTCCATATGATAAAGTTAAAAAGCAACAAAGCTAAAAAAAAAAAGCAACAAAGCTAATATAAATGTGATTTTATGATTATTTAATTGCAACATTATATTCTATACGTCTCTAACCTACTAACATTATTTCTTTACTCCTGCTTTTCAAATGGGAGTTTGAAACACTAAATAAAGGACTTTTCCCAAAGAGTTAGCTTGCTACAAAGTCATATAAACAAATACAACGATAGCTAACATTTATTAAGATTTAGTATGTGCTAGGCACTGCCCTATGTGTACTTTGGATGATAACTCTGTGGCAAAGGTACTATTTTTATTTTCATTGCGACATCTTATGTAAGGAAAAGGACATTTAGGGATTAAGTGGCCGCTCTAGATCACATAACCGATTGCAAAACAGACCTTAGATTCAAACCCAGACTTCCTGGCTCCAAAATTACACACTTATCCACTAAATTACATTTTTCTACTCCCATCCATCTTCAGAGAAATTAAAGTAAAATCCACCCCCACCTTGTCCTACTCAGCTTAAAGGACAGGACCAATAAGGCTATGGTATCCCAAGTACCGAACTTCTGTTGGGTACCCTGGAGATATTTGACCAGTGAACACAACTCTAGCCCGGGTGATGGGGTGACATTGCCAATCAGGAGATATTTACCTTGGCCTCCGAAATCCAGGATGTGGCACAATGAACAAAAATATCATCTAAGAAATTATATGATACCAAGAGACACACCTCTTTAGCCTGGTAGAATCCCTAGCAACAATTCTCTCCAACTGATCTTCTACATTACAATCAAAGTTATCTTTACATACACAAATTTTAGCCTGTTACTCCTACAATTAAAATATTCATGACTTTCATCATATACTCATAGAGTCTAAATAAATTATTTTGCAATGTATACAAATGTCAAATCGTTACGTTGTACACCCCAAACTAACATAATATATGTCGATTATACTTCAGTTAAAAGGAAGGAAGAAAGGAAGGAAGGGAGGGAGGGAGGGAGGGAGGAAAGAAAGAAAATTATATATGGCCATGATCTTGCCCCAACTTAATCTGAATCTCACTCTGTAGCTCCCTATTCACAAAACCTTAATTTTAGCCCTTTTGCACCTTGTTTGCCTAGATCTTTACTCATCCTTAAAAATCCAGTTCAACCAGAGCAGAATGTGAAAGCTTCACCTGTGTAGATACTCAAATAGCCAATCATTGGAACAGAAATAGAGTTGAAGAGAATAACAGTGATCCAGGAACTTAAAAAAAAAAAGGAGAGAGAGAGGGAGAAATGAGGGAATGTGATCTGGGGGTTGGTGGAGAACATTAGCAACGTAGAGAAGTGGTTGAAAAGCCTGATGACTTGAGATTCAAGAGTGGGTGCTTTGGGGAGGAGATGAAATGACCTGGAAGAGACAAACAAGAGCAAGGGTGATTCTCAGCACTCTTTTTTTTTTTTTTTTTTTTTTTTTTGCGGTACACGGGCCTCTCACTGTTGCGGCCTCTCCCGTTGCAGAGCACCGGCTCTGAGAGCGCAGGCTTAGCGGCCATAGCTCACGGGCCCAGCTGCTCCGCGGCATGTGGGATCTTCCCAGACAGGGGCACGAACCCGTGTCCCCTGCATCGGCAGGCAGACTCTCAACCACTGCGCCACCACGGAAGCCCTCAGCACTCTTTTTGAGAAGCCTGCAGAGGAAGCAGTGTCCTAGGGGGAGAGAGAGCTTTTCTTCGGAAAGACTTTGTTTACAGAGGGAATTTAAAGTTTAAAGGAGAATATTTTTAAAATCCAGTTCAATATCATTTTCCCCACCTTCCCCAGCAAAATTAAGAACAGCCTCCAAAACATTGTAAGAGATAATTCAAGTGGAGTTATTGCTATTACTAGTGTAATAGTATAAGATGGTTTACAGAGGCAAACAAGAACCTCTTTCAAAATGCTTTGATAACTATCCTCTGATGCTACCTTGGGCGTGCCCCTCTCAAATGTTCTAAGTAAGAGAGTAAATCGGTACAGCCTCTGTGGAGAGTAACTAGATATGATGGTTAAATTTTCTGTGTTAACTTGGCTAGGCTATGGTGCCCATTTGTCTGATCGAACACTAGTCTAGATGTCGCTGTGAAGGATTTTATAGACATGATTAACATCCTCAATCAGTTGACTTTAAAGGAGTGAAGGAGAGGACCCGCAGTGATGTGGGTGCAGCCCATCCAATCAGTTGAAGACCTTAAGAGCAAGAAAAAAAAAGAGAGAGAGAAAGAATAAACGGAGTTCTGCTCCAAGATGGTGAAATAGAAATCCATTCTGTAAAACACAGACCTACTAGAGCATGGACTTGAGGACATGGGGAGGGGGAAGGGTAAGCTGTGACGAAGTGAGAGACCTACTAGAGCATGGACTTGAGGACATGGGGAGGGGGAAGGGTAAGCTGTGACGAAGTGAGAGACCTACTAGAGCATGGACTTGAGGACATGGGGAGGGGGAAGGGTAAGCTGTGACGAAGTGAGAGACCTACTAGAGCATGGACTTGAGGACATGGGGAGGGGGAAGGGTAAGCTGTGACGAAGTGAGAGACCTACTAGAGCATGGACTTGAGGACATGGGGAGGGGGAAGGGTAAGCTGTGACGAAGTGAGAGACGGGAGGGAGACGCAAGAGGGAAGAGATATGGGAACATATGTATATGTATAACTGATTCACTTTGTTGTAAAGGAGAAACTAACACACTATTGTAAAACAGTTATACTCCAATAAAGATGTTAAAAAAAAAAAAAAAAGAAATCCATTCTGGAGGGGGACGTCATGAAGATGGCACCATAGGTCATTCCTGACTTCAGCCCCCTCAAAGGAAGACCAGCTAGCAACTATCCATAGATGAGACACCACTGTGAAAATCCCAGAACCTGGGGTGGAGACAGGAGGTGAGGCTTAAGCCTCACCCTGGACCACAGAGATGGAGAAGGACCACATCTGAAGGGTAAGAGAAGTTTCACTTGGAGCTTGTTGCCCCCACCCAGGCCAGCGCAGCACTGCACCAAGAGGTTCCCCCCTTGGCCTATGGTTTCCCCAGGGGGAAAAAGAGAGCCCAAGGTGGACCTCCAGCTCCCCCAGCATTTCAGACACTTCCCAGGAGGCCCACTTGGGTCTCTCCTCATGGGGATCACAGAGGGAAATCTGTGGGCCTCGACCACTGGGTATCAGATAGAGATGGTGAAGGAGAAGAGGACTTACAACAAGCTCAGATCTACGCAGACTGTGTTCCTGCTTGCAGAAGAGCCTGGGCAGAGATTCTGGCCAGCAGCTCTGCCCATCTATGAAAGTGTGTGTGTGTGTCTGTGTGTGTGTGTGTCTGTGTGTGTGTGTTTTGGGGGTGGAGGGGGACAGATACACCTAAGCCATTCAAAACAGTTTGCCAGGCAGGAGCAGGGCCGCGGGAAACAATTGGGGGGAGGATGAAGAGAGAGGAAGCAAGTGTCTCCTTGGTTCCGGCAGGGAAGATATGGCAACTGCCAGAAATGTGACAGATTTGTTACAAGCATGTGAAAACACCTCGAGAATGGTGTTTGCTCACATTATGTACCCTATGCCTAGTGCAGAGCATGGAAAATATTAAATATTCATTGGCTGAATTCTAAGCGAAGGTATGAATGAATTAACCGTATACATTTTAAAAAAAAATCCTTTCTGAGTTCCCAGCCTGCTGGCCTGCTCTACAAAGCTCAGACTCAAGACTACAACATCACCTCTTGCCTGAGTTTCCAGCCTGCTAGCCTACCTTACAGATACCAGACTCGCCAACCCCCGTAATTGTGTGAAGCAACTCCCTGTTTTTAAGCTACAGATGTACTCAATGTGTAAATGAAATTATGCATGTCCAAGGCTCAGTAGTACTGCAGAAACAACTAAATGCCCTTCACTGAACTATTCGTTGGAAAATTATGGCACACCCATAGCTAGAATTTGCAGCCATAAACAAGAAAACTCTCTATATCCTTACATTGAATTTTACCCAAGGCAATATTAAGTGGAAAAAGCAAGACATGGAATAAGGTGTATGGCTGCTACCATTTGTATAAAAATAAGGGAGAGGGTTTCCCTGGTGGCTCAGTGGTTGAGAATCTGCCTGCTAACGCAGGGGACACGGGTTCGAGCCCTGGTCCGGGAAGATCCCACATGCCGCGGAGCAACTGGGCCCGTGAGCCACGATTACTGAGCCTGCCCGTCTAGAGCCTGTGCTCTGCAACAAGAGAGGCCGCGACGGAGAGAGGCCCGCGCACCGCGATGAAGAGTGGCCCCTGCTTGCCACAACTAGAGAAAGCCCTCGCGCAGAAACGAAGACCCAACACAGCAAAAATAAATTAATTAATTAATAAACTCCTACCCCCAACATCTTCTTAAAAATAAATAAATAAATAAAAATAAGGGAGAAGATAGGGTGATACACACACCCACCCACACCACTGTCTCTGAAAAGATATATAAGAAATTGGTGATGTTGGGTAGTCTTGCTTGTTTCTGAGGAACAAGAATATTCTCTCATAACTTTGAAATTTGGTCAAATATATTGTGAAAACAAATCAATCTGAAATGAAATTTTAAAAGCACACCCCATAACATTGTTTAAGAAGGGATGCAGAATACTGGGTAGCTGCACAGGACTGCTCACAGGCTTGTGATTTCTCTGCCCTCTAGAGGCTGCCTTGAGAAGAACTTGACAAAACTGTTACTGTGGACCTCTCATCAGCCAGCCTCCAGTTAGTCTGGGGGCACAGGCCTGCAATGGCTGCTTACAGGATGGTTTTCCTCTGGCTACAATGCCTTCGTTTCAGCTGGCACAGCAGTGGTGCCTGTAATGGTGGTGTCAATGGCTATTAGAGTGGGAGGAATCAGAACTTGAAAAACCATAGCTCTACTGAAATCTCCTAAAATCACACATGTTGAAACAGAAATGAGGGCAGGTCTTCAGTCACTAATGAAATACTGATACTTCTTATGGTCAAAATTATAATTTATATTTAATTATATTATTATTAATTATAATTATGGTCAAAAATATAAAACTAGAAAATAAAACTGTAGAATGACTTTTCTATTTATGAATGTAGCCTTTTACATAAAAAATGACTTACATAATAAATCGTGAGGTCAGATTTTAAATCCTGGCACACTCAACATGTATAAAAAGAACTTTGTAATCACATGTTCTCACTGCAGGCTGCAGCTGGAAAATATGGAAAATAAACAGTTTTTTTAAGCTATTTAATCTTTTGAAATTTAAATATGTATTATAACAACAATATACTTCTACCATCACACAGTCATTGTTAATATTTTTCATATTTGCTTCTAATTTCTTCCTAAAAAAACTAAGATGTATTTTCCAATTAGAAAATAATGACATAATCATTATTGACAATGTTAAAATATGAAAACTTTAACGATGTTATTAGGGCTAACCAAAACAATATGAAATTGGCAGAAATCAGTTTATTGTTGTGTAATAAAAAATTTCAAGTCAACGCACATATTTATAACCTGTAAAAGTCTCCTCTGAAAGATCACCAAAGACTGTTTATTTAATCCTGTTTTAATCAATGTTAAATTCTTTGCAAATTATTACATGATATATTTCAGTAAGAGTTTAAAGGAGGAAGAAGCCACCTATTTTATGTTCATTGTAAGTGTTCTTAACAATCATCATTGAACAGTATTAAGTAGCCAGGGAGCAGATAGGTTGGTTTAGGTGCTTTGTAAACCCAGTTAAAGATACCCCCTTTGGGGCTTCCCTGGTGGTGCAGTGGTTGAGAGTCCGCCTGCCGATCCAGGGGACACGGGTTCGTGCCCCGGTCCGGGATGATCCCACATGCTGCGGAGCGGCTGGGCCCGTGAGCCATGGCCGCTGAGCATGCGCGTCCGGAGCCTGTGCTCCGCAACGGGAGAGGCCACAACGATGAGAGGCCCGCGTACGGCACAAAAAAAAAAAAAAAAGAGAGAGCTTAGATTCTGTTCATTACTGACAACAGATAGTCTTGTTCATAACATCATTATTAAAAATAGCCCTTTGATCTCTTTTTCTATTTTGCTTATAAGCAGGCTCAGGTTCTTCAAAAGGTGCGATCTGAAGACAGCACATACTAGGGCCATGTCGTATTACCACAGGCTGTCCCAGAAAGACAAGCCACTGAGCTTTCTTTCTTTATGGGGACAGCTGGATGTGATCAGAAGTAGACAGGCCAGGCATTCAGGGCCTGAGCTGCCAGGACATGTCTAACTTTCCAATCCTTTAAAAATAGGAACTGAAAATCCAGTCCCATGTTTACTTATCAAATGTAGCATTGGCCCTCAAACTCACACTGCTGTATTATTCTCAGCTTGCTTCATCCAGCTATTTTTGGGAGCCGACTGATGACCAAAGAGGGTCTCATTAGAGGGACTTCTCTGGTGGCGCAGTGGTTAAGAATCAGCCTGCCAATGCAGGAGACACGGGTTCGAGCCCTGGTCCGGGAGGATGCCACATGCCGCGGAGCAACTAAGCCCGCGCGTCGCACTACTGAGCCTGCGCTCTAGAGCCCGCGAGCCACAACTGCTGAAGCCCACGAGCCTAAAGCCCGTGCTCTGCAACAAGAGGAGCCACTGCAATGAGAAGCCCGTGCACGGCAATGAAGAGTAGTCCCAGCAACTAAGACCCAACACGGTAAAAAAAAAAAAAAAAAGACTTGATCTCTGGTCGGGGAGCTAAGATGCAACGTGCCTCGCAGACAAAAAAACAAAGCATAAAACAGAAGCAATATTGTAACAAATTCAATAAAGCCTTTAAAAAACGGTCCACATCAAAATAATCTTTAAAAAAAAAAAAAAGAAGGTCTCGTTAGGAAATGGCATTTGTTAATAGAGCTTCAGACCCAAAAATGGGACTTCTCTGGTACTGGAAACACGGTAACCTAACAGCTCTGCCTCTTAGTCACAAACCTATTTGATCTGAGATTTTTTTTCAAATTCATTTACTTAAGAAATTAGGTCGTTCACTACAATTAATTTGGCAAGCCAAGACAGCCAGCTGCTCAGGTGAGATCCCCAATTTTCTAACAAATTGAATAAACACGAATTTGTTTGTTATGATTATGGAATTAGCAAAATGGCTTGTTCCTCAGTGTGAAAAATTAAGATCCAAGTTATTTCATGATGGCTTACCCCAGTTACAGGTTAAATGAAATGGAGACTCTATTGATCACAAACTAAAAAACCATTGTTAAAAATAAAGACCATTTGGGGGGCTTCCCTGGTGGCACAGTGGTTGTGAGTCCGCCTGCCAATGCAGGGGACACGGGTTCGGGCCCTGGTCTGGGAGGATCCCACATGCCGCGGAGCAACTAAGCCCGCGCGCCACAACTACTGAGCCTGCGCGCTCTGGAGCCCGCGAGCCACACCTACTGAAGCCCACATGCCTGGAGCCTGTGCTCCGCAACAAGAGAAGCCACCCAATGAGAAGCCTGCGCACCGCAACGAAGAGTGGCCCCCGCTCTCAGCAACTAGAGAAAACCCGCGTGCAGCAGCGAAGACCCAATGCAGCCAAAAATTAAATAAATGAATAAATTTATTTTAAAAAATAAAATAAAAAATAAAGACCATTTGGACATAGTTTGAAACTGCAAGTTGTGATTTGCATGTGGTCCTCAAGCTTTCTCTCTAATATGGGTCCCACATCTTACTTAAAATGGTGCTGATCCTTCCTAGACCTTTGTTCTCAGATTGCCTTCCTCCCATTATAAGAATCTTATGTTTAATAGGTTAAATTTGCATTAAGACTCTATATTGTATATTCTCTATACACTTGTCCACTATTTGCATCAGTTTTTGAGATTCCAAAAAAATGTTGAAGAAAGTTTAGGTTTATTATCTTCTCATTATTTAAATTCAAAAGAGATTAATTTGCAGAAAATGACACCTTTTACTCAGAAAAGTATCTGTGTGCTGTTGGGGGAAGGTGGTGCTTATTTTCTTCCTGCTCTCATTTCCATAGAGAGGAAGGAAGGGTACTGAAGATGTGTCCCGCCCCTCCTCCCCACCTGCTTGCCTGGAAGCAAGGACAGACTCACCTGTCTGGAGACAGTGGAGGCAAAGAACGGGCTCCCGTGTGGTTCTTTCTCAGTCTTCCTGCGGGGTCTCCATTTCTCCTTCAGTCCACCGTGAGCCAGGAACAGCCAGCAATGGACGTACCAGGGAGAAAGGGGGACCCGGGGGCCCAAAACGCTCTGGTCTGTATGGCTGGGCCTGAGGCAGGCTGGGATTCTCTGTCTTCCTGGAAAGATGAGCGTCTACACCTCTAATCAGGGGACTGGGTGAAAAAGCTCTAGATTTGGGGTCAGACAGGAGTGTAAAAAGAACTACTCCAACTCAGCGCACCAGGTAATTGTTTGAGATAATTATCTGATGTTGTTCTGGAAGGCTCAGTTAATTACTGTGTCAGGTTTCTGGTTTTGGGGTTTTTGTTTTTTTCTTTTCCAAATTTACTAGAAAGCAAGAAGAGGAATAATTATATTTCTTGAGTTGGGACACGCCCACTCACTAACTCCCTCATGCCGGTCTCCAAATCATCCAATTTATAGCCTTGAAGACTCTGAATTAAAAGACTACTGGAAATTATTTCTCTGCATTTTACTTTAAATAATATTCACCAAGGGGCGGGATGGGGGCAGAGCACTGAAATTCTGAGTAAGCATCTAAATTCAACACTAGATGTCACTATCCTAATCTTTTGAATTAGGTATTCAAACATTTTTCCCCCAATCTGTTTTATGTTCTTCCTATAAATGATAGAAACAAATGCCAAATATTTGACCCTAGATTATCATTAGCCAGATGTTTCTTTTGGCGGGGGCAGGGGGTTTGTTCCTCCCTGCCACTTGTCTAAGCTCCAAGAACATTAAGTCTGAAGTCTAACAACCACGTCTCGAGCAATGGTTCTCAATCTTGGCTGCACATTGAAATCACCTGGGAGATTTTTTCTGAGTACTTATGCATGAGCCCCTCCCAAAGACTCATGTAGATGGTACAGGGTGGGCTGTGAATAGCAGCATTTGTTTAAAGTTCATCAGGATGTTCTAACGGGAAGACAAGGTTGAGACCTCTGAACTGGTGGTAAATGGCTCCTACCTTGAGCCTACAGCAGAATCACCCATGAGGCCCCTCGCAGACCTCCCGAATCAGAATTTCTGGCATGGAGCCCACAAATCTGCATCGTTCAGTGATCCAGCTGAGCCCTGGACAAGCATCTGGGAGGCGCCAGAATGGATTTCCCCTTCTCCTCTCATATATCCTCCATGATTTGTTCAGATAAGCTGTTATCATGCCAACTGCTGGATCTCCAATGCAAGCCCTAGTCACTTCATATCTAGATTATTCTAACAAGTCTGTCTTTTCCCGTCTTCAATTTCTCTTGAAACTGCCATAAGATTTGCTCCTAAAACATAACTTTGCTGCAGATATTTTGACAGAGGATACATTTTGCCAAATCAAAGGTTCCTGGCAAAGCATAAAATCACCTCTTTAAAGAACTGCTTCATATCAAGTACAGAACTTTACCAAACGTTGCTGACCCTAGTCCATTCCCAACCTTCAACCAGTTGGGATCAGAGTCACATCCCCTCTGTGGCCCTTATTCCCTCTCCAAATTATCAGTATCTGTAACACCTCCTCTACTTCCACCAGGAGCCATCTCATTCCGCACCCCATCACTCTTTATCACCCCAGGGATACAAATTAGCAAAGGTTTGAGGCTCAGCGCTAGGGCCTGAGAACTGATATTCTGCAGATTACCTGATGACCTAAAAGCTTGGGAGTTTACTGACGTTTTTCCCCCTAGATCACACCAAAGTCTCTTCACCCCCTCCGCCTCCAAGATTTGGACTCCACACCCTCTATCAAAGCCATCTGCAGCTCAAGGAATAATTACAGACTATCTGCCACTCTTTGGGGGGCAACTTGAGCCATGGTATTGGGTATGTCTGGTCACAGAAGTGGGAAGGGATGTTTTCAAGGGAGACAAAGCTGGCGGCGCATGAGAATTCAAGCTGGCATTGACAATGACCATTGCTACAGAAGCTGTGTAGCTGATAGCTTAGGTCAGCTCATTGCACGGGACTGCTCAGGCTTCATCATGGGGAGCAGAGCCCTGTGTGCCTGTGGGTTTATCCTCCGGTCCAGCAAGAGCAGCTTCCTGGTGCCCCCCCCCCGCCCCCCGCAGGAGGCTACTCCAGCGTCTCAATGGCCCTGGCTGTCCCTTGAGCCTCCTGACGTTTTGCTGACTCTCTTTACTTCTCAAACCTGCCCCTCATTCCATGCAAACTCCCATTAGGACATATTGTCTTATTCCCCTCCGGTAGTGGCCCCCTCTGCCTCTTCTTCACTTATTTCCTTTAACACAGAGCACTTTACCACTTTGCCTGGATCCTTGTAGTTTAGATGCCCTCTTATGCATCTATTCCCCTCATTTCCCCTACAGAGCCTCACAACGTGTCCTCAAATTAATATTTTCTGATCTGCATTCTTACCCCAATTTCTTCACCACTTTACTTCCTCTTAGCAGAGGAATCTGTGTAGTCCTTTTTTACACTAATTCGGATTGTATGATTGAAGCACTTTTTATCAATCTCCCGTCACTTGCTGACACAACACAAACTGTCAGTAAATGATTGACAAGACAGTCTGTTCTCTTAAAATTAAAACAGATTATAGAGCATTTCTTACCGTAGTTCAGTTTTGCAACTACAGCATAAATTCTGTGAGCACAGGCAAGGAGAAGCATATTTTTATCTAGATTAAGTCAAAGCTACTTCCCAAGTAATTTCCAAGGCTTATAAACCTCCAAATTCATCGGCAAGATTGACGGCAATATATCAGTCATTAAGAAATTTCTCCGTTACAAATGAAATTCATGATTAGATGTCACAATAATTGCTTCATGACATCATGTAATTAAGTGGCACAGGGGAGGAGGATATGGAGCCAGCATGTTAGACGTAAATTCCTTTTCGTGCACACCACTATAATTTCATACCCTAACAACTGAACTTGACAGGCAGTCGAAAACAGGCGGCAAGTTTCTTAAAAAATATAATGATCCCTAACAATGTTCACCTCTTAACGAACTTTGAGAAAAAAGGATGAAACATATTTCATTGTTGGTGCCTGGTACCAGCAGTCACTCAATAATTACTTATCACATAAAGTCTTGAAACCTGAGACTTTCCTTTGTGTCTTTCCGTTCTGCCTAGAACAGTAATATAAACCTCCCCTCTTTCTGGGACTAAAACCTAACTTTTCAGGGCCAGCAGATTACCTAATTTCTTTCCAGATAACTCCCATCTTTAGATGTTGAGTGGTCATAGATAAATTGTCTTTTTGGTTCTGCCTGTAATTATAGAACTTTAAGCAACTTTCTGGGCTTCACAGATTAAATGAGAAGGTTCACTGGAAGGTCATAACTCCGAGCTTTAACAGGTTAACGTGTGTTATTTTCTGAGCCTGTCAGTGTCACATGCCAGGAGGTGCCAATCTCATCTACCCTTCTTAGTTCTCCGTACCTCTTCCCTCCCTGTCCTCCCCTTCACCCTCATATGCCCTCTCTTCCCAACTTCCCACACCCCAAAATGGATATAGCTAAATTCTTAACATATTGTTAGTAATACAGACTCTCAGGGGTCCTCAGTCCTGGACATGAGAAATCAGAGCTGGGAATTCCTGCTCTGATTCCTAGGATTACAAACCTGTTATAAAATCACGAACGTACCAAGGCGTGATAAAATTGTTAATGGGGTGATGGTGGGAGGGGTATGTGTGGCAGAGAGGACGGTGGGAGGGGATAGGGGAGAACTTGGGAAGCAAGTTGACTGAACTGAGTGCAGGTCCCAGGACAGCAGGAGAGACTGGGTTACCTCAGGTAGGTTTGTCAAATATTCAGTGAGAAATAGGAGACAAAGCAGATGTATTATATTGAAATCCATTTTAACCTACTTCACAATTTTGCCTAAGGCCAGCTGTAGTCATCCACTCATGTCTACTAGAAGTTAAACACATCCCAGAAATAAAGACACCTCATGAGCTGGGTCTAAGTATCGTATTTCTTCTAATTAAAAGTAGGATTCTTCAGAAACAGACTCACAGACAGAGAAATCAGACTTGTGGTTGCCAAGGGGGACGGATGAAGGGAGAGAGATGGACTGGGAAATTGGCTTTGGTAGATGCAAACGATTACATTTAGAATGGATACACACCAAGGTCCTACTGTATAGCACAGGTCCAATCTCCTGGGATAAACCATAATGGAAAAGAATATTTTAAAAAAGAATGTCTATATGCGTAAAACTGAGTCACTTTGCTGTACAGCAGAGATTGACACAACATTGTAAATCAGCTTTACTTCAATAAAAATAAATTTTAAAAATAAAAGTAGGGGGCTTCCCTGGTGGCGCAGTGGTTGAGAGTCCGCCTGCCGATGCAGGGAACACGGGTTCGTGCCCCGGTCCGGGAAGATCCCACATGCCGCGGAGCGGCTGGGCCCGTGAGCCATGGCCGCTGAGCCTGCGCATCCGGAGCC